>NC_062566.1:8192500-8518750 GCF_022837055.1 Prionailurus viverrinus
GATATCTGACCAACGGCATATATTTACTTTTTTCAAGACAGAGGTTTGTATCCCGGGAGGCATGTGCAGTCATGAAAAGGATACATTGCAGCCAAGAGGGGGGCAGTCCAAGGGGCGGCTCAAATCTATCTTTCAACTGATCTAACAATAATTTTTCTGGGATTTTATCTTTATCACAAGTCTCAGTATCAGCCGATGATAATAGACCAAGAGCCAAGAGCAAAGGGTAGGAGCCAGTGAATAATCACGGTAATGCAGTCCACACTTCTGGTTCTCTGTCGATCAGGCTCCAATGAACGACATGTTCTAGAAAACTGTTAGATACCATAGGGCATGTGCTTTTTAAACCACACTCTTAAACGAGCCTTTGAACAGTATTGAATGAGCAGCAGCACTCTCTGGGTTATATTGCTGACAGATGTGTCTACCAGTACTGAAAATAGCCTTAGCCCCCAACAAGAGATGTTTGGCTAACGTCCCTCTGGGGAGGCTGAGCCACTTAATAAGAACATCCCCTCGAGGATGAGTTGTGGGGCCGCTGAGGTCAGGATTCTGCATAGAAACATTGTGTTTAACAGGCATTAACAAGCTTATTCAATATTGGACTCCTATTGAAATTGTTTGTTGAATTGTTGGCTTTGTGGTGGAACCATAAACTTTTTAAAGGCAGGGACTGTGGGAGATTCGTTTCTGTGGCTCCAGCATCTAATTCAGGGGCTGGCAAATGGTGGGTCTCATGAAATATTGATGGAACGATGGAATAAATAAATGGATTCAATAACAGAGTCGTTAAAATCAGAGACGTTATAAACACACACTCATCATTCAAGTAAGTTACTGTTCCTATTACTATGACAATCACACACCCTCGAAACTCTGAGTTATTTCCCATTTCAGATCTTGCGCGTTATCACATATGTGCCCCAATATAGAGTGATAGATGGAGAGAGAGATGAAAAAAGAAAGAGAAGGAGGTGGAGGAGGAAAAGAAGGATAGATAGATAGAGAGATAGATAATAGAAACATACAGACAAACATAAAAATAGACTTTGCCTATGACACACAACTTTTCCCATCCAACATCTTCCTTAATGATTTATAAGGAGCTACCACTAAGAAATCTTTTGTTTGTGCTAATACTCTTTTTCAACAGTAACGACAAAAATAATAATACTTATTGAGTATTGCACATGTATTTTGCGAGCAACATCTCATACATGACACATTATAGTGTACTTAATTTTCAAAATTGAATAATTAGAATTATTATCATCTCCATTTTGCAGGTGAGAAAATGAGGCTCACAAACATTTCATAACTGCCCCAAGATCGGAGAGCTAGTAAGTGATTGACTGGGGGTAGGGTTGAAAGCCAGATAGAGGGACACCTGGGTGGCTCAGACAGTTAAGCCCCAGACTTCAGCTCAGGTCACGATCTCACGGCTCATGAATTCAGCCCCGAGTCAGGCTCTGTGTTGACAGCTCAGACCCTGGAGCCTGCTTCAGATTATGTCTCTGTCTCTCTCTGCCCCTCCCTCACTTATTCTCTCTCTCTCTCTCTGTCAAATATAAACATTAAAAAAAATTTTTTTAAAGAAAGCCACATAGAAAATGAGATCTAAACCACGAGGATGTAAATATTATTATCGCTCTAGAAATTTACATCCCCAACATTGTAGTGAACACGGTACTGGTCTAAGGCAGATCAGATTTGGTGAGTCGGGGGAGGGTGTGGAGAGGTGGACCAGGCCAGCAGTTAATTCTGGAAAACACAGATGCTGGAATGCAGAGAGGAAAGTCAGAGTCTGGACAGAAAGCAGAGACTGTAGTCTAATAACAAGCTTAACCTATTTCAGAACGGGGTCTGAGGCCTGTCCTATGTCCTTGACTTGCCATACCTGACCAGTGCCCTTACTGGAAAGATAATTTATGATTCCAGAGGGACACGAACCCTTGTGCAGAGCTTGTAAGATGGGAACAATGATTTGTGCTTTCCTGAGCAGCTCTGAACGTGTTTCCAAAGCACCAGCTAGTTTCAAGCGGCTTTGGGGTTTCTTCGCCCTGAACACTGACTTCATTTCAGAGAACTCCTGCTTTACTAATTTACTGGAGGAAATCAGGACATTACAGGAATGGTAGAATAGTCAGCAGAGGAAAAAAGTTGGGGGCTGGGGGTGGGGGTGGGGGGCCATCTGTACAGATAAGCCAGTCTGGAAGTTTTCAAAGGGTGTCTTTCACTTGTTAGGAAATTGACTTATTCATTAATGTATTTCCTTGACCTCCCTGCCACGTTATTTCTTCTCCCACCTCTCTCCGACTTCAAGAATCCGCATATGATTTATTTTCCCTCTTAGCGTTCCTCCCCAGTGAATCGCTGATTGGCAGCAGACTTTGCTCGGAAAACCTGTAGAAATATTTGAAAAGGCATCAGAGACTGTATCTATTCAGCACCGTGCATGCACCTCATCTATTTTACCATGCTTCCACTAGACCCGCGCAGAGGCATTATTCCAAAGTTGCAACCCTGCAGCTCCTCAAAAAAAAAAAAACAAAAAAAAAAACCACTACAACCTGCCCCCATAGGCAGTTTACCTGCTTGATCGTCCCTTCCCTTCCAGCTAGAAAATCTACTGGAAGTGGGGGGTGGGGGGAGGGTTTATGCCATTGAACACAGGCCAGACTGAGAGACTTTCTGAAAAGCTGTACAGCTAGCTTCCATACCAGTGACTTTTCTTGCAAGCTGTGGAAGCAATTGGTGTGCCTATAATTGCCTCTTGCATCATCTGTCCGAGGAGCCTGGTTCTTATTGTGAGAGACAAAGGAGTCATGTGTCTTTCCATGAAGCCCTAATGGAGATGGGATAAAATTGGAGGCTCCCTTGAGGCCTGGTGGGAAGTTGATCTGAAAATTGCCTTCACATCCCCCCCCCCCCCATCATTTTTAAATGGGTTAATGGGGACGGCCATCTGCGGACTCTCCCCCGGTTTCTTTTCTGTGCTTCGTGTTCCAGTAACACAGTGTAGATCTCACATTCGTAAATATCCGTTCCCTCTGCTGCACGGGGACACGCAGGGTTTGTCCTCGCTGTTGTTTTGGTAACGTGGAGGAGAAATCCTTCACAGAGGGCTTGGGAAAATTACTTTTCCTTTGTTCTTTGGGGGAACGGTTTTCAGCGTAGTGATATGTTGTCCCAGCCGACGGCTTCATCCCTGGAATCTCATTCACCGTTGCCTCCCTTGACCGCCCCCTCCAACATTCCCCCTTTCTCTCTCCCGCTCCTTCAACAAGTGCACATAATGGACTTGGAAGTGCCACCCGGTTGGGATCAGGAGGAAGTAACAGTGGACACTGTCCCTGTCCTTGGGGACCCACTAATCCCCTCAAGGGAACGTTTCAGAAACCAAAGGAGGTGGAGAGCCTGGGTGGCTCAGTCGGTTGGGCGACTGACTCCGGATTTTGGCTCAAGACATGATCTCATGGTTCCTGAGTTGCAGCCCCAGGTAGGGCTCTGTGCTGACAGCACTGAACTTGCTAGGGATTCTCTCTCTCCCCCTCCCTCTCTCTCTGCCCCTCCCTCTCTCTCTCCCCCTCCCTCTCTCTCTGCCCCTCCCTCTCTCTCTGCGCCTCCTCTGTTTGCAGGCCCTGGCTCTCTCTCTCTCTCTCAAAGTAAACAGATAAACATTTAAAAAAGAAGAAGAAAAACAAAAGCATGCAAATGTTAAATAAAGCTTGGGCATATTTCACCATTAGGGTTATGTGTAGATCAGCAAAGGGTAGATACAATGGATAATTTCATCTGAAAAAAAAAAATTCCATAGCCACACAAGTTTGCATAAAATTTGGGGACTTACGCGAACCTCTTAATGCCCATCTATTGAGAGACTGGATTAAGATCACTTAACTTAAAAAAAAAAAAGTCTCCATGTGAGTGTGATTTTATATCTCGAGTAGCCTGGGAGTGGTAGGTATTCTGTTAGGAGAATTTCTGTGGGCCTCCATAAGTATAAATAATAAACATTTCCAATTTCTCTTTATTTATTTATTTTATTTTTGAGAGAGAGAGAGAGAGCCAGAGAGTGGGTGCAGGGGAGGGGCAGAGAGAGAGGGAGACACAGAATCCGAAGCAGGCTCCAGGCTCTGAGCCGTCAGCCCAGAGACCGACGCGGGGCTCGAACTCACGGACCGCGAGATCGTGACCTGAGCCGAAGTCCGACGCTTAACCGACTGAGCCACCCAGGTGCCCTTCTTTTTTGCTCAGGGTGCTCTGGTATGAGTGCTTTTACTCCAATGGAAGAATTCTTCCTTCCACTTATGAAACAGTAAGATGTCTTAGGGCTCCTTTGTACCTGGAGTGGAATGTGTCAAAGCACAAAAAGAATATTTTGCGCGCGCACACACACACACACACACACACACACATATAACTGACAAGCTGTAAAATGAGGACTCTGGCTATTCCTTCCCTTTTCTGCCTCTTGTTCTCCACAACAGAAATACTAGATGAAGTATGAGAAAAACTATGTCAGAGTTCGAAGGTAAGAAAGGGAACATCCAGATGCCATCACCGTGGCAAACTCATACCCTGACAGGAACTGGTAATTGAAGGCCAGTGAGACAAGGAAACAATGAGTCCTCATACAACTTAGAGGTTGGGCTTTATGTCACCGTTGCTTTCTTTCTGGGGCTAAAGCCCAGAGCCCGTGCCAGAGAGAAGTGGAGAGGGCAGTAAGCTCAAAGGGGGCCTCCTACAGAAAGCCTCGAATCTGGGAAAAGCTGAGCCACGTACAAAACTCCCGTTCCCCACACAGCCATGTGTTCTGTGACAAGGCTACTTACCCAAGCTTATGCGGATGGTGGTGCCCCACGGGCACTCGAATTTGATCAGCGTGGAGAAAACCCTTAGTTGAGAAACGCGTGTAAAAACTGATATGAAACCGAGGAGGGACTGAAAAGAGACAACCTTGAAACCAACCCCTTAAAACTCTACGTATCAAAAAGCAGCACGTATATCGAACCATCCCAGAAGTCAACAGAGGAAGCAGCCAGCCAAGCAGCGAAGTAAACGATAGCAAAAGATAAAGATTACTCTCTGGACAGAATGACTGTTTCGAGGCTCTGAACACCCAGATACAAGGTATGGGTGAGGACAGGTGTGTAGTGCCATTGAAAACACCAGAAGGCGGATCAGGTAAACAACTACATATTGAACAGTAAGTCTTCTTTCTCTCATTTTCCGCTTTGTCCCCAGAGTGCCAGAGTACAGGCTTAAAATCCCAAGGGCAGATGTGTAAGCATTCTAATCTAGCAAAATAGAATCATCCAAGGGAACAAGACCTACAGATATTCATCTCTAAAGGAAACTTCCAGATCCCTGTTCAATTTTTCTTTCTCTAATAAAGTTTACCAGTTGATAGATCTTACCACGTACACGGCTTACCCTCAACATTTCACTGTTTCCTTATTTAGGAATGAAGAGTAGATCCCTTGCTATTTGTGGAAATCCCTGCAATAAATTAAAAGATTAAAAGAAACAGAAAAAGAAAGAACTCAGAGGAAACAGAGCAATGCATATTTTGGGAAAAAATTAAACACACACACACACACATACAAACGGAGAGATAAGAAAAGGTATTCCTTCCATGAATCAAGAAAATCGTTTTTTAATTTTTATCTGTTTCTAAAAGAGAGAGACAGAGTGCAAGTGGGGGAGGGGCAGAGAGAGAGGGAGACCCAGAACATGAAGCAGGCTCCAGGCTCTGAGCTGTCAGCACAGAGCCCGACGCAGGGCTTGAACTCACAGACTGTGAGATCATGACCTGAGCTGAAGTCAGACGCTTAACTGACCGAGCCACTCCGGCACCCGACAAGGAAATCATTTTTTGAAGGAATTTTCTTTTTTTTTTTTTTTTAATTTTTTTTTCAACGTTTATTTATTTTTGGGACAGAGAGAGACAGAGCATGAACAGGGGAGGGGCAGAGAGAGAGGGAGACACAGAATCGGAAACAGGCTCCAGGCTCTGAGCCATCAGCCCAGAGCCCGACGCGGGGCTCGAACTCCCGGACCGCGAGATCGTGACCTGGCTGAAGTCGGATGCTTAACCGACTGCGCCACCCAGGCGCCCCTGAAGGAATTTTCAACAAACGAGAAAGAATATATGAAAATTAAAATAAGATTTATTAGAATTTTTGAAGATATAGTATAGAAAACTCATAAGAAGTCAAAGAGAAGGCAAAGATTTGACCATAAGAGATGGGTGGCAGAAACAATTAGAGGGTTATTTTAGATCCAGCATCTGGCCTTAGTATTTCCAGAAAGAGAGAGGGTAAGAAATGGAAAGGAAGAAATTATTAAAAAAAATAGTACAGGAAAATTTCCCAGAACTAAAATACTGCTATTTTAGTTTAAAGAACATTATCGCATATCCAGAACAATGAGAAAGTACACACACACACACACACACACACACACACCAAGGCACTTAATTTTGTTTTATTTTATTTTTAATTTGATTTACTCATTTTGAGAGAGAGAGGAAATGTATGCATGCACACGCACAAGCAGGGTAGGGGCAGAGGGCAAGGGAGAGACAGAATCCCAAGCAGGCTCCGTGCTGTCAGTACAGAGCCCAACACAGGGCTCATCCCAGGACCATGAGATCATGACCTGAGCCAAAATCAAGAGTCAGACACTTAACCAATGGAACCATCCAGGCACCCCTATCTTAAAATTTTAGAACTTCAGAGAAAAATAAAGTAACCCTAAAAACCTTCATAGAGAAAAATCAGATGTCATACAATAGGTGGAGAATCATCGTAATGTGGAATTTCTCAAGAACAATTCTTAAAGCTAGAAGACAGTGAAAACGTGTAATCCACGACTAAAATACAACTGTTCTGAATGTTACACTGTACTTCAAAAAAATCACGTGACTAGAGGCGCCTGGGTGCCTTGGTCGGTTGAGCGTCCAACTTCGGCTCAGGTCATGATCTCACAGTCCGTGAGTTAGAGCCCCGCGTCGGGCTCTGGGCTGACAGCTCAGAGCCTGGAGCCTGTTTCAGATTCTGTGTCTCCCTCTCTCTCTGCCCCTCCCCTGTTCATGCCCTGTCTCTCTCTGTCTCAAAAATAAGTAAACGTTAAAAAAAAAAATTACGTGACCAAACTGACACACGCAACCCTAGTGAGAGATTTAGCACTCCTCTCTCAAAATATGATAAATAAGACAGGGAAAAACAGGGCAAGAATGAAAAATATTAAGGTCAGCACCATTACAAGTTTCATCCAAAGTAGATGTTAAGTATCTGCGAATTTAGGGGGGTGACTCTTGAATGGGGGCTGAGAATGGAAGATTGGGGGAAGACATCTTGCTAGATTGAAATTCTTGCTCTCTGACTTACCAGCAGTGTTACCACAGGTGTGCATTTGTTTCTTCGGCTTCAAAATAGGTAAAATAATAGTGCCTCCCCCATAAATTTGGTGTAAGAATAAAATTAAATAATGCACATCAGTTTGCTTAGAGAGGTATCCAGCATAAGTGCCAATAGGTATGTGCATAGGTGCATAAGTGGGAAACATTTACAAAATTACCATAAGAAAAATCTCGATATTTATGTGATAAATGTTGATACGTATACCCATTTGAGTCTGGGTTCAAAGTCAGGATCACTCTACTCTTCAAAATTGTATTAGAGGCCCCAGACAATGAAATAAATGAAAAAAATAAAGGGAGTTACAAGAGCCAGCCAAGGAGAGACAAAACTGGCGTTATTCCCAGACACGTGATTGTCCAAAGTGAAGGTATAATCGTCTCTATAGTCAAACTAATAGCATAGGGAGTTCAGCTAGCATGCTAACTGTAGGAAAACACAGTAGCGTACCTATTCTTCAAAAATAATCCATTGGATGGAGTACCACGTGGCAATGAGAAAGAATGAAATATGGCCCTTTGTGGCAACATGAATGGAACTGGAGAGTGTGAGGCTAAGTGAAATAAGCCATACATTGAAAGACAGATACCATATGGTTTCACTCTTATGTGGATCCTGAGAAACTTAACAGAAACCCATGGGGGAGGGGAAGGAAAAAAAAAAGAGGTTAGATTGGGAGAGAGCCAAAGCATAAGAGACTCTTAAAAACTGAAAACAAACTGAGGGTTGATGGGGGGTGGGAGGGAGGGGAGGGTGGGTGATGGGTATTGAGGAGGGCACCTTTTGCGATGAGCACTGGGTATTGTATGGAAACCAATTTGACAATAAACTTCATATATTGAAAAAAAATAATCCATTGGAAAAACTGTTAGGTAGAACAAATATCTCATTCAAATGAGCAATTGAAATTATTAAGGGTAAACATCAAAAGAAGAAGCAAGACCTGTATGGAAGAATGTAAAAACAAGAGATCTATATGAATAAATTAGAAGGTACAACATGTCTATGAGTGGAAAAAATTAATATTTTTAGGATGGTGAATATTGCCACATAGATCTATAAAGTTAATAAAATTACAGTTAACATCCCAGTAGGGTTTTTTTTTAACGTTTATTTATTTTTGAGACAAAGAGAGAGCGTGAATGGAGGAGGGTCAGAGAGAGAGAGGGAGACACAGAACCTGAAGCAGGCCCCAGGCTCTGAGCTGTCAGCACAGAGCCCGACGCGGGGCTCGAACTCACAGACCGGGAGATCATGACCTGAGCGAAGTCAGACACTCAACCGACTGAGCCACCCAGGCACCCCCCCAGAAGGGATTTTTTTTTTATTAATACAGACAAATTAATTCTAAAATTTATACAGAAGTATAAATTAAAGTAAAATAACTAAAACAAAATCTGTATAGAAGTATAAAGGGCCAAGAATAATGAAGACAATTTTAGAAAGAAAGAAAGAAAGAAAGAAAGAAAGAAAGAAAGAAAGAACAAGGTAGAGCTATCAGATATCATCTTGTTATAAATTTATAATAATTAAAACACTGTAATGTTAGCATAAAAAGAAAAAAAGAGGATCAATACATCATGCTAGAAATAGATTAGGCAACAAATCCCAAAACATACATGCGATCTTAGTATGTGTTGAAAATATTATTATTTGTTGGTAACAACCTCTAAACGCCAGGAGAATGATGAGTTACTGTATAAACATTATTATGTCTATCACCACATTAAAAAAAAAAATCTGTGGCTTATTAAAAAAAAGGAAAGAAAGAAAGAAAGAAATTGGGCGCCTGGGTGGCTCAGTCGGTTAAGTGTCCGACTTCAGCTCAGGTCATGATCACACAGTTCATGGGTTCGAGCCCCGCATCGGTTCTCAGAATATCCCTTGTGAAAGCTGAATAAATAAATTAATCAATGGAAGATGTTAAAAAAGCAGAGATTAAACAGGAATGAGCAAGGGCAATTCGGTGTTCATCATGCTATCTACAGATTATTACTCATTACAGAACTCTTTCTTTCTTTTGCTATGTATTGATAGGTCAAATGGAATGGAAATGTCAATTGAGAGAGAAAGAGGCCTCCTATATTATCGGCAGGAAGTAGGCCAGTTAATGTTAGTTATTTGGATCAATACTGTTCTCCCTTGCTTAAAGATTATTATTTTTAAATCTAGTGAACTGAAGAAAAGGGAGCTTCAATTCATAATATTTAAAGTAACTCCTATACATATTGAAATATTTATGAATGAAATGATGTGTCTTAGATTTGCTTCAAAATAATCCGTATGTGAGGGATAAAGTGAGTAGGGATAGAGGTGAACCTCGACTGTCATGAGTTAATAACTGTGGAAGCTGGGTGATGGCTGCATGCGGATTTATTTACTACTATGTATACGCTATATAATATTAAAAAATAAAGTAATTCTTTTTTTTAATTTTTTTTAATGTTTATTTATTTTTGAGACAGAGAGAGACAGAGCATGAACGGGGGAGGGTCAGAGAGAGGGAAACACAGAATCGGAAACAGGCTCCAGGCTCCGAGCTGTCAGCACAGAGCCCGACACGGGGCTCAAATTCACGGACCACGAAATCATGACCTGAGCCGAAGTCGGCCGCTTAACGACTGAGCCACCCAGATGCCCCTAAAGTAATTCTTCATATATGACTATTCCTCTACATAGATGTAAGAAGTCATTTGTGATAGAGGATGAGAATCCATATGCCTCATGATTAGCAAATGATTAATCCATTCATTAAAGGGACTGCTTTGTTCCTTCTCTTTTTTTTTTTTTTGTATTTATTTTTGAGACAGACAGCATGGGGGGGGGGGGGTGGCAGAGAGGGAGGGAGACGGAAGACCGGAAGCAGGCTCCGCTCTGACAGCAGACCACACGATGTGGGGATCGAACTCACAAACTGCAAATCATGACCTGAGCCAATGCCTGTCACTTAACCAACTGAGCCACCCAGGCGCCACCCCCACCACGGTTCCTTCTCTTTAGAAAAGCTGGGCGATGCCCCCTTTCGTCCTCGGCACTGCCTATGGAGGTGGCAACCATCTCTTTCTCGCATCATGGCCACCCTCGACCTCTGGTGAGCCCCAAGATCATTAAAAAGTGGACCAAGAAATTCATCTGGCACCAGGCAGACCCTTATGTCAAAATTAATTAACGGTGGAAACCCAGAGGCATTGACAATAGGGTGCACAGAAGATTCAAGGGCCAGATTTTGACGCCCAATGTGGTTTGCGGGAGCAACAAGAAGCCAAAGCAGGTGCTGCCCAGTGGCTTCTGGAAGTTCCTAGTCCACGGTGTCAAGGAGCTGAGGTGCAACAAATCCTCCTGTGCAGAAATTGCTCACAAGGTGTCCTCCAAGAACCACAAAGCCATTGTGGAAAGAGCAGCCCAGTGTCCATCAGAGTCACCGATCTCAACGCTGGGCTGCGCGGCGAAGACGTGAATAGACAGCGTTAGGTGCACCATCGCGTTTGTGTGGATGAAACCAGAAAATTATGTTTATAAAAGCTCAGCAATAAAATAGGCATCTGCTTTCCCCTTTTCCCTATAAAAGGCTCATGCTATGAGCAGTCCTCCTAAAAACTTGAGCGAAATTGTAGCACCCAGGATTTAAGAAACGTAAATGACGTGACTGGAAGGCAGAGGGCTGTGAAGAAATAACGTGAAAAGTCACAGCTGAACTTCTGCTGAGTGCCAACGCCCCGGTGACTTTCAGGTTAGAAATCTGGCTTCCCACACCAGCCAGACTGCAGACAGCACCACCCCTCCTAGACTGGGTCTTGAAGAAATGGGTCTTTCAGGACTTCAGACCAACAGCCTCAGAGCAGGGGAATCCCAAGAGCCCTTAGAGCCCCACTTTATTATATGCTATAGTTTCAAGGGGACCTCAGTTCCTGGGAAAATGCTATTAAAGCTCGTTATTGGTTTGTCTTGTTTTGCTCTGCTTTGTTTTGACTTATCATTTTAGTGGTTGGGTTTTTTTCGCCAGTTGTGGTCATTTCTCAAGAGGTTGCAATGAAGTTTCTTGTGGTTGTTTCAACATGGCATGTCTGCTTCCATTCTGAGTTTACTTATGTAAAGTGGCTAACGATGATGTTATCGTTTGCTAAGAGAGATTTGCACAGTCTTCGAGAAGGCTGAAGGAGCACAGGAGCCAGAAGTACAGATAACCGCAGTCACTTCTTCCCTTTACCTTCCCTGCTACTCTTTTGTTTTACTGTTTATTTATTTTTGAGAGACGGAGAGAGATAGGGCATGAGTGGGGAAGGGGCAGAGAGAGAGGGAGACACAGAATCTGAAGCAAGCCCCAGGCTCTGAGCTGTCAGCACAGAGCCCAACGCGGGGCTCGAACCCATGGACCATGAGATCGTGACCTGAGCCGAAGTTGGACGCTCAACTGAGCCACCCAAGCGCCCCACCTTCCCTGCTACTCTTGAGGGCATTAAGATAAAGCCCCACATTCTGGGCATTGGCTTCTATCTGAGTTGAAATCATTGCTTCAGACACGCATTCCGTATTCATGTGTCTTCATTTCGTTCCCAGAGGACAGAGGGACAATCTCTTTCAATGGGTGTCATTGAGAATTCTAGGTGATATTGACAGGCATTATTTTGTTTGATGTGAACATGAACATCTATCTTGACTTCCACTCAACAATTATTGGGCACTTATTCATGTCAAATTGTGTGATGGGCATAGGGAATACAACAATAAGACAGAGTTTGCCCTTGAGGAGCTCAGAATTTAAAGCAGAAGATAAACGAGTAAGAATGCACTCGGCCTGGGGACGCCTGGGTGGCTCAGTCAGTTAAGCTTCCACTTGGGCTCAGGTCATGATCTCACGGTTTGTGAGTTCGAGCCCCGCGTCGGGCTCTATGCTGACAGCTCAGAGCCTAGAGCCTGCTTCAGATTCTGGGTCTCCCTCTGTGTCTCTGCCCCTCCCCTACTCTCTCTCTCTCTCTCTCTCTCTTCCCCTGTCAAAAATAAATAATTAAAACATTAAAAGAAAAAGGATTCACTCACCCTGTAACAGACTTGGGGATATATAGAGGTGTGCACAAGGGATTATGGGAGCACAGATAAGAGCATCTCAACTGGAGAGGGGAGATGCATTTCTGCTGATTCCTGAAGGATAAGCGAGTCTTGATCAGGAAGCTAGAGAAGACAGGTGATCAAGAACGGGGTAAACCGACGCCCAGGCGTAAAACAGTGCTTGGCATGGCCGGACAAATCCTACAGGCTGGATAGAAGGTAGGATGAATTGGACAAGTGTTAAGAAGGGAGGTTAGACAAAAGGAAGCAGGTCGTATAGAAGTGGATGTTAGGAAGACACTTTCTCCACAGGGTTCTGCAGGACTCAAAGCACACTTTCCCCAAATCTCTGTGCCTCGGCAATCCTGACGTGCCCAGGCGGTTCCCATACGTCAAGTGTATCGGCCAGCCCGGTGGACGGGTCTGCCAGGAGCCCATGCACACGAGGACTGGGACAGAGAAACATCCAGGGGAATGTGCTCAAAGGGAAGAAGAAACCAGGCACGAAGGGCCTGTCAACTGTCCCGCTCAGAACGCTCTCGAAACCCAAACACAAACTGAGACATTCTCTGTGACTCTTCCATTTGGTCACGGTGCTTGGGGCACGCTGGCATCCCTGAGGCCTGCCGTGTGTTGACGGTGCGGCCCTTGAGGGCATGTGCTCTCTCCCCTCGAGGGCACTTTCCGTGATGCTAGTCTCATCTTCATGGAACCTTATCTGAGTTCAGAACCTGGGGGTATCCGTTTTGTTTCATACGTTCACTGACATTCTGCCCTACTCTGCCAAGAGGATCAGTAGTATCCCCCAGTCTTCCTTCTTTTTTTTTAAGTGTATTTGTTTATTTGGGGGGTGGGAGGAGAGAGAGAGAGTGGGCAGGGGAGAGGGCAGAGACGGCAGAAGAGAGAGAGAATCCCAAGCAGGCTCCACACTGTCAGCTCGGAGCCCGACGCAGGGGCTCGAACTCACCCACTTCGAGATCGGGACCCGAGCAGAAACTAAGAGCCGGACACTTAACCGCACCCAGGCACCCCCGCTCCCCGGCCCGGGCTTCTTCAGAAGAGCCACGGTGTTTCCTCGGGTCGCTGATACACTCCGTGAACATCAGCACCAACTTCCCAATAAGATGGCCAGCCTCTTCCAAAACCCCGCACAGAACAACGAACGCTTTTGCCAGCAGATGAGACTGCCTAGCTGCACCCAAATGAAGGTCGAGCTCCCTCGATTCAAACCTGTCACACAATGGTGAGGGAGACAGGAGGAAGAAGCAGACAGACAGGTCCAGTAACTAAGAATAAGCTCTCCAGATGTGCCATATATATATATATATATATATATATATATATATATTTCCCCCCTCAACTCAGGCTGTCATCAATGTTTCAACATTCAGTGTTTGATTTCCTGCTCTCTTCTTGCCTGCCATGGAGATTGAACTGAAGTCCCCCCCCCTTCCCCAAAGGAATCCCACTTTTTTTCCCCCACTGTGCTCTGATCGGTGAGCCTCTCAAGCACGGTTTCCTCCGCAGATTGCAAGTTAATGTCACAGAGGGGAAGCCGCCATGTGCGCGCTGTCACACATCAATCATCCCCTCCTGTTTCGCGCCGCGAGGCGTGCGTTGGTTATTTTTATTCCTTTGCTGCACCTCCTTCCTCAAGTTCCCCCCGGGAAGAGAGAGAGAGAGAGAGAGAGCACTGCCCGACTTACGGAGAGTTTGAGAAGAAGAGGGGCATTTTACAAAGGGAATTGCACAATCTTGCCCCCCTATCGCAGCATTTCGTGCTCCCTCTGAGACCCCCGGGTAGCTCCCGTGTGCAAAGGCTGAGCTGCTCTCCAGCACCTGCGTCCGCGTCACTGGTCTCAAACCTTTTCAACCATTTCATTCCCAAAGTTCCCATCTATCAGCAGCGCTTCAGGGAGAATAATGAGGAAATCATTGGCGTATCTTGAAGGCCGAATTATGCCAGAATGGAATCGAGGGGGCAGGAGTGATGGAGGAGAAAATGCTTTTTAAGAGAAGTCTCCAATTTGGCTTTCACATTTCCAGGCTCTGAAGTTCCAGGGGGTCATTGCGTGGAATGGGAAAGGCAGAGAAGGTCTCACTGGCGAAGCTGGTTTCTACTCCCGGTTTCTGGAAAAACTACAGCATTCTTTCCCTCTTGCTATCAGGGGATTGGATTTATAAGCCTTCACCACCACGTGTAAGGTTACACAGAGGCAGAGCCTTACATCAAGAAACCTGTCCTCTTGGCATAAACTATAGACCTCAGACAGCTGCTCAATTCTTGGAGAGCACACTTTTGCAGACAATAAACTGTATATTAGTTATAGCTTAAAGTGACAATAGCAGCTAGCATATATTAAGGACCCTATATAGGACAGATACGATGCTGGGGCCATACACACACCAGGACTGACCTTTCCTACAACCTGAGAGCGATCATCGTTTACAGTTTAGAAATATGAAAACAGATGATCAGATAGGTCCAGTCACTTGGCCAAAGCCATAGTTTTTTAAATTTATTTTTTATTTATTTTTTTTATTTAAAAAATTTTTCTTATATGTTTATTTATTTTTGAGAGTCAGAGCCCAAGTGGAGGAGGGGCAGAGAGAGAAGGAGACACAGGATCCGAAGCAGGCTCCAGGCTCTGAGCTGTCAGCACAGAGCCCGACGTGGGGCTCAAACTCGCAAACCACGAGATCGTGACCTGAGCCGAAGTCGGACGCTTAGCTGACTGAGCCACCCAGGTGACCCCATAGTTTTTTTTTTTTAAGTTTATTTATTTATTTTGAGACAGAGAGAGACAGAGAGAGGGCAGGGGAGGGGCAGAGAGAGAGAGAGAGAGAGAGAGAGAATCCGAAGCAGGCTCTGCACTGTCAATGCAGAACCCGCTATGGGGCTCAAACCCACAAAACCACGAGATCATGACCTGAGTCAAGATCAAGAGTCAGATGCTTAACCGACTGAGCCACCCAGGTGCCCCCAAAGCCACAGTTTTGAGGGAATATTCAACCTCAGTACCACCTGGCTCCTTCCCACTTTGGACCCTCTGGTAGCTCTTCCTACCATGTGGATGGAGAGAAAGAAGGAAAATATCTTATATTCAATGAGTGAGTAACATTATTTTCCTATAAAGCAGCACATAGAAGGCAAGGTATTGATTAGGTCTGATGCTTTCCTAGACCTATAAAGGTAAGGTGTTGGTGATGTCTTGGTTTGGAAAACCTTAACCATTCTGCTCGTGACCCAGCGCGCTGCATGCGATATAGCAGAAAGAATAATCAGAAATGTTTGGTTGTCTATTGCTGGGGAACAAACCACCCCAAACTTAGAGTTCCAAACAGAAGAAATATCATGTGTATTTGCTGACGGCTCAGGGATTTGGTCAGGATTTCCAGTCTCTGCTCCCCCTGGCATGAGATAGGACAGTTTGACTCTGCCCAGAAGACGTGTTTCCAAGATGGACATGGCCGACAAGTTGGTTCTGGCTGCCCCCCGAGAGCTCTGTGGGGGCTGTCAGCCTGGAATTTACTCCATGTGGCCTATCCACCAGGCTAGTTGGGCTTCTCTCAGCATGGTAACTGGGTTCTGAGAGGGTGTATCCCAAGAACCAGCAATCCAGAAGGACAGGACTCGGGGAGCACTCATCAAGCTTCAGCTTACTTTGACTGGTATTATACCAAAGCTAGTTTCAAGACCAAGCTTAGTCAATGTGGGAGGAAACTACACAAGAGATGAAATACCAGAAGCTGTGGCTCACTGGGGGCCACCCACGTAGCAACTCTTTCCCAGAAGCCTGCTGACTTTGATCGGAAGAGGAGCTCTGACTCGCCAGTGCTTCCTCTGTCAACCTGAGAAAGCTGCTCAGCCTCTCTGTTCCTTTCCTTTCCTCTGTTCCTTTCTTTTCCCGTCTTGCAAGATTGGCTTAACACAATCTATCACATACCTCTGCTTCATCACTATAATTTCCACACTTGCATGAGATTCGAGTGTTCATCTGCTTCAGAATCTGGCAATTCTGAATGCATTGAATTCCGAATGAATTTCTCTGAAGAGAAATCAGGGCTCGAGGGCTGTGCAACATAGAGACTCGGGAGTGGGTCCTGGATGGCAAACTCAGGCTTTCCTCTCGCAGAACGCTGAGATAACGGATGTTGTATTTTCTTACAGAGGAAAAAAAAAATGAAGAGAGAGATTCTAAAACACTTCACAGAGTGTTGACATGAAAGAGGGCTGACTGTGGGGATGTGGCATGATTGATGGCCAAGATTATAGTCTTGGGAATAAACAAAGACTGGATATAAATCTCACTCATGCTGCTGAGTGGATGCCTCTCCCAGAAACTCGAAAGCTGTGAGAGCCTTAGTTTCTATATTTTAAAAGTGACATCCACGTTGGATAAACTAAATAAGATATTAGCTATAAAGTTCCTCTTGCAGAGTCCTGTATTACTGTATACACTCAACAAATAGTATTGGTTTTGTATTTATGAACATTAATGATTGTAGCAAAGGTTGGAAAATAGCAGTGCCTTAAGTGTCGATTAATTTTTCTCTCTCCATGTGAGTTTAAGGATCAACATTCCTCAACTTAACATGATGGCTTTACACCATGGATGGGTGGGGGACCCCACCCTTTCTCTCTTGTGGCTCTGACAGCCTCACTACAAAGTTTTCATCTCATGGTCTGAGGTGGCATCCCCAAATTCCACTTTTATATCTGCATTCCTGCCACTGGGAAATGCACAGGGAAAAGTGAAGTCAGGGCCC
Organism: Prionailurus viverrinus; assembly: GCF_022837055.1. Taxonomy (NCBI): domain Eukaryota; kingdom Metazoa; phylum Chordata; class Mammalia; order Carnivora; family Felidae; genus Prionailurus; species Prionailurus viverrinus. The sequence goes on from NC_062566.1 coordinate 8,209,741, forward strand.
AGAAATTGCTCAGTTTCTCTCTGCACACATACCATTGGCCAGGACATAAGGACATAAGCTTCGAGAGAGGCTGGAAGATACAATTTCAGCAGGGTGATTACCTGCCCAGCTAACATTCTGTCATTCAATTACTAAAAGAAATCAACCAAACAAACAAAAAAGTGTAAATATTGAAGACGGCCAACAGACTGTTCCACATAACCTGTAATTGAATCTCTAGCTGTCTCAGTGTTTGCATTTGTTTCATTTTGTTTTGTTTGAAAACATTTTTAGACGTCAGAATCCTTTCAAGAAAGGAGGCTTTGCATTAGATACAACGTCTAGAAAAAGAAGCATAGTTGTTCTGCACGTAGATAACAGGTAACTTATATTTTTAAATTTTTGGATAAGCCAAATAAGATATTAGCTACAAAGGTCCTCTTGCAGAGTCCTGTATTCAGAGAAAGTGACATATTTTAATAAGTTGAAGTGGATTTGTGGAATTGAGGGCTGCAGGGGAAATAGTTTATTACAGGGTTAGTAAACTTCTCAAAAAGGGCCAGATGGTTCAGTATTTTCGGCTTTAAGGGACATTCTGTCTTTGAAGAAAATACTCAGCTCTGCATTTGTGGTGCAAAAGCAGCCATGGGTAACACATAAATGAATAGGTGTAATTATGTTCCAATAAAGCTTTATTTACAAAAACAGGTGGTGGGCCAGGTTTGGTTCATGTGCTGCAGTTTGCCAACTCCTGATTTACTAGCTGATCAATGTTTAATGGCAAAAATGTTCTATCCTCCCTTGGAATCAGATTTTTGAAATCCTCTGAGAGTTCCCATGTCAACATATACATTTATCTCTGACCCCATTGACTGACTAATTTGAGCAGAGAGAAGAACTGGTACACAGGGACCATTGTGACTTGATCACTGGTCCCAAATGAATTACAACATGGTCATTCTTGGTCTCCAGGAATTCCTAGTTGGACATTTGAAATAATCGCTTCACACAATCATAGGACACGTCAGTAGAAGAGACAATGTTCCAAAGAGTCACAGACTTGCAACTTTTGTTCAGCTATTACATCTTAGATTGGGGGGTTGGACGTATTTCATTATTAATAAAGTCTCTTTCAGCTGTAGACTTCTAGGATTCGCTGTAAAATTTAGTACTGGCATTTCCTCAAGAAGATGAGGTCATTCATTTGCTCAACAAATATCTCTTAGATAATTATGAGAGCCAGGCCCTGTTTCTGCCCATGAATAGAAAGTCACAGAATAAAACTAAATCGGTTTCTCGTCTCGTGGAGCTTACATACTAGTAGAGAGCAAAAAGGAAGGGACAAAAGAGGGAAGGAACACGGGAAAGGAGGAGGGAGAGAAAGAGAGCAAAAGAAAAGCAGATGTTAACAAGTGCCATGCAGAAAAGGTTACATTTAAACCTCCATATGGAAATAACAAAGCGAATTTTGTTTTGAAGTTCACGTGACAATAATGAGCAAGATAATGATCTCTGAGCGAGGGTATCCACTAACACCAAGACAGGAACTGAGCCCGTTCTGAAAACAGCAAATGACCCAAAGTAACTGTGGCAAGGGGTAGGACCGAGTGGTGCCAGGGGAGGTTGGAAATGCAGGTGACAACCCAATGACACAAAGCCTTAGCGTCCGCGGTCCAGGGTTTAGACTCCATTTAAAATCCAATAGGAATCCACCGAGGAGTTCTAACCAGGGAAAGTATTGAGCTCATAAAGGAAACAATGATGAAGCGTACACAGAGAAATAGGACCTTCAAAATGCCTGACTCTTTTTTAGTGTGTTTGCTACTGTACGGAAATAATTCCAGAAGGGAGTGTTGTCATAAGAAAAAACAAAGTAGTAAATGGCATTGCCTAATGGGCAGGCACTGAGGTGGAGCTCTGGCCTCACCCATCGGCTGGACGAACTTAAAAGTGTTATGTGTTAGCTATTATGGCTGCCTTTAGTAGGGTACTACAAGAAGACGTGAGCTCAGGCGAGAACTGGCCCTTTGCAAGCAGGGACCATGGCGTACATAGAGAATTAAGAGATGATGGGCCTTCCAGGGTCGGACGTGCCATCTGACCGGAAGTCTGGTTGACGGGTCCCACCCACACTTGATCAAGGGTTTTGCACAACAGCTGGAGATGCTGGACTTTGGACTGTGTTTTGTGGGAGAGGACCAGGAAGAAGGGTGTGTTCGGGCTCCAACGGTGAAAGGTATTAGGAGGCAAAATAGTTTTCATTTCTAGGCTTCCTTGCAGTTTGGAGGGATATTTAGCCATAAAACGTAAGTAGACGCAGTATGTGTCACACCTGGGGCTGTCCATAGAGATTCCCCACGCAGACTTTTCCATGCTGTTCTGTCTCCTGCTTCCTTGAAGTGGGTAGGCAATGGCGACGTCAGAAAAAATATATATATTCAAGATGGTAGAACAAGAAGATACGGGACTCAGGTTGCCGAAGCACAGCCTGGACAAGAGCCCCTGTGGATTAGGAACACCTATTTTTAACCCCAAATGAGTGAGAAATCATACACTTCTATTGTGTTTGAGCCATTCTGGGGTTTTTACAGCATTACCTGCGCTAAAAGTTCTTTGACTCGTATATTGGATGAGGAGCAGGTTGGGGGAAAAGGCAAGCAAAATTGAGAGGGTTTGTGTGTGTGTGTGTGTGTGTGTGTGTGTTTGCTTTCCTCTGTATTTTGACACGTGAAGTTCTAGATGTGCGTCAGACAAGCAGCTTGCCTTGTAATCACTTGGAATGTAGAAGTCTGGGGTTCCAGGGAGAGATCAGGGGTGGACATTGGGGAGTCATTGGAACATAGATGGTATGTAGACATGGGGCCAGTTTATAATTAAGAGAAGGAGGTTCGAGGCTGATTCGGGAGCCGTCATCAAACAAACAAACAAACAAAAGAGCCAGAGGTAAAGTCCAGGAGGCACCATCCAGTGAAGGAGAAGGAAAACCGGGAGTGGGTGATATCACCAAAAGTGAACCCTGTCTAAATACGAGTTCATGTCTAAGGTTCCTAAAATACACATCACCCCAGGGGTCTCTCTGGGAGGTAAAACTCTGCAACCCTTGGGGTAGCATGTCAGAGTTTATTTCTTCAGAAGTAAACGGTAAAGGAAACCACCAGCTCAGTAGACCGCACACCTGTGTTTTCTGAAGTCCTTTGCTCGAGGGAATAGTGAGTCAGAACTTTTGAATTTAACGCTTCATCTTGTAATCCCCTGAGTACCAATGGGGCTACATAAACAACCATTTCCTGTAACCTCAGACCGTACATCCAGTTCTCACCTCACTCTTGTCACCCACACCTGCTGACAGGTTTCCTCCTCCCACTACAAGATTTGAAATAACACATAGAGGGGGAAAAAAGAGCAGGTGAGTAGGAAAAAAAATGGCAAAAGTCTCCACCATGAGAATTTCACAGGCAAAGCACCCAAGAGACAACAGGGATGAAATAATCGCGTGTATAGTTTCTTCACATTCAAAGGACGCTGCTGGGGGGAAAAAAAAGGACTAATTCTGGGAGTAAAGACCAGCAAGGTCAGGCAAGAGCACGGAAACACAGAGGAGAGGCCTGGATTATTCTAACCTGGGTTTTGACACATTTTCCATCAAGCATCTGGGCAACGACTAATTCATTGTTGGAGGAAAAAAAAAATGTTTGTCCGAAGGGACATGAGTCTTTAACTGGTTATTTTACTATTTTAAGGGTCAATTTAAGGAGGTGTAACTAAGAGACACCAAACTTCCACGGATTAAATAAAACAGAAACTCATTTTTATCTCCTACTCTCTCAAAAGGGTCCAGAGGTGAGTGACCTATATAGAGTGATGGGGTTGGCCGTTCTTTTTTCCTCAACACGTGGCTTCCATGCTAGGATCTAACATTTCCTGGCTCTTTCCATTCCTTCACCAAAGGGAAGGGAGAAAGAGAGGCAGTGGAGAACTAGCCATACCCTGCAGAGGAAATGACACGAAATTATATACATCACTCCCACTTATATTCCATTGGCAAGAACTCAATCACACACCTAGCTGCAAGAGAGTCCGTGAAATGTAGCATCCATAGCCAGAAAGCCAAATTCCCTGATAAAAATGTCATGCACTTTGTAGGGGAAGCTTCTACTCTAAAAGGAAGAACACGAGGATAGATTCGCAGGAGAGATTAGGGGCACGTGTCATAATGTTCAAAATAAGACCCGAGGTTCACAGTCCCAAAACGACCACAGGAGAATGCTCTTTTAGACCTCTACTCACCCAGTCTCAGGCTCTAGGTCCCTATCCTCTGACTTCTTTTCCCCTTTTAGGTTGCTCATGGTATTCCTTTAAAATTGACTCCGGTGATGTAGACGAATGTTGGGAACCCCGTGGTTAGTATTAACCCTGAACTTTCCTGTGTCTCAGGCTTATGGTAGAAATAAAAATAGAGTTTGCTGTATGTGAGAAACTCTGCTCAAGGAATGAAGACTTTTGTGGGAGTTGATATAAATCACAGAAAGAAGTCTAACTTTTAGAGAAGAAACAAACATTTTGCTTAAGTTTTCTCTTATTTCCCTTTTCCAAGGCTCTGAGAGACACCCTAATGATTTGGCCACATTGTCGTAGAATTGTTTGAATATGCCAACATGAGAAAACTTAATTTCGTGGTTTGTTTTTTTGTTGTTGCTGTTTTGGGGTTTGTTTGTTTGTTTGTTTGTTTTAAGACTCACATCGCTTGTGCTGCAAACTTCCAAGATGGTTTCCGACCATCTTAGTCAGCTCAGGTTTCTGTAACAAAACACCGTAGACAGGGTGGCTTACACACAGACATTTGTCTCTTGCAGCTCTGGAAGCTGGGAAATCCAGGATCAAGTTGCCAGCTAGATTCAGTTTCTGGTGAGACCCTTCTTTTGGGTTTGCAGACAGCCACCTTCTCACGTGGGGGAGAGACTCTAGTCTCTCTTCGTCTTCTAAGGATACCAATGCCATCATGCGACCTACTGTCCTGACGTCATAGAAACCTTATTACTTCCCAAAGGTCCCACCTCAAAATACCGTCACGTTGGTGGTTAGAGCTTCAGCACAAGGATTTAGAAGGACACAAACATTCAGTCCATAGCGTAGACGATTCTCATCTCCTGGTATTAAGCCACTGCGTTCTCTTTGTCATGTGAATAAGAGGCTACCTTTGCGACCATAAGGGAACATGTAACTTCTTAGCACAAATCATAAAAGATATTGCCATTTCCATCTCGCTCTCTTGGATTGCTCACCCGGGAGGAAACAAGCCGCCATATTAAACACCCAGGCAGCCCTGTGTGGAGACCCATGTGGAGAGTAACCAACGTGTTAGCACAAGATTGCTCACATAGGAATTGATCGATCAGTCCCAGTCAAGCCCTCTGATCGTTTTAGCTCCCCAGAAGCAGAGGCCCTGACATTGTGGAGCAGAGGCCCTCCTGTACCGTCTGACTTCCTGACCCACAGAAACGGAGACATAACAAATGATGACTTTTGTTTCAAGCCACTAAGTTTTGGGGGTGATTTGTTACGGAACAACAGACAACAGCTGTCCATTTTGGTGTCTTTTCCGTTACATTTCTACTTGTACTGAGTGGCATTAGAGTAGCCAGGGGCAGTTGAGGGATCTTGCTAAGGAATATTTGAGCTGGGAATACTTGTAGTTGGGGATTAATGGAAGGTATTTATGTAGTTGGTAGCCAATACCGTGCATAGATAAATGCTTTCTAGCTATCTTAGCATAGGAACAGCTCCCGAGTTTTTCCTGTCACTGTAACAGCGGCTGTGTGGGAATGATAGCCGGTACCCTGGGGCCTGGTGGCAAATGGCTCATGTCAGAGACACAAGGTGTGAAATACACAGAGCTAGAAGTTAGTCTGTGGAAAACTCATTCAAAAATGCGTAAAACCAGGGGCCCCGGGTGGCTTCATCAGCTAAGCGTCCGACTTCAGCTCGGGTCATGATCTCGCAGTTCGTGAGTTCAAGCCCGCGTCACGTTCTGTGCGGACAGCCTGAAGCCTGCTTTGAGTTCTGTGTCTCCCTCTCTCTGCGCCTCTCCTGTTTGTGCTCTTTTTCTGTCTCTGTCTCTGTCTCTATCTCTGTCTCTCTCTCTCTCTCTCTCTCTCTCTAAAATAAACATTTAAAAAATTAAAAATGTATAAAACTCTAAGTAGAAAATTTGTTGCTTTCTAATGCCCCATCAGAATTGGGAGAGCCCCTATTACCAGAAATGCATGTCATAATGGAGGGTATACAATCATAAACATACTTCTCTATTTTTTATGGGAGTTACACAAAATAGAATTTAACAAAATTCCTCAGAGTATTCAATCCTGTAGTAACACTACAAACCAAAAATGCATCTGTACAGGGAATCACGTGTTTTTGACATCTTAATTCTCAAGAAGAAGAAGAAGAAGAAGAAGAAGAAGAAGAAGAAATTACCCATGTAAAAGAAAATAGGAGTTTTCTTTCAAGTACCTTTATTAAAGTAATACAGCAAAATTATTGTCACATGAATAAGTGATAAAAGCGTGTGTAGCCAAAAGTGAAGAGAGAAGGCATTAGAGAGTTGGGTTAGGCAGCTAATTAATATCATATTATATCATATTATAACTCCAGATTTTGTGATGCTTGTAGTATTTGCCATTTGGGGGGAACGTTTTCTTTTCCTAAATAAATATTTACTTTTTGACTTAATTTTGCATTCATGATTTTTTCCTTCTTCTCCGTCGTCGTCCTCTTCTTCTTCTTTACTGAGAGAGAGGGCACAAGTAAGAAAGGGCAGGGAGAGAGAGAAGTGGGCTCACCTGAAGTGGGGCTTGAGTTCACGAACCGCGAGATCCTGACCTGAGCCAAAGTCAGATGCTTAACTGACTGAGCCACCCAGGTGCCCCCTTCTTGTTCTTCTCAAGAAGAGCCCCCCATCAAAATGGGGTGCCTGGGTGGCTCAGTCAGTTAAGTGTCTTGCTTCAGCTCAGGCCATGATCTCACAGTTCGTGGGTTCGAGCCCCACATTGGGCATCCAGTTCTCGGGCTCTGTGCTGACGGCTCAGAGCCTGGAGCCTGCTTTCGATTCTGTGTCTCCCTCTCTCTCTCTGCCCCTCCCCCACTTGAACTCTGCCTTTCTGTCTGTCTGTCTCTCTCTCTTTCTTTCTCTGAAAAATAAAGATTAAAAAATATTAGAAAAAAGAAGAGCCCCCCAGATGGTATATTTTCAGGGCCCCCAAAACCTGAATCTCCCTGTGCCTAATCTTTACTCTTAGAACCTCCTCAACATGAAAGCCCATCCATTCATTTGTTTGTTTATTCATTCATTCATTCATTCAATGACAAATATCCAGCCCCGCACATGCCATCCTTGTGAGGCTTTCCAAGTGCCATTTCCAGGATGAAACAGTGCTTGGTGTGGACCACAGCAGTCAGTATCTCCCGCCCTGTAGACGTTGCTGACATACTGATCCTTTCCTCCTGGTTATAGCGTCCCCGAGGACAGACAGGGACTTTCTCATTTATTTTTCAACACACGCAGATTCAACAGTGTCTGGTAACGAGTAAGTTCTTGTTCGTAAATGTTCAACACACAATTCTCACGCGGAGAACTGAGACTTCAAAGAACACTCAAAACATTGATTTCTTATTTATTGTTTTAATCTACTTCAAGCCCCAATCCTCAGTCTTTGCTGAATTTCACTCAAGTATCGTGGGGTTTTTTTTCCATCCCCAGCTAGTTGTCTTAAAACCTCCGATGCCTATCAATGCATACGGTAGGCAGATAACTGTCCCCCAACCTTGCCCACATCCAATGCCCAGAGCCTCTGAATATGTTCTCTTACATGACAGAGAGGATTTAAATTTGCAGATGGAAGTAAGATTGCTACTCATATGAGCTTAATTAAGAGATATTGTGCTGGGTTATCCAAATAGGACAAATATAATCACAAGTGTCCTTAAAAGGGAATCAGATGGAAGACCAGGGAGTTAAAGGCCAGTTAAACACCAGTTTACAAAGGACTGGGCCCAACATTGCTGGCTTCAGAGATCAAGGAATGAGACTGTGAGTCAACGAATGTGGGCAGCTTCTTAAAGCTGGATGAGTCAAGAGAACGAATTCTCCCCTAGAGCTTCTAGAAGGAACAGATCCCTGCTGACACCTTCATTTTAGCCCAGTGAGACACGCTGTGAATTTCTGACCTCCAAAGCTGTAAGATAATCAATTGGCTCTTTGTAAGCCGCTAAAATTGTGGCGACCTGTTCCATCGGCAATGGGAAATGTACACAATACGGCAAGCCTACAAGGTGTTAGCCTTCGCGTAACTATCAGCCATACCTGGACACCGCCTCAGAGTGTGGCATATATTGAAATCAATGTTGGAAATACGTTTAGGAATTCATACGACAGAAACAATTCTTAGCTTACCAGCAAGCGATCCCTTTGGGAGAAGCCCAGTCCTGTTCATGTGAATCCAGCAGGATCGGAATCCAGCTAGATTTTTCCCAGGAGTTTAGCCGAGGTCAACGAAAGGGAAAAAGCCACAACGGATTGTAATACTCACCTTCGAGACCTAACTAACCCAGGGCTCAGGTGACGTCTTGCGTTTTGTCAGCTTTCAACTGTTCATCCTGCCTTCAGTGTGGTTGTGGGACGTTTACATTCCAAGGAAGGCAAAACACCAGGAGAGTAAATAAATTCTCCTGAGTTTGACGTGCTGGCTGTGAATGAATGAAACAAGAAAAGGGCAACAGTCATCACACAGTTCCCGGACAAACAAGCTCCGGTATCCACGAAGATGGGCCCTCATTTGCCCGCGCAGAGAAGACTGAACTAACTCTTCTTGGTGACACTGACACCACGCATATGGTGGGCGTTGTTTTGAATTATATTAGTCTGAAAGCTTTCTAGGGATAATAGCCACATTTGCTTACATTTCTAGCGCCAGGGGTAAGGGGGAGATCAGCTCACACACCAGGTGCGTGACACCCCCCCCCTCCCCCCTCCATGGAGAATGTAGCAGCTGGGCCACAGCTGGCGGGTGAGGAGCACCGGACAACGGCCCAGAACAGGACGTGACAAGGAATTCTCAGTCGGGTTGAAACGACAGGGACAGTAGGGGGCGGCAACAAAAAATGACACGTTGCTCCCCCGGGGCATCAGTCTTACAGAGCACTCAGCCTCCCCTGTCAAAGGTAAGGGGACACATTTTCTGGCATGGCACAGGAGATCCTCGGTCAGCAGGAACTGGGTCCCCTGAATCAGCCCTGCCCAGTCCGAGGAACGGTTTGAAGACCTGCGCGTCCCGCGCCCGGAAATGGCTCAAACAGGAAGTAGAGGTGTGTCCGCCATGAGGGCCCCCGGCCCCGGGCCGTGGAACCGGAAAAGGGGACTTTCTTCCCACTGCACCTCGGTGGGCCGTTTTGCATCCAGCAGGCAAGCTTACGAGCCCCCACTGCTCACTTGAGGGGTTAAAGCAATGCGGTCAAGTCCAAATATTTGCAAGATGACTTTCCTGGAGAGTTGGTCTCATGCCTGGGGGATTGAAACACTCCTCCCAAGCTGTTCACTTCTGACATTTTTAGTGCGTCTCCTCAGATTACAACCCAACAGTGAAGTAAATGGGGATGAAAGGCCCCAGGGATTCCTTCTCTTTTAATTAAAAAAAAAAATTGTGTGTGTGTGTGTGTGTGTGTGTTGCTGTTCTTAGAAGTTTTGAAGAAAATAAAGGGGGGGGAATATACCTCTGGTTCACTTGGGCCGACTGAGCCATTTTGTCGATTTGAAGTTAACAGGCACTGTGATCAAATTACCACAGATGTGACAAGTGGGTGACTCCAACAATAGGCCAACTCTCATGGCTCTGAGATGGGAGGTTCAGGGCAAGATATGCAATCGATCAAAGTCTGAGCTCAGTTCAGGGATCTCTTCTGGCAGAGAGAGGAACTGGGTCGCCCCGTGTGCATGCAAACACGATTAACCGGTAATGTGTCATGGAGCGCCATGTTAAGAAGGATCCTGAGGCCACAGTCAAGAGACTCAGCCAGAAAGAACGATCGGAGGTGACAATGACACAGACGTCATGCATTTGCAACCTTGGAGGGAATATTGATAGGAGAAAGACAGACACAGAAGTCGTTTTCCTGAGAGATGTTGTGTGTAGTTTTCTGGTTTTAAAAGGAAAACCTGCGTTGGGGCACCTGGGTGGCTCAATCAGTTAACCATCCGACTCTTGATTTTGGCTCTCACGGTTCATGGGTTCAAGCCCCATATCAGGAGCCTGCTTGGGATTCTCTCCCTCCCTCTCTCTCTACCCCTTCCCCGCTAGCTCTCTCTCTCTCTCTCTCTCTCTCTCTCTCTCAAAATAACTAAAACTAAACTTAAAAAAATTTTTTTAAAGAAAAGAAAAGCCTGCCTATAATGTGACTCTGGCATATGCAAGTCTTTCTGGGACCAAGATGCTGCAGGACCTCCTTCTGCTGAGCCACCTTCTCTGCACTGGCCCCTCTGGGTAGGTCCGGCGACCAGGGTTCTAGGAGGCAATGCGCCCTGGATTGGTCAGCAACACAGGCTCCTTGGACAGGCCTTTGGTAGCGCAGCTCAGGACAATGACTTACTTTTATGGAGCATTTCCTATGTGCCGGTAACATTCTGGGAGTTTTCGAAACATCAGCCCATGTGCTTTCTCTGCATCATACCCTAGGAGGTAAACGAGGTTACATTTACTTTATAGACCAGGAATCAGAGACTTCTTGAGGTTAACTTCAAGCACATGGCAGAATTTCAATCCAAGTCTCCCTGGCTTCAAATATAGTTATAATAGCTAACGCTTACCTATGTTATCATTTATTTTATTAGTTATTTTTAGCTTTTTTATTTGGATGTGAAAGAGAGAGAGAGAGAGAGAGAGAGATAGCACGTGAACAGGGGAGAGACAGGAGACAGAATCTGAAGCAGGCTCCAAGCTCTGAGCTGTCAGCACAGAGCCCGACGTGGGGCCCAAACTTACGAGCCATGAGATTATGATCTGAGCCAAAGTTGGACGTTTAACCAACTGACCCACCCAGGTGCCCCGATATATAAACATCATTTGCTGTTTGTAACTGCCTTACCTTTATCGCCACTTTGTGTGTGAAAAAATTGAGACCCGAAAAGTCTAGGTAGCTTATCTAACTTGCCATGGGGACTGCATGGCAAAGCTTAGATTACCTCCTGGGCAGACACACCATGGTCAGGGACAGCCATCATATGCTTGAAAATCCAAGACCTTCAACTACCTAATACCATTTCTCACTTAAGGGACAATGATCACTTGGCACATGGGAAGGTCTTCACTCTTTAGATGTCGTGTAATATGTACAGAGAGGAAGCCAGGGCAGACATCGTAGCAAACGGGAGCAATGTGCTAGAAAATGACATTGGGCAGGTGACAGGAAGCAGATCTGGGAAGCACAATTGTGAACAGAAACCCTCTCTCCTGGGAAACAGACTTGAGAGTCTGAACTGGCTGGGAGAGAATTCCATTTACCCAAAGACAAGCAGAAGTGGAGATTTCCTTTGTGTGCTCACTGTGTCCTGTGGCTGTTCCTGTCTTCTTGGCTAGAACCAGTGCGATGGGCCAGATGACGCAGATCAGACTAAAGATGGAGGAAGGAGAAGCAAGGTGAGTGGACCTAGTCCAGAGCTCAGAAGTTCATGAGAAAAGGTTTGACTCTAGAATTCTAGACTCGACTGAACAGATCTATAATTTGGTTTCCTGCCTTCAAAAGAAAAGAAAAGAAAAACCATCAGCAAGGAGAAAGAAAAAAATGGGATCTATGATGTATCCAAGGAAATGGTCTAATTGGCTAGATTAGCTGACAAATAGGCCAAGTGCTTAGGAGAAAGGGCATGGCTTTCTTTCTTTCAATTAGGGGAGGTAGACCAGTTGTCTCAACACAGTCCTCAGATCGCTTGCATCAGAATCTCCTGGTTGGAGGGAGGGCTCTTTCAAATGTTCATTCCTGAGGGGCATCTGGATGGCTCATTCAGTTAAGTAGTTAAGCCACAGACTCTTGATTTCAGCTCAGGTCATGATCTCATGGTTTGTGAATTCAAGCCCTGCATCAGGCTCTGCACTGATGCCCAGAGCCTACTTAGGATTCTCTCTCCCTGTCTGTCTCTGCCCCACCCCTGTTCCCTCTCTCTCTCTCTCTCAAAAAAGAGGAAAACATGAAAAAATTTTAAATGTTGATTCCTGGCCCGTTTCTTTATTCCCACCAAATCGAAACAACACACACGGGGCCCCTCCACGTCCCATAGGATTCCTCTGCACTCTTGCACCTGCTTTTGTCAGACGTAGAGGTTACATCTTCACGCTGTGAGATCGGGATGGATTGAACTCCAGTCTGTGGTTTTACTAAGTGACCTTGGAAACTGATGTTTACTAATCATCATTGGTAGTTATCACCGTCTGGGTTTCTCAATGTTTGTTATGCTTTGGATTAGAATCAAACAATGGAATGTTTTTGTTTTGTTTTGTTTTAATAACAATACTTGGATTTCTATCCGGTTCAGAGATACAGCCTGTGGCCTGGGAATCTGGATATAAAAAAAGCTCCTTCAATGCCTCTGGTTTGTGGCCCGGGTTGACGATCATTAGCAGCAACAAGGTGTAACAAATGCAAAACAGTGACCCTGATGCTCAAATATTTAAACTAATTCTGCTATTTTATATTCCATTGCCACTGTTCTTTGACCATGTCTTGTAAGCAGAGTCAGGAGGCTTCTAGACAATCAAGAACCTCCAATGAGAACAATTTAAAAAAAATTTTTTTACATCCAATTAGTTTTGATAGACAGAGCACGAGTGGGGGAGGGACAGAGAGCGAGCGGGAGACGCAGAATCCGGAGCAGGCTCCAGGCTCTGAGCTGTCAGCACAGAGCCTGACGCGGGGCGCGTACTCACAGACCGCGAGATCATGACCCGAGCCGAAGTCAGTCGCTCAACCGACTGAGCCACCCAGGCGCTCCATGAACTTGCTACTTAGAACAACAACAAAGGGATTTTCAGCACTTACCACGTGTGAGGTAACTTCAGTCACACACTGGCAACTTTGTGCTCCTGATTGATCTTCATTTTATACTACACTAGAGGCCGATGGCACTCTTAAGTCCTCTGCCATTGGCAGGATGTGGGAAGTTACCAAGACAGAAGCAGGGAGAATTAGACTCCAAACACACACTCATTCAGTGTCAACACGTCGGTGCCATCTAGAATTTAGATGGGCTAACGGAGCTACAGAAGGAATGGAAGAGGCAGGGCCGGCCTCGATGAGAGTGGAGTGGCTACTTCTCTGCGGTGTCTCTGGCTGGCGCATGTGAAGAAAAACTCAAAAGCAGAAAAGCACATGGTCATTGCGTCTTCCTGGAGATCCTACAGAAAAGGGTAATGCTAGGCCACGCTGAGACTCAGGAGATTAAAATTAAACGTAGTTTTCCCCTTTCCGTGGCTGTGAGAGAAGGCGAAGGAGAAGGAAATGTTGTTTGAGTTAAAAACAGAAAAAAAAAATAGCATTTGTATAGAAAAATTTGACTATGAGAATAATAACTTGTTACTTTGAAAAAAATAGCTGATCACTTTGAGTACCCATAATACTATAGGTATATACATTACCTCCTTTGACCATTACAAAAACCTTATGAAATTGTGAAAATCTACTTTATAGGTAGGAAAATGTGGCTCAGAGGGGTGAAGTAACTTGTTCCAGAGCAAAGCTTGTAAGTGACTGAGTCAGGATTTAGGTGTTTTTTTTTTTTTTATTTGTTGGTTTGTTTATTTATTTATTTGTTTGTTTGTTTATTTATTTATTTATTTTGAGAGAGAGAAGAGAGCAAGCAAAGAAAGGGCAGAGCAAGAGGGAGACCCAGAATCTGAAGTAGGCTCCAGGTTCTGAGTTGTCAGCACAGAGCCCCATATGGGGCTTGAACTCACAGACTGGGAGATCCTGACCTAAGCCGAAGTCGTACGCTTAACTGACTGAGCCACCCACGTGCCCCAGGATTTAGGTGGTTTTTTTTCTTTTTTGTAAGTTTTATTTATTTTGAGAAAGCCAGACACAGCAAGAGTGGGGGAGGGGCAGAGAGAGAAGGTGAGAAAATATCCCAAGCAGGCTCCATACTTTCAGCACAGAGTCCCGCACAGAGCGCAACATGGGGCTCGAACTCACAAACCTTGAGATCGTGGCTTGAGCCAAAATCAACAGTCGGACACTTAACCGACTGAGCCACCCAGGCGCCCCGACTGAGTCAGGATTTAATCCTAAATCTGCTGCTTCCAAATCCAAAGATTCTCCTATCGATTACACCAGACTCCTACTCTGCCGTTGTAAGTATCCAATAAATATTCATTGAAAAGAAATAAATTCAGCAGTGCAGATTTATCAATAAGATTTCCAACCAGGCAAATAAATGGCCACATTAATTTTCAAAGTGCTTCTTTAGACTTACTGATGCCCCCATGAATACTTCCAGTGCATAAAGATCTTAAAGATGACTAAATATGGCTCCTGCATTTAAAAAAAAAAAATTATTACATTGTGTAGGGCATAAAACTAGCACACAGATTACTATGTGATGAAAAAAGAGGTTCGCCAAGTGCTGTAGAGATTCAAAGTAGGGAGCGAGCAAAGCCCGTGAAGGGTCAGGAAGGTCCTCATGAGGGTCGTGGGCTGGGCTGGGAAAGAAACTACCTATAGTAGCTGCATTATTGCACAAAAATACCATTTGCCCTCTCTGAAGGTAGGTTATGCTTCCAGACGCCATTGACCTTGGGCTTGGCCCTGTGACTTGTTTAGGCAATGAGCTATAAGTAGAAGCAATGCGTGCCCCTTTGAGGGAGAAGTACGGTGTGTCGTCTTTTCTTTCCACCTGTTGGCGTCCTTCTGGACAGACGCTGTTGTGTCAGCCTGAGCCTAGGAGCCGAGGAAATATGGACCTAGAGTGTTGGCTGAACTACGATGAGTGACAAAAACAACCTAGGATAGATTTCAGGGTCATCTGGCATTGCCGCACAACCTAGCCTAGCTTGCCTAACTTAGCTCCCCAAAACGACGCCTTTCAAGTGGACGGCCACGCGTTGACTTGAACAGAAAAGAAAGACATTGAAATGAGAGAAGCAACAGAAGCCAATCTCCCAAGGTGGTGATTGTGGAGCATCCGGTAGTCTCAACCTTGGCCCTATAGAAAAACATTGCCGCCTGAGCCCATTCACACATCAACTAAATCAACATCTAGGAAAAAATCACAGATGGGTGTATTTTTTTAAAACTCTTCAGTTTCTCCTCATGTGCGCCCTAGACTGAGAACGACTGATATGGTCGAATCCCTTTATATTGCCACTGAGGAGACAGAGTTCCAGAGAGAAGGGACACCAGTGCTGGACAGTGGCAGAGTCATATTCCCTGTCCTCCGCGAGGCAAACTTAGGGTTCTCGCCAGAAGGAACAGTAATTGGAATTAGAAACATTGTCACGTGGCTTTAGAGAACCTGATGTAACCTGGCTTCAAATCTTGATGGGAAATTTACTAACCACCTGACAAAGCGTTTAACTCTTCTGAAGCCCGTATTTTTTGCACCCATAAATTGGTGATGCTGGCGACAGCCTCATTGCATGGTGGTGAGTGTTTCATGAGACAATGCGCATTTGGAAGCGTGGTGTAATATAAAGGTCAGGCATGTGGGTTCTGATTCCAAGCCATCAAACAGGTTTCAGTGCCCACACTGAAACTTACCCTGTAATGGACCTATCTGTTAATGCCACCGTTAACGTTCCTTCGGGAATAAAATGGGTTAAATAGAATCACATCTCTTTTAAGGTTGTGGTGGAAAGTACGTGCCGAGTGGATGGGCTGCAAAATCCAAAAGGCATCATCATACTTGCATCCACCGTGCACGTGGTGCCCCCTGAAGTTGTACATGCAGAAGCCCTATAGAGCGATTATTTCGTAGGGAATTTAGAAGTGTCCCTGGCACACGGTAGGTTCTTATGGCGTCTATGTCATTATGTTATAAGAACTTCTTATGTTATTAGGGGGCTGGCACACTGGGACGTGGAAAGTAGTCTATATGTATTTGTTGAATGAAAGACTGAATAAAGTATATTCTTAATGCGATTAGTAAGCCAGTTTTGATCCAAGTGCATAGGAAATAAGAAAGATAGATATTAGACTGGAATGGATCTTGGATGCCAATTACATATCTTGGATTTTATTTTGTAGGTAGTGGGGAGACCCTGAATATCCCTGAACAGCAGAGTAATATACTCAGGGCAATTGTAAGGTTGATTAAGGGGGGGGGGCAGTGATTTATGGAAGAAGGGGAAAAAGGAGACCACTCACACTGACCCATAAATAATCCAGCCACAAGCTAGACAGCAGGGGAAGGGATGGCAACAAAGAGATGGACATGAAGAAAGGACAAGACAGGCAGGCGTCTCTGAGGAAACCAGGCTAAATCACGTTCTAGTGTGCATCGGGAACTCTGGCCCCAGCTCTGCCCTTGATTCTTCTGTGCCCTCAGAACGTGGGGGAACCAACACCCCTCCCTGCACTGTAATGGCTATGATGACATCATCAGGCTTGCTGCTCCCAAGGTTCCTTGGGCCCCAGAACCCACCTGTGAAATTGAGAGAGGCTGGGGCGGTCCGGGACTCACCGGGAACTTCGTGTGGGCCATTTCACACGCCAGTCGAGCTGTGGAGCCCGTGTGGGAAGCTAATGGGAAGATTATGTGATTAGCTTATTTTCTAGGGAATTGTGCCTGTCTGCCTTTCCTTATTTATTCAAGGACTGTTAGGTGTGTGGGGGAGACGGGGAGGCATCATCATCGAGGCCAATCGCTTTAGTCCACCCTTTCTGAAAGTTCAGGGAAAGGTCAGGCAAGCTACCATTCCGGTGTCATTCTCCTTCCCCCGTGACTCCCTGTCACGCAAGGAGAGAGACTCCAGTGGGGCACCTGGGTGGCTCAGTCGGTTAAGCGTCTCCCTTCAGCTCAGGTCGTGATCTCACAGTTTGGGACTTGGAGCCCCCCATCCAGCTCTCTGCTGTCAGCGCAGAACCCACTTCAGATCCTTTGTCCCCCTCTCTCGCTGTCCCTCTCCTGCTTGCTCTGTCACTCTCAAAAATAAATAAATAAATAAACATTAAAAAAAAAAAAAGACTCCAGCAAACCCCCGTGCAGAATGCACACACTTACACGTGCACACACGCTCACCTACACTCACTCAAAAAACTCCCTCCAACACGCACTCACGTATACAAGCTCACGCACACTCGCATGCTCACTCATGCAATTCACACGCGCGCACACACACACACACACACACTTAACGCACACAGACACAGACGCGCACACGCTCATACACACACGCTCTAATTCTCTGCTCCAGTCTTCATTTGCACCAGCGCCTGCCTCCCGAGGGGACATGTTGCCAGGGAGGTGATTAAAGCCAACTTCTATCTAATTGAGAAAGGACTGCCTGACCTTTCTTTCCAAATATGTTTGTAAATTCCTTGTAATTAGATTTCCCCCCTCAAGGAAAGACTGCTGGGTTGCTCCTGAGGAAAATACAGTCAGTGGCAGGTGGCCAGCAACTTCCAGACCATTCTGCTCTGATAAGGACGGACTCCCTGCTGTCCAGGTGGGTGAGGGCACAGGGGTGGGGCCACGGTGGCCCAAGGGCTCGAGGTCACTCTCACTCCTGTTTCAGCCTTTAAAAACATATTGCTGCTAATTCCTCCTTTTTAAGTTTATTTACTTATTTTGAAAGATGGAGAGTGGGGCGCCTGGGTGGCTTGGTCGGTTAAGCGTCTGACTTCGGCTCAGGTCATGATCTCATGGTCCGTGAGTTCAAGCCCCTCGTCAGGCTCTGTGCTCACAGCTCAGAGCCTGGAGCATGTTTCAGATTCTGTGTCTCCCTCTCTCCCTGACCCTCCCCTGTTCATGCTCTGTCTCTCTCTGTCTCAAAAATAAATAAACGTTAAAAAAATTAAAAAAAAAAAAAGAAAGATGGAGAGAACATAAGTGGGAGAGGGGTAGAGAAAGAGGGAGAGAGAGAGGATCCCAATCAGGTTCTGCACTGTTAGAGCAGAGCCCGATGCAGGGCTTGAACTCGCAAGCCCTGAGATCCTGACCTGAGCCAAAGTCAGATGCTTAACTGACCCAGCCACCCAGGGGCTCCATGTTGCTGTTAATTCCTAAAACTAGGAGATGCACAGGCTGACTGGCTTGCAAAATAACCCAAAAGCTGCTTGTTTGGGGGAGAAACACACGAGTCACATTTACGCAGGGGCTTAGCCCTTGTGGGGTCAGATCTCTGTCCTCAGCACCCGTTCTCCCCATCCAGGTGACACCACTGTGCACCCCTCCGCACCCCAGGAACCAAAACACATCTATTCCTGGGGGATCCTCTGGCAAAAACACACCAGAACTGCCAGAAAGGGCGGTGTGATGATGTGGAAAATTGCAGCTTTTAGCATTAGGAGGTCCGCCTTTGAGGCCAGTCTCTGCCACTTACATTTTTGTTTGTTTGCTCCTTATTTTATTCAATATATTCCTTGATTATTCATGCTGGCCTCTGTTTCCCAAAGAATCTGTGATCTTTGTAGGTGAAGAGGAGAGGTCGAAGGGGAGAAAGCAACTGCAGGAAAGGAGAAAGCAAATATGTTAGGCACAGTGCCAATAAAGTTGCAATAACTGCTCACTGATTATTTTTCTGGGCTTCCCAGCAGCCTAATGGAAAAGGGACACCTGATGAGCTACGCAACCACGGAGAGACTCTGGCCTCCAAGGAAAAATGCTTTTTGTAGTGGTTTTTTTTTTTTCTGAGCATAAACTATTAAGAGATATGACCTGAGAAGAACTATAGGTGGGCACCAAGCACATGAAAAGATGCTCAACATCACTCATCATCCCGGAAGTGCAAATCAGAACTATGAGAGGTCATCTCACACCTGTCAGAATGGCTAAAATCAAAACCACGGGAAATGGCAGGTGTTGGCGAGGATGTGGAGGAAAAGGAACCCTTGTGCTCTGTTGATGGGAATGCAAACTGGTGCAGCCACTGAGGAAAGCAGTATGGAGGTTCCTCAAAAAGTTAAAAATACAGGGGCTTCTCGGTAGCTTAGTCAGTTAAGCGTCTGACTCTTATTTCGGCTCAGGTCATGACCTCAGCGTTTTTGAGATCGAGCCCCGAGTCAAGCTCTGTGCTAATGGTGCAAAGTCTGCTTGGGATTATCTCTCTCCCTCTCTCTCTGCCTGTCCTGGCTCTCTCTCTCTCTCTCAAAATAAATAAATAAGCCTTAAAAAAGGTAAAAATACAACTACCCTGCCATTCAATAATCACACTACTGACTGAGTACCCCAAAATTACAAAAACATTAATTCAAAGGGATACATGCACCCCTATGTTTATTGCAACATCACTTACAATAGTCAAGATAGGGAAGGAGCCCAAGTGTCCATCGATTGATGAATGGATAAAGAATATTCATACATAATGGATTATTATATATACACAATGGAATATTATTCAGCCATGAAAATTCAGCCACACGATTTCACTCACACATGGGATTTAAGAAACAAAACAAATGAACAAAGGAAAAAGAGACAAACTAAAAAACAGACTCTTTTTTAATGCTTATTTTTGAGAGAGAGAGAGAGAGAGCACGAGTAGAGGAGGGACAGAGAAAGAGCGATCCAAAATAGGCTTCACGATGACCGCGGTGATCCCGATGCGGGGCCCCAACTCACAAACCGTGATATCATGACTCGAGCCAAAGTTGGATGCTCCACTGACTGAGCCACAGTCCCAGGTGCCCCAAACAGACTCTTGACCACAGAGAACAAACTGATGGTCACCAGAGGGGAGGTTGGTGGGGGGGGGGGGGGGGGTAGGGGAATTAGGTGAAAGGGATTAAGAGTCCACTTATGATGAGCACTGAGTAATGCACAGGACTGCTGACTCACTATATTATTCACTCGAAACTAATAGAACACTGTATGTTAACTACACTGGATTTAAAATTAAAAAAAAAAAAAACTTAATAAAAAAAGATCTGACCTGAAACATTTTCTGTTGATAAACATATTGGATAAAGCCCTGGACAGTGTCATCCATAACTGCGCTGGTCCAGATGCTTGGATGTTTTCCATTGTTCTTTTGTCAAATGATGCTTCCAAGCCCACACCCAGGTTAGCTATAAATATTAAAGGAAATATACCTAAGAGAGCGCTTTATCTATCGTAAATACACAACGACAAGGATGAAGTATGAACATTCCTTCATCTTTTATTAGCGACTTAAAGTGGAGGAGGACTCAGAATTCTACTGAGCCTCCAGACTTTGGCCCTTCCTCCTCCGGGTAGGGTAGCATACCTCTCTTATCAGGCCACAGTCCCAGGAGGTGACATAGCTTTCTGAACAGGGGGAGCAGGGGCGTACAAGGGCCATCTGACTCCTCAAGGGCTAAGTCCCTCTGTCGATTTGACATGTTGGCCTCTCCCCCAAACAAGAAGCTCTCAGGGTTATTCTGTAAGGCAGTCAGCCCGCGCATCGCCTAGTTTTAATGGAATTAATAGCGATGCATTTCTAGAGGCGGAAAAAGGAGAAGGTCTGACCCCGAGCACAGTCTTGAGGCTGTAAGGCTTTCTGGTACATTCTCCAGCCCCTTCAGTTTTCCTGGACCTGAGCCTCAGCCCAGTAATCCCCTGCAAGGCTCTCACCCACAGCCAATTGCTGGGCTCTCACACCACACCCTTCAGCGAGGGCTCCGGCCGGGACCTAGACCAAGTTCAGCTGGTAATTGCACTACAAATTGCTGTGAGTGTTGAAGCTCCTGGGGACTGACTTGATGGCTTCACCACCCCTGCACCTCCGCTGGGCTGGTCAGAATCCGCCTGACGGGCAGCTGGAAGGGAGGCTGGAAGGCGCTGGGCCGTGGGGTGGGTGTTAAAAAAAAAACAGTCCTCCTTGTTATTTGGAAATCTGTGATTCATGCTCATAAACAGGTGTGTGTGCGAGGGAGTGACAGGGGCAATAAATGGCTCCGATTTTACCTGAAGGGAGGAGGCGGGACGCGGTAAGCGCACAGCTCCCCACCTGCAGGGATCCACTGTCACAGCCATTGCGAGTGGAGCCCAGTGACTCCTGGCCTTTTGCAATTTACAAAGGTCTCTCCTAGGCTTCCCCTGGAGTTTCGCCCGGAGGAGCAAAAGTTACCAATTACGCTTGGACTTTGCCTTTGAATTTTTAAGTAGCAAACGGGGGGGGGGGGGGGGGGGGGCGTGGGGGGGGTCACGTAAATGCCAGCTGAGCAAAGCGGCCTCCTGGTTCTGAAACAGCAGGTCTGTGACTCTGCTGAGCAGGACCCCTGCGTGGGGAGCCACGTGGACAAATAAAGTGCCGAGAGGTAATCTCTCTATTCCAGATCCGCAGTCTGGAACGCTCAGGGATTCCATCCTGGAAGGAAATGAGTCATATCCCCGATTCAGGGATTGGCGTATTATTAAAATAGCTACCATGAAGAAGCCTCAGTTACAACGTGGCTCTGGGGTCACAAAGAAGTGGATGGGACCCCCCCGCCCCTCGCCCCGGCTCGGCCTGGCTCTGCTGACTTGCTCTCTGGCTTCCGGCCACTTAACTAACCTCCTCTGAGCCTCAGTTTCCTTCTCTGTACCAGAGGAATTATAATAACCTCCTCACAAGGTTATCATAAAAATCAACGACATCATTTTTTTTTTTTTTTAGTTGCTTCACTAAGAGTCTGGCTCATCCAGGCACTCAGTAAGTGGCAGCTGCTTATTAAGCATCCGTGATGTGTATGTATTTTCCAAGCAG
Source organism: Prionailurus viverrinus (assembly GCF_022837055.1). Taxonomy (NCBI): domain Eukaryota; kingdom Metazoa; phylum Chordata; class Mammalia; order Carnivora; family Felidae; genus Prionailurus; species Prionailurus viverrinus. Next base: position 8,231,619 of record NC_062566.1, read on the forward strand.
CATCTCAAACGGTCATTGTTTTTTGTTTTGTTTTGTTTTTTTCCAGCGATGGCCTTCAACCTTGCTCTTCGGTATCTCTTTGTAAAGCTGCACTGCCATACGGGTCAGATCACAGAACTGCCATTCACCTCCAGCAATCAATATGGTGCCATCCCCGTGCGTGAAGTCTCATCCTGTCTATTGTAATTTTGTTGTCTCCTACCCTTCCCGCCTGTGTGGTTTGCCTCTCCTCCAGTGAGAGGGGCTCTGCTATTTCCCTCGGCTTCCCCTGCCTCTTCGGCATCTGGCGGCGCTGGTTAGAGCGAGATCTTTTCCCAAGAGTTTCCTGGAAAAGTATCAGATGGGTCTATAGTCTTCTGCATCCGAACAAGCACCCATCCAGGACGTACCTGGTTCCCTAGTCTTTCAAATACCTCTATTTTTTTTTAATGTTTATTTTATTTTTTTATTAAAAAAATATTTTTTGATGTTTATTATTTGTTTTGGAGACAGAGAGAGACAGGGCACAAGCAGGGGAGGGTGAGAGAGAGACAGAGAGACAGAGAGACAGAGAGAATCTGAAGCAACTCCAGGCTCTGAGCTGTCAGCACAGAGCCCAACGTGGGGCTTGAACCCACGAACCGCGAGATCGTGACCTGAGCCGAAGTCGGATGCTCAAGTGACTGAGCCGCCCAGTCGCCCCTAATGTTTATTCTTGAGAAAGAGAGTGAGAGAGAGAGAGCAAGTAGGGGAGGGGCAGAGAGAGAGAGGGAGACGGAGGATCTGGAGCAGACCCTGCCTTGAGAGCACAGAGTCCGATGCAGTTCGCCCATGAATTGAAAGATCATGACCCGAGCCAAAGTCAGACGCTTGACCAACTGAGCCTCTACTCTTTAATCCTTCCTTGACTCAGGGTGGAGAAACCCCACTTCAGGAAAACTATGGCAGACGACTTAGGGTCCCAAGAACTTTGGATTCCAGAGGTATCTTGCCCAGTGTCCCTGCACAGACAGCCGTGGGGGAGGGTGGTTGCGGGGGGTTGGCAGTCCCAATGGGCCCTCAGCCCGGACTTTGTAGGCCACTGGTGAGGGCCCTTGGAGGATCCCTCCAGCACCCTGGAGCAGTTCTCAAACTGTAGCATGCCTCTGGTGGTGGGCTGGTCCAAACAGAGGTCACTGGGCTCCACCCCCAGAGTTTCTGATGCAGGCTGGGAAAGAGTGAGGATCTGCACTTACAACAAATTCCAAGTATGGCTGATGCCAACGGTACCAGGACTCACTCCGAGGCCCACTCTTCCAGACAACATGAATTTCTTGTGATTGTGAGAAATTCGAATTTGGGAGAAGTTACTTTATTTGAGTTAAAACAACTAGTAATTGGACAGTGAGGTCTACGTGCAGATTGGCCGGGCTGGAAGCCCCTGACCTTTCTGCTCTCATGTATGTTGTCGGGGACAAAGAGGGATTCCAGCAGGAAACAAAATAAAACTCACTTTTTTCAGGCTGTAGAGACCTCCTGTGGGTGAATCAGATTCCTTCCCCAGACCCTACGACCTTCCCACAATTGGTCGATCAAGGGTAGCACCTGGCCACGCTGGGAAACTTCTGTTTCTCCCTTGGGAATTTTGCAGGCTAGGATGGGAAGGCCTCGGCTGGAACATGGAAAATTCAGGAACTCTTGGTCATCCTTTTCTGTCCTGTGGATATATGTGCGGAGACCTCTACTGCAGCTCAAGAAGCATGACTCAGTACTGTGGGGAGAAGGCACAAAATCATGAAGGGCCTCCCACGCGCCCTACCCCCAGATAACCCCTTTTCCCCACTGACCTCCCCCCCATGTCTTCGCTCTTCCTTTTAAGCTGCCTTGAGGTAGGTCTTCTGTTACTTGCAACCAATAGCTTCTTTATAACATGTTGTGCTCATACTCTACAAATCTTTCTAGACCGGCATTCTGTTTGAAGGATCCATCATCTCACAGCAAAACTATACTGACCACTTTATTGGCCATTTTTGGCAGGGAGGATCATGGTAGCTGCCATGTGTGCCGGTGCCTCCATTGGTATTTCTTTTGGGCCTCTCCTTTTTGGAAAGAGTGATGAGCATGTGTAAGTATGTAGGTGGAGGGGGTGGGGGCGGTTCTTCAGCGCGGTGCGCCCAGACACAGACCAATCTTAGATCTGTGCCTTCCTCAGAGCCCGGCCCTACTTGTCGCCAGGCCCCCTGAATCTCAGTCTGCCAGATGGAGCTTCCCCTCCATGTTGCCCTAGACAACTGAGCACACAACATTCTGCCCTTTGGGAATCTTCCCTGGGTTTGCGAGCACAGAGCACCATGCGGAGATTCTGTTTCCCTCTACTCCCGAAGTGAGTTTCTCCCCAAGAAAGGCCAAAATAACACCATCAATCAAGCAGACTTGTTGTTCTTTTTCAAAAGCTCACGTCCACGGAGTTGGGATTAGCACTGGGTTACTGCCCCACGCAGAGCCACCCACATAGTGTTCATCAGGCCCCCTGGCCTCTCAGGAAGCCATGACTCAGCTGGAGAAGCCAACTGAGTTGTGAGGTCTTTTAAGGGTAATTTAGCTGCGTGGAGAAGTGCTGATTTATTCTTTTTTCCTCCCCCAGATAGTGGACACTGGGCCTCAGTGTTCCTGGCTCGGTGACAGGGCCGTGGGCACACAGATTCCTCAACCCTCCCTCCCAGGCTGTGTCCTGACACATCTTTGCGCATAGCTTCTGGACTCAGCCGTGAGAGTGCCCCCTTTACTTTTCTCTGGGTCCTCTTCCTGTCTAGCTCACACTGCCTGTGAGGAGAACCAGGAATACACAAGCCCAAACAGAAGCAGGTCAGGTTTAGATTAGAACAGGGGAACGGGATAACCGTCTCCCCCAGAGCAGCAGATATGATGTAATGCACCATGAGTTGCTGGGGAGGGGGGTGTTGGGGGAATCTGAGGGGAGTGAGTATAAGCCAGAGGAGCAGTAACAGAGCCACCAAACACAGCTACGCCAAGCTCTAGCTGGTACTACCCCGGGGGGCACTCTGGGCTATGGCGTAAATGGCACTCCCCACGTTATACAACACGCCCCTTCTGCTCTGTCTGCTTCAATCCGATTCATTCCTATGTCCCTGCTAAAAAAGAGAATAGAAGTTTTAAAAGACATGATGCATCCCAAGTGTCTCCATTTTATGATAAGCCAACAAGGATTAAGGCACGGGTGGGCCAGTGTTACTGAAAGAGCCAATGGTGTGTTGGCTCTTAAACCAGTTTGCGAGAGCCGATTCTTGGTATTTCGACTCACCTTGTGTGTTCAGTGATTTCACACTGCTACCCTGAAATCAGCCGTGGTGGATTATTTACAGCAACTGGCAAGCGCCGTAGGTAAGGGCCTTCCGAGTACCTCCTTCGAGAACGAGCTGTTTAGCATTTAGCAGCACACCATTGGACAATGGCCATCTCCTGCCCTAAGTTCTCAATGTCTGTCGGGACTAGGACTTCGCAAGCATTAATGAGTTGATTTATACTACTTGCCTTTCAGATGCTTAAGGAAAGAAAGAAACAGCTTAAAACTTTTCTTATAAGGAGACATTTCCAATGACCTGTACCCATTTCATTCAACGGTTGATCCTAAATGCGTGTAGCTCACAGAACGAAGAGGGAAATTTCCAGAGCGATATATTTTGTCCAACCTTATTCCTCTGCTTACAAATAGTATTAAATTGTATTATAAAGTACTGTTTAAAATGGTTAATATGGGGGTGCCTGGGTGGCTCGGTCTGTTAAACGTCCGATTCTTAATTTCAACTCAGGTCACGATCTCACGTTCATGGGTTTGAGCCCTGCGACGGGCTCTGAACTGGCAACTCAGAGCCCGCTTGAGATTCTCTCTCTCCCCCTCTGTCTCTCAAAAAAGAAATAAACTTCAAAAAATGGCCAATGTGATTCAGACAATAGAATCCGACATATGTTTCTCCATGCCAAAATACTCATTTAATTTTTTGGTGTGGGTTACTTACCAAGCACTCTTCTATAAATTCATGTATATTCCTTTGCTTCATTTCTACAGGAATGTTGGGAGGACAGCAGTGACCGAGTTCACAGTTAGTGAGTGACTATCTTTGGTACCTGTGCTATTTCCATAATAGATGTTTATGTCATTTACAGAAGTCACATCATGACCCCATGTAACTGGGAAATTATAAATGGGACTAGATCAATGTAATCCCTAAGCAGAAGAGGAACAGAAACATATTCTTGACACCAAAAGCAAAACATATTTTGATCTTCAGGGAGAACTGAATGTTATGCTTGAGAAACTGGAAACATCCAGTTCGTTTTTGGTTGGTAAGAGCTAAGCCGTCTACTGGCTGCCTTCTCTAGGAATTGTCTTCAAGAAAGAGCAAGTTGAGCACACAACATTGATCCAACTCCATAGAACCTCCTTGGGGAGGAGCAGTGTGAACCGATGTGCACTTGCTAAAGAAAATAAGAAACTCATTCTTCATGAAACTGTAATCGTTGGGGCTCTTAAGGTATCTGGAAATACAACAAACACTGCAATCAATGGAAATGTGTTTGGATGTAACTGTCAAACTCGCTGAAGATGAAAAAAAATTGTATGTCTTCAGCAATAACAATATCTGAATCACAGAGTGCACATCTGTCAGATGTTCTTTCCCAAATGACCCAGCTAATGCAAGTGCATCTCTGCTTACAAGTACAAAGCCAAGCCAAGTAAAAAGCCTGTTAGGAAAAGAGAATAATTTTGCTGTCAAAAATTCATACTCTGCAAATCTCTTGGATTCAAGGCACAGAGTAATAAAAGTGAGATTCTGCTTCTACGACCGCTGAAGGGATTAGGAAACACGCAAGACCTCTCAGGATGTGATGTTGTGAAAGTTACTTTCAAAGGTGAGCGAGTGGTAGACAGTCCCGGGTCTCCCTAGGAGTGCAGCTGGCCCACAGTGGCAAGGGGGTTAGCATAATATAGTGTCAGATGCCTTTTCTGGTTTACTTCAGACACCTCCAGCTTCTGTGTCGCGTCCAATTTTATCTGTGTTTGGGAAAAGTGCAAAATTAAGAAACAGCAAGCTCAGGGAAGAGTAGAGAATTATAAAATGTTAGCGCGAGAGAGACTTTTGCAGCCAAGCCAGTTCTAGCCCTTCTATCCAACCATAAGGGGACTCGGCATGAGGTTTGGTGACCAGCCCGGGTCACAGAACTCAGTAGTAAAGTCATGGAACTTAGATTCTAGGGTCTCTCTTTTGCAGAAACCGTCCCTCGTGGCTTGCCTCTAGCAAATAAAACCCTGTACATCCGAAATTAATAAAAATTCTAAAAGTGCCTCAAGAAAAGAATAGCCAGAGAAGCAAGATAACTAGGCAAGTTGGCAAAAGTTGAGTTTATTTTTTTTTCTTCTTTTTAATTTCCATCTGTTACTCATAAGGTGTGTTGTACCCAGTTACTTAACGCTGAAAAGAAAAGGTCAAAATTCAGGGTAATTTACTGAGTGAAGCTACGATGGCCAGGGTGTTGTCTATAGTTCAGTTTGAGATTCAGAATAGGACTAAAGCTTTAGTTGTAACAAACATGAAATGTAATGAAAAGCGAATTCAACTGGAAAACCTATACTATCATAAACACCTTTAAATGTAATCATGCTTCTAAATGTAATGTACCAAATACGGTAAGAGAAGCAAATTTCACGACTCTTCTGGTCCTAACTAGCAAACATTTTTAAAGACATTTTCATTAGTTTTCACACTTCCCAAGATCGAAAATACAGATTGACTGTGCTCCAATGACTTGAACATTTCTGCATGTTTCGGGCCCTTAATGGAAAGTACCGAGGTGTATCTTTACAGTGGAAAACACGGCATCACGGGTCGGGCACACCTTTACAGCCAATTTGTCTTGCTACACGTTGAAACTGAAAAGTTTTATAAAAACTGGTCGCAAAGGGGACTCCTGGCTGAAAAGAAAAAAAAAAAGTGCAGGGGTGCCTGGGTGGCTCAATTGGTTAAGCATCAGACTTTGGCTCAGGTCATGATCTCACTGCTTGTGGGTTTAAGCTCCACATCGGGCTGACCGCTTAGAGCCTGGAGCCTGCTTCAGATTCTGTCTCCGTCTCTCTGCCTCTCCCTTGCTCATGCTCTGTCTCTCACTGTCTCCAATATAAAAGAAAAAAGAAAAAAAAAGTGCAGATATATAGGTTACAGATACAGTGGAACCAAGATCTTTATGTAGCTTAAGAGAATGTCTCCATCCTGAGAGCTCGAAAACAATGGTTGTAACTAGCAGTGTTTTCTCTCCTAAACCTTTTACCAAATGCCCGTTGAAGTTCATGCTGAATGAGATGCCCATAATTCTGTCCGTATCTAAAATTAATAATGTATCTGTTTATTTTTCAACAAGCTTCCTCATAAAGGTCCAGGACAGAGGCACGGAATTACTGAGGACTATTTTCTAACAATTCTGCATTCTTATCTTCTGTGGCATCAGCTCGGGTCACTGAAACCCTTGAAGCGTGCATTTTTTTTCCCCCTAAGGTGAGACTCTGGAGCTGGCAGGCCAGAGCAAAACTCTGAACTCCACACGCCTCAAAGATCTTGTGTTTCTTCCATATATTCTGGATTTTACTGCTATCGCATTAACTCTTCGGTGTAACATTTGTAGCAACAGGCTAGGCATGAATCATTTGGCTTAAATGACAAAAGGTCAGTGTCCACAGGAGGATAAGCGTGGGGCGGTGTGCCCCCCCCCAGCACCCCACACCAGAAATACGCACGCCTGTGTTCCAGCTCTGACCCCAGATGCTGACTACTGGGTGGTGAGCGAATATTGTCAAATGTTAGAGCGCCCCCTAAAGGTTTTAAGGATTGGCAGTGGGTCCGACCTGGGTTCTGCACCTCTGTCACCTTTGGCCCATGACATTTGGGGGAAGCAGAGAACAAATTGCACGGGATTGCTTTTGAAACATATGTATCAACTTTGCCAATAGAGGGAGGGCTGCGAACAGCACCGGCCTCCCCACAACCTTATTAGGAAGGTGCCCTGGTCCTCTAGGGTGCAAAACAACGCACAGACCAAGAGTTGCTCACGTTTGGATGGTGCTGTGGAGTTTGCAGAGCACTTTTCCATTAGTGAGGTGATTTGATGTTCCCGAGAGGACCCGCACTGGGCAATCCCTCCAAGGCACCCCTCGGACACAGCCTTAGCTGGTCCCCTTCAGTCTGGCTTGACCCTCTCCGCCTGATCGGATTCTCAGCAACCTGCCCAATCCTGATGATTGTTTTGGTGCCTCTTGAGTTTTTACCCTTGGTCCCTGTCTCAGGTGGGGTCCTCCAGGCACAGACATGGAGACAGTGAGGTGTGAGAAAAGTTTATTAGGGAACAAGAATGGTGGGAAGAAAAGGGGCAGGAGTGGTCATAGCATGACAACATAGCAGATGGGCATCTCTTAGCAAAGAATGTTCTGGGGCGGGGGGTGGGGGGGGGGACGGGCAGCCCTTCACACTGTGGCTTGCCTACTCATTGGCTGAGGACCACCCCAGAGGGGTCTGCACCTCCATCACTAGCCAGGTCACTGGCCGGGGCCACCCTGAGAATAGCAAGCTGTCCCCTGTCAGGCAATCACCCTCCTTGCAACCAGACAGCTTGTGCCCGATCTGGCCAGCACATTTGCATGTCGGCTTCAGCTCCCAGGCTCTTGATAAGTGCTCTTCCTTCTGGAAAGTCACTTTTCACTGGGATGTGACAGAATCGCGCAGGTAAACACAGATGCAGGGCTAAGCATCTTTCCAAGAAAAACTTGAAGATCGATAAGAAGTGACAAGTTCCCAGCCATGCGACCAGTAGGAGACAGAGACAGCATAAAACAAGATGAAGCGGAAGAACGACTACACACTTCCTTTCATAAAACAGCATCCGATCGAGGCTGTTGGCAATGCGCCTGGCCCCCGGCCACCAGCATTCTGTATGACATGCCACTTAATCCTTAGAATCCCAGCGAGGCAGTGTGGTACTCTCCATTTTACTGCCGGGAAGCCTGAGTCTTAGAGAAACTGAGAGATTTGCCCCCAAAGCACATAGCCAGTCGAGGCAGAAGCAGGATTGAACCAGGTGTGGCGCCAGCACCCCCACGCTTCACCGCCATGTTGCTCTTCCTCAACATGGCCGTCGCCGAGGCCGACTCCCGCGTCTCAAACCGAAGCACCCAGTTCCTCCGATATTACTCCCGAAGCACACTCTTTTGGCTTCTGTAAATCGTAACATTTGGAGGGGTAGCAATTCAGGAAGCTGTTCGTATCCTACAAACACTACCTGGAGGAAAATGGGCGTTTTCTATTGTTAGGAAGAGAACTCCGTTAAATGCTCCTCAAGTCTCCAGAAAAGGCACACGTTTGCAATTTTCTACAAACCACACCAGCCAAAAAATGGTGAAAAGAAGCAAAATATGTTAGGGAATTTTAAAGCACAAGGCACTACTTATTGTAGGGTTTTGCCAGTGTCCTAGAAAACGAGACCCTGAAACAATTACACCACACTTGTTAGCTCTAAATAAATGGGATTTTCCTCAACTTTTGCAAGCAAGATCGACTTCTTAAGTTGAAAGCTTGACATGTCGGAGACCTTAATCAATACGTATTGATTGAACATTAACAATTCGTCAACAGTGTTAGTGTTCACATCAGCCAGAAAACACATCCAGTAATCACCAAATTTATTAAAAACGTTTAATAAAGTCTACATGGGGGGAATGACTGAGTGTACAGATTCTGAGCCCATATCAGCCACTTCCGTAGCAAGATGTGTCCATTTTTTTAAAGCTTGGTTTCACAGAAAAACAAACAACAAAAAAGAAGCATTTGCCAAGCATTTCTAAGAAATCAACTCAAACTGTGAAAAACTGAGTGGATATTTCTGGGATTTATTTTGAATTAAAAAAAAAATTAAGTTTATTTATTTTTGAGAGACAGAGCCTGAGCGGGGGAGGGCAGAGAGAGAGGGAGACACAGAATCCAAAGCAGGCTCCAGGCTCTGAGCTGTCAGCACAGGGCCCGACGTGGGGCTCAAACCCAAAAATCATGAGATCATGACCTGAACCAAAGTAAGGCACTTAACCGACTGAGCCACTCAGGCGCCCCGCTGGGCTTCATTTTATAAACCTGATCAAAAAAATTTTTTTTTCAACGTTTATTTATTTTTGGGACAGAGAGAGACAGAGCATGAACGGGGGAGGGGCAGAGAGAGAGGGAGACACAGAATCGGAAACAGGCTCCAGGCTCTGAGCCATCAGCCCAGAGCCTGACGCGGGGCTCGAACTCACGGACCGCAAGATCGTGACCTGGCTGAAGTCGGACGCCCAACCGACTGCGCCACCCAGGCGCCCCTAAAAACGTTTAATAAAGTCTACATGGGGGGAATGACCGAGTGTACAGATTCTGAGCCCATATCAGCCACTTCCGTAGCAAGATGTGTCCATTTTTTTAAAGCTTGGTTTCACAGAAAAACAAACAACAAAAAAAAGAAGCATTTGCCAAGCATTTCTAAGAAATCAACTCAAACTGTGAAAAACTGAGTGGATATTTCTGGGATTTATTTTGAATTAAAAAAAAAAATTAAGTTTATTTATTTTTGAGAGACAGAGCCTGAGCGGGGGAGGGCAGAGAGAGAGGGAGACACAGAATCCAAAGCAGGCTCCAGGCTCCGAGCTGTCAGCACAGGGCCCGACGTGGGGCTCAAACCCAAAAATCATGAGATCATGACCTGAACCAAAGTAAGGCACTTAACCGACTGAGCCACTCAGGCGCCCCGCTGGGCTTCATTTTATAAACCTGATCAGAACATTAAAGACTGGGAAAAAGTAACAATTATGGGGAATTATAAATTGTGGCATTATCAAAAGAGAACATCACCACTTATTTCTAATTAAGTCTAAAACACACACTAGATTATCTCTCATAAGATTTTAAAGGATTAAGTATGTGTTTTAGGCTTCAAGAAATAATTGTGGCTGTTTAAAATTAAAAGAGTCTTCTTTTTGTTGTTTTTACTAGCTTTATAATACAAAGTATTTATTTCTAAAAGTAAGAATTCACAAATTGCCCTCAGGGATCATTTCCATCCACACATTTAATTCTCTTCAATTTGGTGGGACTAGACCTGGGGAAAACAGCCGTCCCCACCAAAAAAAAAAAAAAAAAAAAAAAAAAAGGCAAAAATCTGCAGAAGGACCCAACACCAAAACAACAGTAACGCCCAACAATGTCGAGAGGATATTGAAGAAAACAACCATATCAAAGTGACAAAAGCATTGTATCTGAGGTGCAAGGCATTGCATCTGGCCTCGGATGACCCCAGGACATGCTCCTTTGCGTTTTAGGCACAATTCTAATAAACTAAGTCATCTGATCCCTATTTCATGACACTCACCCAGCCCCTTCTCTTGCTGCCAAAGCCTCGGGTTCGTCCCTGAACACTTGGCAATGGAGAACCGGGTTGAACTATTATTCTGTGCTGTGCCGTGGGGTGTGAACCCACTGAGGCTCGGGCTTATGTCGGATTTATCTCTGCCTCACTGGCACATAACTCTATCCCTTGCGTGCATAGATTATCAAGTGTTCAATGAATATTTGCTGAGTGAGTGAGCTGGTGAGAGGTAAATAGAAAACTGCTTTGAAAGCCAGAGGGAAGGAGATCGTGAAGTGGTCAGTGAATGAAAAAAGAAGAGGAAAACCATTAAAATCGCACACAGAAGCTGCCAATGGGTGGTGGGGTGGCATGGGAGAGACAGCAAGGGAGTGGCAGCACCCACGCTCACCCCCTACCTGTTTGGAGACAATCTCGAAGCTCCTCGGTGGGGGGGGGGGGGGGGGGGCAGCCTTCTCACCTATAAATGTATTAGGATTCTAATGTCTACCTTGTTGGGTCATCGTAGAAATTAGAAATGTCTTGAATAAGACAACCAGTGTATTTTCTCATGCTTATGTACTTGGGGGGGCTCTAATTGTTTTTAACATAACTTTTGTCTCTTCTTTAAAAAGAAACATGTTTGTTTAGAAATGTAAAAAACACTGGGGCGCCTGGGTGGCGCAGTCGGTTGAGCGTCCGACTTCAGCCAGGTCACGATCTCTCGGTCTGTGAGTTCGAGCCCCGCGTCGGGCTCTGGGCTGATGGCTCAGAGCCTGGAGCCTGTTTCCGATTCTGTGTCTCCCTCTCTCTCTGCCCCTCCCCCGTTCATGCTCTGTCTCTCTCTGTCCCAAAAATAAATAAACGTTGAAAAAAAAAATTAGAAATGTAAAAAACAGGTCATTATAAACCCAAAAGCAAATCCGTAACCCGCTCATAATCCCACAGAGTTTGGGATAATCCAACACAGAGATGTAAGTGAGCATTTTGCCATTTCTTTCCTCTTGCCATATTCGTCCTTTGTCTTTTATCTGTTTATAATTATCCAAACAGGGATATGATGTCCCCTAATCCTTTCTGACCCAGTAGTATACATTTTGATCATCTTTCACATTATTACATGATCTTCTATATCATGATGTTTTTAAGGATGCACTCCATTACATTGTTGGGATGTAATTTAGCTCAATAACTTCCTCTTGGGAAGCCCCAGTGTAGGTCATTTTTACTTCTCAATTATTATAAATAAAGATGATATAACTACTCTTACAGGCGTTAGTGTTATTTTAAGTCATCATTGACTGAGTCCGTTTAGAATTGGGCAGACAGCAAAGCCGCTGAAGGCATCCTTGTTACATAGTTAGTGTAAAACTCATGCGCATAATAACAACCTGAATCATTATATTTACTTGGTTTAGTCATTCTTGCCTCCTTTGCTAGGCACTAGGGGTCCAAAGAAGAATAATTTGGTCAACGCTTACATGGCTCTCCTTTGTCAATTGAGGGAAAGCATACACTTCAAAGAGCTTTCTACTTAAAAATACAAAAATGATGAAAATCACATGCACTTCCATCCCGGCAGGGCCAAAGGAGACATCATAGCAACCCATGAGCATCCAACATGGTAGGAGGTGGTACTGGCCTTAAAAGAAATAACCGTGACCTAATGCCATGGAGAGCTAAAATACTGAGCACTCGACCTTGAGCAAGTTGTATCGCTCACTGCGAGTTGGTTTGTACTTGAATTGCACCTGGTTAATAGCCTTCTTCAGTCTGTCTGTCGCAGACTCCCCACAATTGGGTTATCCTAACTTCCTGCATGTTAAAACCTGAGTTTCATGTCTTCATGATAGACACTTCTCACTTTCATCCTTGAAGAGTAATTTGAGCTGTGTATTTGCATAAAAATAATGGCTGAAAGGAATATTTCAGGCACTCTGCATGTTTTCTGTAAAAAGAATCTTCTTTTTTTTTTTTCTTTCAAGATTCAACAGAACAAATTGCCAGTCTGGGTTCACCAGACGTGCATAACTTTATTCAGGAAAGAATTTGCATATGGCACAATTTGTCCTCAAGTGAAACCAAGATTCGTGGTATCTAGTCTAGACCATGAGGGTACACCAATGGCAGGCATCACATGACCCCATTCACTCTGAAACATCTTTCTCCTTGCATGTTAATGCAGTAAAAGGCTAGGATTATGTTCCTTTGCAGGTCCTATCTAAGAGTTATAGGAGAGGCCATACCCTTGAGGGAAGGCTGAGCACATGGGAATCTGCTTCTTGTACATTTCTAGAATATTAAAGTTTGATACAGTCAGCGAGCGATTCCTCAAATCCAAATAAAATCCTACGCAAATAGAGCCTTGATACAAGCTTGAGAACTTTTCCCCATCGTAACCCCCATCAGATTACCATCCCAGAGGGTCCTTTAACATAGACAGCAGATAACAGAAGAAACGATCAGCAAAATCGAACATAGGTCAATAGACATTATGCAACCCAAAAAATAGAAAGTAAAAAGGAGAGAAAGAAAAAACAAAAAGAATAACTCAGTAATCTAGTGTGAGTTCAGCTCAAGACTCAACATTTCCAACAAGCTCCCAGGGAAGATTGATGCCATTGGCCACAGGCCACTCTGAGTAGTCAGGCTCTACGTTCAATTTACTTTTGGACTATGTCTTTTTATTTATTTATTTTTAAAAATTTTTTTTCAACGTTTATTTATTTTTGGGACAGAGAGAGACAGAGCATGAACGGGGGAGGGGCAGAGAGAGAGGGAGACACAGAATCGGAAACAGGCTCCAGTCTCTGAGCCATCAGCCCAGAGCCTGACGCGGGGCTTGAACTCACGGACCGCGAGATCGTGACCTGGCTGAAGTCGGACGCCCAACCGACTGCGCCACCCAGGCGCCCCTTTATTTATTTATTTTTAAAATGCTTATTGATTTATTTTGAAAGAGAGAACATGAGCTGGGAGAGGCAGAAAGAGAGAGAAGGAGAGAATCCCAGGCAGGCTCTTTGCCATGAGCACATAGTCCAATGTGGGGCTTGATCCCATGAACTGTGAGAACATGACCTGAGTTGAAATCAAGAGTTGGATGCTTGGGGCGCCTGGGTGGCTCAGTCGGTTAAGCGTCTGACTTCGGCTCAGGTCACAATCTCGCAGTATGTGAGTTCCAGCCCCGCGTCGGGCTCTGTGCTGACTGCTCAGAGCCTGGAGCCTGTTTCAGATTCTGTGTCTCTCTCTCTCTCTCTGACCCTCCCCCGTTCATGCTCTGTCTCTCTCTGTCTCAAAAATAAATAAACGTTAAAAAAAATTAAAAAAAAAAAAAGAGTTGGACGCTTAACCGACTCAGCCACCTAGGTACCCCTGGACTATCTCTTAAAAAAAAAAGGAAAAGTGTGGGCTGCCTGGGTGTCTCAGTCATTTGAGAGTCCAAGTCTTGATATTGGCTCAGGTCATGATACCAGGGTCATAGGATCGAGGCCTGCATCCAGACTCTGCTCTGAGCATACAGCCTGCTTAAGATTCTCTCTCTCCCTCTGCCCCTCTCCCCTACTGGTGATCTCTCTCTCTCTAAAACTAAAAAAAAAAATGTGTAAGCAAATAAATAATGCAAAAAATATCAAAGAAAACACATCCAAATTCGTAAGGAGTTCAAAACTATTTTCAAATATTTTAAGAGCATCCATGTAAACTCTAACAATAGTATTGACGGTAATTTTTAAACAATTTGTAACAACATATTTAGTGGATTCTCTCTTTGGTTACAGGGACAAATAGATCCCATTCTCCTCTTATAGTAAATTTCTCTTGTAATGCATTTATAATTGACATCTTTACTAATTCACCCTGACTTCTTCATCTTAATCTGAACAGCTGATGTCTTGTTGTGCATCTAATTGGAATCATCTTAGCTTCCTTTTCTTACAAGGTGAATTAATCAGCCCCATCGAGATAACAGTGATCAAAATTCCATGACACCTGCAAATGAGCATCCAGCACCAGCCAAAGGATGTCATAAATATAATGGATCATTACCCATAAACAAGAGCTAATTTAGTCACTTTGACCAACACCATGTGCTGACTTTGACTTGTCTAATGCAGAGAGGCAGAAGGTAAGCATGAAAGAGGTCACCTGCAAAAATTACTATCAGCAGTTTGACTGCCAAGAAAACAAACTCACTGAAAATTAACTAACTCTCTCCTTCTGATTTCTTACCTATTCTCCTAATGCACAATGCATTAGCCCCAAGGCTCTTGGATCAATAGTTCAGTTGTATAGATTATAAAACAGTTTGTGTATTCTTTTTGTGATCCACATTTTATTTCTAGGATTGCAGCTAGAGTGACTTCAACTTAGAAGAGATTTGGCTATTGAATCAGAAACATTTGTCCAAGACGTCGTGCATAAAATCTGACACATCGAATATCTCATAGAATGGCTTGCCTTGGGCAATAGCAGATTGTACAGAGTGTGTTAATATCGTTTTCTACCTACTTTGAAAAGGCTTTGGTGATGGATCTATGCACAACCAAAGAGGGCCTTCATCTTTTCTCCTTTAATAGTTAATTCTGTTAAAATATTCCAACAAAATTGTGGGGGACAAGAATAAAAATAGGACAATATGAAAACAGAGAGTGTTTTCTACTCCTTACCATTAAGTATAGTTGAAAGTTTGTAGATTGGAAAGGATTGAAATTTCATGTCTATACCATGAAAATAAGAGGAAAATTAACACTTCCTAAAGCTCTAGGGATACAGGTTAATAGGATGTTTCTTTTGTATTATTAAGGTAATGAACTATCCCGTGTATTTCAGAATGTCACGGAGGTCAAATGCAATACTAGATGGAAAGATGCTTTGTAACTTCTAAGTATACACATCAAGAATATTATTATTAGAGGGCTGCCTGGGTGGCTCAGTCGGTTGAGCGGCTGACTTCAGCTCAGGTCATGATCTCATGGTCTGTGGGTTCGAGCCCTGCATCAGGCTCTGTGCTGACAGCTCAGAGCCTGGAGCCTGCTTCAGTTTCTGTGTCTCCCTCTCTCTCTGCCCCTCCCCCACTTGTACTCTGTCTCTCAAAAATGAATAAACGTTAAAAAAAATTAAAAAAAAAGAATATTATTATTAGAGCATAGCAGAGTATAAAAGGGAAATACAAAGAAAAACACTTTAATCATTCTTGATAATTCAAGATTAGTGTATGTAAACCGAACTTAAAGAGAATAGAAAGCTCTCCTCTTTCAAGGTCTTTTTTTTCCAATATTTTAACTGATTTAATTAGATTAATGGAATTTAACTGGATTTAAAGCATATTTCAAAATACACACAACACATCTGCTAAAGATGAAACTTGGTTATCTTTCAATGGAATGAATGTTGTGAAGACATTTAGAAAATAGTAGATTGGCATAGTCAAAGTGAGGCTAAATTGAATTCTAAGAATTTTCAATCAATAATAAAGAAAATAAAAAATCATGTGCAATCATTACTATGACTCACAGGATCTCTGTAAAAAAATAATTAGAAGAAAAATATAATTATTCCTGGAATCAAGATAGAAAGGCATTTCTTACATGGGTTTTAAAGAAGGTTTTAAAGAATGTTATGAGCAATTTCTTCAACAATATCTTTACGGTAAATCCAACAAAGTTTTTCAGTAGGGCTATTTCCTACAATGTCCATCAAATATCAAAACATAATACAGTAAAAGCAACTCTTTTTTCTTTTTGTGACAGGGAGGAGTGATGGGCAGGAAATAGGAAGGGGAGACATTCAAAATACTGTATCCAGAAACAGATCTCTACTGTGGACAGACTAAATGCAAACATAGTATGTCAGAAGGTCCAAATCAATGATTCTTAATTAAGATGTATATGAGAAGTTCCCTAAGAGACCCAAACTCTATATGCCTAAGACCTAAACCAGAAATTCTGATTGAATAGGTCTGGAGTGAGGGTTTGACAAAGCTCATCATGGGTGAGATTCCAATGCACACACACAGGTAAGGACCACTGTTTGGGAAAAATGAGTGAACTATCTTCTCTTCAAAGCATCTCAAACAACGTTTAGACATATACGTAGCAGCAAGAAGTGCAGAATCACAGAATAGAATCTTATGCACCTGATGTTCTAGATACCTTTGTTTTTACGCTTCTACAGAACTCTCCACCCCACACCAGCCTGTGATATGACCTGGGAGGCTGACCTCTATGAACTGATTCCACCTTGGCTTACCACTGAAATTTGCCAATGGGGAGCACCAGCTGGTGACGAGAGGGGGCAAAGATAATGAAGACTAGGCATTTATTCAGTTGGTTTTCTGAGTTGCACGAGCTTGCTGCAACTCTTGACATTATGGCTCATCCCTCGGGGACACTTTCTCTCTCCCACGTTCCGTGACAGCATGCCCCACTGGTCACTTCAGAGCAAGAGGAGTAATGGCTTCCAAATGGTATCTGCCCTAGGAGGCTGCTCTATCTTTCAAGTTTCTCTACACTTTGCCCATATCTTCACAAGGAGAGTCTTTATTAGACTCTCTGAAAAACACCCAGTTTGAATGTGCCGTCTCTTTTCTGTGGGACCTGACAACCTTCAGATAAGCTTTGTACCCTAACCTTTTGTATATTAATGATATTTCTAAACTCTAAAGTTTAGATATAGAACCCACAAAGATCAGGGTTTCAAAATATGGGGGGCTTGGGGGACATGTAAAGTATAGTCTAGAATATGGTGTATAAAATATAGTAGAAGCCATATGAGATTTCAAGGATGTATGTCTTAAAAAATGTGTATTGAAAATAAATCATGTAAATTAACCAAATAATGTATTAAAGACTTGTTATCATTGTCATTAATTGATATTTCTGAAAATTAAAAGATACCATATTGGATAAATTTTAAATTCTTTGCTATATAAACACATGAATATAAAGCTAGAAATTTTTAGTCAGAATGTATGAATTTGGAAAATGAATACATTGCGGGCGTCTGGGTGGCTCAGTCAGTTAGGCATTGGACTCTTGATTTCAGCTCAGGTCATGAGCTCACAGTTCATGGGTTCAAGCCCCGCATCAGGCTCTGCACTGACAGTGCAGAACCTGCTTGGGATTTTCTCTCTCCCTCTCTCTCTGCAACCCCCTCCCCTACTTGCTCTCTCTGTCTCTCTCTCAAAATAAATAAATAAACTTAAAAAAAGTAAAAGAAAAAAATGAATGCATTGTCTTAAATATGACCAATATTTTAATCTTTTAATCTTCAACGAAAAAAAAGATCCTTCTTGATGCGTAGCTAATGTGGCAGTTTCATCTACAGAAAACAAGGAAGTAAGTGACCTCGTTGGAAAATTTTCCCAGCGACATCTGTTTGCTTTCGCTAGGTCGTTGTTCGCAGCATAAATTTGTAACGAAATTCATGAAATGTTCACAATGGGAAGTAGCCCTAAATTTCCCAGTTGAGATCACAATGATGAAGAGATTTGGACATCACAGTCTGAGCTGTTGGATTCCACTCTCCTGGAACTTCCTCTGCATAAATGGTTCGAATATTTTGATCCCAGAGAAGTCCTCTCCTGGTCCTACAACATAGGTCTTTTGTCGTGAGTTGCATCTACATGCTTGAAGAATCAACTGAGTCACACGTATATTCCAGTCATTTCTACTAAACGTCCAACAAAGACACCGGCCAGAATGAACCAGAACTGCTACTCATACCTAGCAGCAAATGTCAAGTCCCATCTATTTCTCAGAAGTACCACCAAGAAGTTCATTGGGGTGAATCCAGGAAGCACTGCACGCAAACCAAGACTCCCACCCTAGGAATCTGTGGGAGACATTCTCAACTCGGTTTAATGAGGCCTATTTACAATTCCGGTCTTGGTCACTGATCTCCTGTTCCTCTGGCATCTTGGATATTGCTCATTTGTGGTACCCTAAAAAAAGCAAAAACAAAGCCTGAACATTTTCAGCCCCATGTTGTCTTGTTACCATAGAATTAACTGAATACAATTCTTGTTTCCCATTATTTTTTTTTTTCTGGGAACACATCTAGAAGTCCCTTTGTCTAGCCAGGATTTCTCCCTTGAATTTATTTCTGCTGGATCTTTTGAGTTTGTTTCTGCTGCGTCTTTTGGGCTTCGTGGTGGCATCCCATTGAGTGTGTTTCACTGTATGCGAGGTTTTTATTTAATCTATTAGTGTGGGCTATGAGGACTCTCAGCCTGATTGCTGACCCTCCCAGTGTAGACAGCACACTCCCCATCTGGTGTGTAACAGCTGGCACCCAGGTTCAGGGGTGGTGAATACTCCAATAGCCATCCCTAGAAAATAGACGAGGTTTTTTCTTTAATTACCCATGACACCTTAAAGAGCCTTTTCCCCAATATAGTACTTAAAATAGAGAATTGGGCAATCTTTCATGGTCCCCTGACAATGGGACACGCTGACCAGATAGAAACAGCCAATTACAGCTTTCCAAGAATGCACATCTACTCATTGATCACATATACATTTCAAACAGGAAAAAAATATGTGTTACGTAGACACGCACGCATTCAACCCTGTGGCTACTTACAACATCAACATGGAAACCTGTGATGGGATCCTTGGTAACGCTAAAGACAAGTCAATTCAGCTAATGAAGTGTTGAGGGGACGGGAGGAAATCAGAGGAAACGAGGGATGAGAGATAGGTGAGTAGAGAACTTCCAGCCTTGGTAGAGTTGACATGGAATGTTATTTTTACCCCTTGCGAAGGCAGCGAAGTTTAATTCTCAGAGAGATTTCCACTGGAGGTGGAGGAAAGAGAGGAGACACGCAATATAAAGGTCTGAGGACTAAACAACTGTGGAGGAGGGGCTTCTCCCAGACAGACACAGGGTGCCCTGGTCCTGAAGCAACATCCTGTGGAAGGCTCACCTTCCATGGCTGGGGAAGTAGAAGCCAAGGGCATGTGCCATAGTTGGAGGCGGCTGCTGAAAACCAGGGTTCTAAAAGTTCCTCAAGCCCTGCCATGAATCGGGACCCCTGTGGGGGGTGAGCCACGCTGACTTGAGGTCCAGCAGTGTTTAGCCAAGAAGAGCCACCCACATCGCATTGAACCAGGGAAAGACTTCAGTTTGGTATTCCAGATGCCGTGTGTCTGTGTGCATGCTTGTGGTGCCTGGATTGTGTGTGTGTGTGTCCGTGTGTGCGTGCGTGTGTGTTTATGCACACCACGGAACGGAAATTAAAAAGGCTGTCACATAATAGCTGTTGATACTAGTTTGTGTCTGATGCTGCTGGTTAAGAATAACACCCGTCCCTTTATTCTGAATTCCTTCCTCCAGGAAATGTTGGACTACCCCCCTGCTTGCAGCAGGAACATGGTGCTGTGGCTTTTTGCATGAGCCCAGAATGCTCTCCCTGACGAGCGTGCCCTGCAGCCCACAGTGTCGACGCAGGGTTAGAACTAGCATGAGGCAAGCGAGGTGACCGGGGTGCACAATTTAGGGGGACACTCGCTGTCAGGCGTGCAAGTGCTCATGTCTCCCCTGCCCCATCCCGGTCGCCCTGATTAGGTAGTAAGTGAACAGCCCGATTAGTTTCCCAAGTGAACCATAACCCTTCAAGGTGCTCCAAGCACCCCCCCCCCGCCCAAAAAAGGGGATCCTCTCGGCAGATAAATGTAAGAATTTTTTCATAATTGATACAGTGAAGAAACTTACTTGGCCAATTTGTGTATGAAAAACCCTAAGAAGTCTAGCAATTTAAAAAAAAAAAAAAAAAACAGCTTCACTTTGCCTAAGCCAGCACTTTCCATACGTTTCTGCTGACTTTCTTGTTGTTTTTCAAGGAATCTGTGGCGGCCTCCTGTAAATACCCTCTGGGAAGTGCTACATTTGGGTTAAGATAATGTGACTCTAGGAGCCTTCATACGGATGCTTCCTAGAGTCTAACTGCTATGGATCTTGAATGATTCCTCACTTCAACCCCCTATGAAATCATTGAAGTTCCTCCAAAAGTCTGAGGTCAAAAATCCCAACATCCTAGGTACTTTTACACCACCACCATTAGCATATTTCTGTAACTCTTCCTTGTAGGCATCTGTAAGCAACGAGCATTTATCCCCACCAGTCCCGGCGATGCTGAAGGACTCCAGATTTGCCCTAAACTCAGTTCTCCGTCTTGCTCTGATCAGCATTTTCATCCGCAACAAAACAAAGAATCTGACTTCGTGCCGAACATACTTGCAAATGACATGAAGGAAGGCGAAATTAAAATGCTCGCTGATTTGGTAGTTGATTATACTCCTATTGGATGGAAGAATAATAGCTGAATCTTACGGACGAAATTCAACTCTAACGACCACAAAGTTGTGCCATCAGTTCCAAAACCCACCAGCCAACCAACCTACAAAGTAAGCTGGACAGGATTAGAAGCAGCGGGCAGAAGGTCTAGGGAGACCTCAATTCAGCTCAACGTAAGGGAGCATTTCTAAGATGGCAGTGAAAAGGCACTGTGAGGAGCTAGGGAATTTTTCACCACTAGAGTCATTTCAGTGGTACATTGTGATCTGGGACCAATAGCATAATGCAAGTGGTGATATCGAAGCGGAGGTTAAAGAGTACACCGTAATAAGAAAGATAGTTCAGTATCACACATGGCCTAGGAACGGGAAGGGGGCGGGGGTGGGGGGTGGGGAGCAGGCATGGCGGACGATCAGCCTCAACAGAGCTTCTTTGATCATTCTACATGATCAGATTTGGAGAAGGGGAGAATCAAGAAAAGCAGGCTAAGCAAAAATAAAAGCTATGATTGCAGTGTTTGAGGGGAGCAGCCCTTACTCAACTTAATTGCATCATTGATTCCTGTTAACAGGCATACATGCAAGGGGTTGGAAACAGAGGGGGAGCAGTTCGCTGGGATGCCTTATATGTAAACTGGAGAAGACTCATTGTGAGTCACTTATCAGAAGACCATTTTTCTGGAAACGGTCCACTATTGGACCGTTCCTGTTGAAATCCCATGCCCCTTGACTAGGAATCAAACCTAATGGTCTCGGCAGAAAACACTGCTTACTGGCAAGTTCCCCTCGCTGAGATCAGAAGCGTGGTCAGTCTCTGACGCGTGCACCCCGATGCTGAAAACCAGGTGTGGAGCTCACCCAAGCTGGTGCAAAGAAAAAATGGAATTAAGGAGCGCCTGGGTGGCTCAGTCGATTGAGCGTCTGACTTTGGCTCAGGTCATGATCTCACCTCTCGTGAGTTCAACCCCCACGTCGGGCTCTGGGCTGACAGCTCGGAGCCTGGAGCCTGCTTCTGCTTCTGTGTCTCCCTCTCTCTCTGCCCCTAACCCGCTCGCATTCTGTCTCTGTCTTTCTCAAAAACAAATAAACATTAAAAAATTAAAAAAAAAAAAGGAAGAAATGGAATTATACAAGGAGATAGAAAAGAGTCCGCCTCACAAGTTCAATGTCTTCTAAGAAGAAAGAAGAGTCCGGTTTTCTCTATTGCCAATAGATGTCCGAAGAGAAGAAAATGGGTTAATCCAGGGAAGGATTTCTTCATCATAAATTTAGTTTGATACTGTCCCAGATTCCTGGGCGCCTCAGGCACATAGCCCTCAGGGTGTTTTCATGAAATGGCAGACTCTGCCTCAGGGCTTAAATTCCTTGGAGATGACAGGTGCCCTCCTCATTGTTTTTGACCTGCTCGTCCTCCAGCTCTATCTGCTAAAGTAGATAACTCTAACATAAGCCACTTCCTTTGCAGGGACTTACGGAGATGACGCTGGGTTCCCTTAAATCATAGGAGATGTAGCTTAAACCATTCCTTGTCTGGGAGGAGAGAAATAAAATTCAATCGTAGCTGTTTGTATTCCTTCCCAAACTGAGAATTCCATGAAATCATACCTGGGAGGTTTTAGCCAGGAGGTGTGAGGGACAGAAGCCATAAATCATAAGCCAGATCTATTCACAAGCGTCCTGAATAACCTCTGCTACATCCTCAGAAATGCCTGGAATAGAGTAACGTGTGTGTGTGTGCGCGCGCGCGCGCGTGATGGAGAGGCAGAAGAGGGATAGTGGGAGCTTTTATAGATTTGACAACCATATCCCTCAAAATTCTAATCCACTTCCTTGAAAGGGGGCAGGCACAGGGAGGAGAGGACAGAAGTGAGGTAAGCATCCATGCACATACAGAGAAATGCCCCTCATGGGAGTGTTAAAACTGGAAACAGAAAAGATGCACTTCTATCTATCTATCTATCTATCTATCTATCATCTATCTATCTATATCTATATATACATATAGGGCACAAGCAGGGGAGGGGCACAGAGAGAGAGGGAGAGAGAGTCTCAAGCAGGCTCCATGAGGTCAGTGAGCAGAGCCTGACATGGGGCTGGGACCCATGAAGCGTGAGATCACCACCTGAGCCAAAGTTGGATGCTTAACCTGCTGAGCCATGCAGGCATGCCAAAAAAGATGCACTTTTAGAACTGTGGCCTTCTGGACCATCCTCAGCTACTTGCGAGTTAAGAAGGGCTGACGCTATTGAGACATAGTGATAATGTCAGAGGATCCGGTCTCAGCAGGAGAGTCTATAGTTCCAGGAGAGCTGCGTGGCTGCCGTGTGTAACCCCCCATGGCTCCCACTGCCCTGCTTTTCCCCAAGAACCTCCCATCTGTCAGATAAAGAAGGAGGTGGGTACCTTGAGAAGCAAAATGTCCGTCAATGAACCTAGTTAGGCGAGGGAGACCCTAGTTAGGCTATCTAGGGAGACTCTAGATTGTCCACTGGACTGTTTTCCAGGCTAACAACTTCTACTGAGCTTCCTTTTTACAAAAAGAGATAGCAGAGAGGTTTTACAGTATAGCTAACTGTGCCATTCTTCTTGAAAAAAGGGAGGAACAATCCTTTGGAGAAGAAAAGTCACAGGTAGACTGAATAGAATCAGTACCATATACAAAATGTAACTATCTTTTTTTTCATCTCATCTTTTCATGGGACATCCTGGCTTAGCAAAAAAAATGTATTTCGGGGCATCCACGGCCATACCCAAACATCATCCACAATCCTCAACTTTCTTTATGTTTATGAAACATCCTTGGCCGCTAAGAGAGCCAGAGGGGACAGAAAACTAAAAGTGTGCTCTTGGTTGAAAATGAATTTGAAAGGGTAGAAGAGATCTCCAAACTAATGATCATCTGCATGATTTTGCTTTTGGGTTCAAGAGCCCGAATTACTGCCTGTTCTCAAGCTCGTGGCCGAAGTGTTTATTAGTCTGGGCCGGCGCGGGTGCCCTGACTAAGATGTTTCTCGAATGCCAAGGAGTACAGTCGCCTGTGCACAATCCACTCCTCACTCATTATTCCTAGAAAATTCCTGCGATCACCTCAAGAGCCCTCGGTTTCCTCAGCCTGGCAGCTCTGATTCTCTTCTTCTCTCCCGAGTCAGATCTCCTGAGTGCAGCCCGCTGCCCGTGGCCGAGAGACGGGGTGGACGCAGGCCATGAGTCATGCTGATAAAAGTGCGTGTCCCTCCTTAAGCAGACCAGACAAAGGCAGTGGAACGTAAAGGCAGCCAGTCTGCTGGTCTGAATACCAAGCAGTTCCTCAGAGAGGATAAAAGGCAAATGAAGTCCGCAGGATTTATGGCAGAGGTGCTCAGGAGAAGAGGACAACGGTGAAGGCTTCTTAGTCAGGGCAGCGATGGTGGCAGTGGTGAGTGACAGCGTTGGGGTCAGCCAGGAAACGCCGCTAAGATGGGAGAACAGGGGCAAGACATGTCTTCACGACCAAAAAAAAAAAAAAAAAGACTTTAAAAGAATTCAGTTTGAAGACACGAGAGAATGAATTCCTGGTGGAATGAGAGGCAGGGGAAATAATAGACACACTCCACAGAAATACAGTGAAGGATAACAGTGCTGTGGGTACGAAAGAAGAGAGGTGAAGCCTCCTAAGTTTCAATTCAAAACAGAAAATGCTGGAAATATTACCAAGCACTTGGCATGGATCCGTTTCTGGCTTGGTTTATGACCTAAGCATTAGAATGAACGAGGAAATGCCCTGATTTCTCATGTAACCTATAGCCTATTTAAGGCTTGAACTTTGCTTGTTCTTTCTATCTGTATATCTATCTACGTATCACCTATCTTTGTGCCTATATGTGTATTTCACTCATTTAGAACACATGCTTTAGGAAAAACACTATTTTGCAAACTTATCAAATAGCTAACACCAGAGCCCCTGATTATGAATCAAAATCCCTGCTTTTCAGGCCCTCGCTCTCATTAACTGCGAAGGGTCCAGGATTTTACCTTACTTGCAAGAGAACAAGTTAGCCTAATGCTGGTGGAAAACACAAGACTCATGGGTCAGAGACAAAAGACTTTATTACTCACAGCACAGCAAGCAGCAAGAACATCAGCACACCTGCAAGTTTCTCTTTGCCCCCCAAATCCCAGGGGGTGATGCAGACAAAGCCAGATGGCTGTGTGCACACAAGGAGCATTATGTTACAGGAGAGAAGCCCTGAGCTGAAGGAATCTGACTCTTTCATCACGGAGAGTAAGGATGTCTGCCCTCTGCTTCAGAGGGAGATACTGTCTCTTTCCTCCAAGGCCGTTGGTTGTACAAACACCTTTGATATCATAGTACAAAAGGAAAATAGTCAAGGCTTCTTCTCACAGATGTGCAGAAACGCGACAAACCCATGAAGAAATGTCTCCCAACAGCTCTCATCTCTAATTTTACAGAAGTCTCTTTCCCTTTCTGGGTCACATATTTTCATATTTTTAAACAAAGATTAAAGTGGATCTAATTTAAGGTCATTTCAAGGCAATATAATTAAGGTGATCGTTTCTTACTTTCTTTAGAACAGTGTCATAAAGATTCTGCTCTTCAAGATCTTATAATCCCAGGAGGTCATGCTTACTTCCACATGATCACCGCTGTTTGGCATTTAAACACACACGCGCGCACGTGTGCGCGCGCACACACACACACAGGAAGTATTCCAACCTGAGCGGGAGTGATGTTTCATTTCTTCCTCTCTTTTTTTGTGTGAAATCCCAGGAGAGTGAAAGCTGATATTAATGGAAAATCGAGCTGTGATTATAATATCTATTTCATTTCTTTTCCTACCACTTCAGATGAATAGGCAACACAGTTTCCTTAATCTAAAGGCATATAAAATAGTCTGCGAGTTGATCTTTGTTGATTTCCTTACTTTTTATCTTTTTTCCTCACCCTGAACAGGAACTTGTTCTGGGAGTGCAATAATGTGTTGAAATACGAGCTTTGCAAGAAGAATCTTGCGGATCCCTACAAAAGAAGCCGCTTACCAGGCAAGGACCTAATGCGTCTGCTACAAGTTGCCTTGCTCTCCTGCCAGTGTCAGCCACAAGGTGCTCATGATGGCAGCCGCTCTCGGATACCTCTGAGCTAGGTGGCTATGCTAACCGGCTGACATTGGGCTCTCCAGGGTCACCTTCTAAGTCTGGCTTTCCTCCACGAAGCCAGTGTGCCTCTGTCTCAGCTTTCAATTCCATAGAACTCTTGTCTATTAGGACTTGAGAACTCCGCAGAAATCATCAGTGTCTGCCAGAACTTTCCTCACGGGAAGATTAGCAGAAGGTTCCCTAGGGACAGGCACAGGTGACTCTCAATATTTAGGACCACTGACACAACTCTGCCCTACCCTATTCTTGAGCTGGCTCTTGGATGCACCAGCCAGTGAGGCCTGGATTTCATCACACTGCTACAGCTCAATTTTGGTGTGGCTGGGTTGTATCCCGAACACCTTTATGTTCCTCACACCCACCCCAGACTATTGCAAACTTCTCCCTTTCCACTGTGCTGATTCTACTCTTAGAGTGAGGTTTTGCCTCCTCAACACAATGGTTCTCATTATCACCCTCTTACTACGTGTCTTCCAGGACTGACATATATGGTCATACAGATTTTGAACTTTATAACTCATCTCATAGACCCCTGCCTGGATTTGTATAGTGCACAATCTACACAAGAATACATGGTGAGCTTTCTGGCATTTGGTCATCACTTTACATGCTGTTGCTCATATAATCTTCTCAACAGCCCTATAAAGTAGGTGCTATATTCTAGATTCTCCCGGAACCCTAACTCCAGAGAGGCTAACTCCTGCAAGGATTCATAGCCCCTAGATGACCAGATTAAGATGTATACCTTGACAATTAGATAGGAGGTTATCAAAATTTGTAAAAGCTAAATAAACCTTTGTTCAAGCGAAGCATGAGCAGAAACAACGAAAAACTAGAACAGAACAAAGTTGAGCAGCGTCCCCCCGACCACTCCCTCTCTCCCCACCCCAGGCCATCCCTTGGAAGTCCTTCCAAGATTCCTTAGGGTTCACAATCCTTGGTAGCTGGCTCTCTCCTGGGCTAGACTGAGGAATCCACTGAAATTCCCGATCAGGTTATCTCTTACGGTGGCCATCTGCGTGGCTCTTGATAACCTCCTCTGCATGCATCTAGAACTTTCTGCCTTCTCCCTACAGTGAGTCCTTCCCGTCTCACAGTTGCCGGGTGCACCACACTCAACGGGCCCCTACCCCTTGCTGAATTTCACTGAGGCCGAGACGAACTCACTTCCCTGTCCACAGCATTGTATCACCAACAGCATGAATGAGACTGAACTCCCCAACCCCCTTTGGACACAGGCGCCTGAAATACAGCCTATTTTCCAGCCCCGGAGAGAGCCTCAGAGGATACAGATGATCCCAGGCATTTTAGTACCTGGCTGCCTCTCTCACTGTGCTCGCTCCCCTCGCTGAGGCCCGAGCATGTCTCTTGACCTAAAGCAGGTGTATCAGTGTCCAGCTTTTCTCTAAGAGGACATCTCTTTACCACTTCATGGAACTTCACGGTGAAGTTGTCGTCCATCGCCCTGGAGAAGGAAATGAAGCATGGAAACACTTTCCCCTTCACTTGGCCACTTCCTAACAACCTGTGGTCTGAATATCCTACTGGTATACCACTCCCTTGACTCTGCAGGATGGATTGTGTCTTGCCTGCTGCAAACTTCTCTTCTCTTGGACTTAACTCTCTGCCTTACGCTTTTCTGCTGATTTATTTTTCCCAACTCCCCGAGAAAAGGGACTCTGTCTGCCTATGCAGCATTCTACCTAATCCCTGCACGGCACCTGACATCTAGAAGGTACCCATTAAAGCTCTGTTGAATGAATGAATGATTGTGGCTAATCGAGTTGCAAATACTACTTTAGGGCTCGTATCTCTAGTGGCAATATTAACTGCTGCCTATTTAGGCGAGTTTTGTGTTTCGTTTTTAAACTCGTAATAAATTTGGAATGATCGCTTTAAGTCTCCTTTTAAATATGTGACTGACATTTGGTTCTTCACGGTCAGGAATACTCGTAAACATGGGTTTGAATTCATTTAACCCTTCAGAGTAAAGACTCAAAGTAAAGACACGTGTCTGTATCTGGTTACGATCTTGAACCTGTCAACCCTTCAGGACTTTAATAATTTGTTAACAAATCTTTCAAATTTGCTACAAAGAATGTGTCCTATTGACTTACCTTATCATACCTTTTTAAAAGTTATTTGAAATTTGATGTAGGGGGCCTGGGTGGCTCAGTCAGTTGAGCCTCCCACTTTGACTCAGATCGTGATCTTGGGGTTTGTGGGTTTGAGCCCCACATTGGGCTCTGTGCTGATAGCTCAGAGCCTGGAGCCTGCTTTGGATTCTGTGTGTGTATGTGTGTCCCTCTCTCTCTGTCACTCCTCTGCTCACACTGTCTCTTTCTCTCAAAATAAATAAACCTAAAAAATTTTTAAAGAAATTTGATGTAAATATAAAGTTGATGTTTCATTTAACCCAAACCACCAAGAATCAATGTTTATTTACTAAAAAACAACAACAACAAAAAATGATAGCAAGGGTTAATTTTTATTATCACCCAGGGTTTTTTTTTACTTTAAAAATATTGAATTTAAAACCCCCAAATTGAAAATAGCTTTAAATTTGGCAATGTGCACCCTTGTCTTGGTAACACATAATTGTTTTTATCCCAAATAATTTTTAAAATTCCCTGAACTAAAGCCCTACATTGTCTTCCCCCCAAGGGTAACTGAGGTGTAGAGTTTGAATCTCAGGTTACAGGCTTTATTGTTGCAGACAACCACAGGTGATGTAGGTACTCACTTTGATCTGTCCGAGGCTCGGACGCAGAGAGCGGGAAACATTTGAGTATTGGGTTTTGTCCACTTTGACTTCCCCTTGACAAACTCGTTCTCACATTATTTCCAGAGACAAATATTTAGAAAGTGAAGGACACAAGAGGTTGCTAAATATTAGCTTTCAAAGGCTTGGAGTCACATGATATTTGCCTGGGTGACCTCTTCTTCAAGCCTGTATAAAGAATCGTGTTTACTCTTGAACACTCTTCAGAGCCGAGGCGCTGTTGGGTAAAGAAGTATGCAGAAAAGAATGTAAACATAGTTGGGACTTGCTTGGTTCTGTGGATGCAGAAATCTCTACGTGGTTTGGGCAAATCAGAAAAAACTGAGAAGGAGAGAAGGTGAAACATACAATTTTGAAGGCAAAGATGAAGTCTTGCACGAAGTTCAAGAGTGAGACGTAACAAATATCTTCCTTAGCCTAGACTTTCTGCAAGGTCTGAGAGGATTGCTCGCTTCAATTTAAGAGCATACCGTTTTCTAGTGGGCTAAAAGAACCGAGAATTATCAAGTTTACCCAGTCTACAAGCGTGAAATGATAGGTGTAGAGAATCATAATCTTCGTCTCATTGAAGTCAACTCAAATATAATTTGTCAACTGCCAGCATTGTAAAGTTGACCCTTCAGCCTCCCTTCCCCGAAATTTACCAGATAAAGCTGAACTTCAAAAGCTTTTGGGAACGGAACCGTCCTGGATTATTTCAAGCAGCACTGCCAGTGCTTATGAATTTTACCTAAAATCTTTCTAAGATGCTCTGCACATTTGGCGCCTTTCTTATACACAGCATTTGGAACATACACTTAACTTTTGGGACAATTTAAGTCTAAATTGGCCTTGTTCTACTGAAGGCAGTATGTTAAAATTGGGAAATACAGAGGATTAAGAGTACACGTCTCATGATGAGCACTGAACGATGTATAAATATGTTGAATAACTATATTGTACACCTGAAACTAACAGAACACTTCAATTAAAAAATATATATTAAATAGAGTCCAGGCTCAGTGGCTTCCCACCTATGTGACAGTCAACAAATTATTCATTTCCTTGATCATCTACTTCCTTCTTAGTAAAATGAGAACCACACTTATTTGTCTGACTCTGTGAATATTTGTGAGGACAATGAGGTAAAGGCGAAAGAAATTTACAAACCAGAAAGCACCATGGAGATATGACAGCTGAGTGTTATGGGGAGGAACTGTCGGGTTAAAAACTTTATTCCAGATAAAATGTTGACAAAATTTTCATGTATTTTTAACTTCCATTGCCTTATTTAGGTTTTGTTATCTTGGTAATGCCATGCTGATTTTGCTTCTATTTTCAGAAACTGTCGTGCATTTAAAAATTCTTAAAAATATTAGGAGTTGACCATCATGTGATCACAATGTTTAAAATATGCTCTGCATGCCCTTATATTTTTCCTCCTTTATCAATACAGCATTGGAGTTGTCATGCTTTCGTTACCTAGTAAGACTGATCATTTATTTAATCGTCAGAAGATCCATATGAGGTAGGTACTATTTTTATCCCTGTATTATTATATTGAAGGGCTTAGGATGATTATAGAGTTCATGTCGGTTTATTTTATCATGGTTAATAATGAAAACATCTAAGAAAGGGACTTATCTTCTTAGAATATCTCATTGGTATTTTCTTTTTTTTTTTTTTAATGTGTATTTATTTTTGAGACAGAGAGAGAGAGACAGAGTGGGAGCATGGGAGGGGCAGAGAGAGGGAAAGGGAGACACAGAATCCGAAGCAGGCTTCAGGCTCTGAGCTGTCAGCACAGAGCCCAACACGGAGCTCGAACTCAAGAGCTGTGAGGTCATGATCTGAGCCAAAGTCAGACACTTAACATACTGAGCCCCCCAGGCGCCCCATCATTGGTACTATTTTCTAAACAAGGTTGATAAAAACGTATTTGGAGTACACATTTTATTGAGGCACAGCATCTCTACAGGGAGGTGCGGAAGTGAACACCCCCAGTGTTGGTGAGCAGCGTCAATGTTATGCCTCCTGGCATTCATGCTCTTGAGTCTTCTCTTCTGTACTGAATTGTGCCTGGTCTGTGTGACCAATAGGATACTTTGCGGGGGACATTGTGTGACTTCCAAGGCTAGGTCATAAAAAATATGGCGGCTTCCATCTGGGCCTCCGGATTTCTCACTCTGGAAGAAGGCAGCAGAAATCTGCAAGGATACTCAGGCAACCCTTTGTAGAGGGAAGACTATACCAGCACCAACCTGCCAGCTCTCTGAGTGTGTCACCTTGGGAGTGAAATCTCTTGCCTCTGTCAAGACTGCAGGTGATTCAGGTCTCAGGTTTTAAGCCTTCCAGCTAAGGCCCCAGACATCATGAGGCAGAATCACACTACCCGCCTGTGCCATCTCTGAAGTCCTGATCCACAGAAACTATGAGTTAACAAATGATTATTATTGTTTTAAGCCACTAAGTTTTGGGGAGACTTTATACGCCATAGTCAATACAATATCCAGGTAGTTAGAACCCAAACCAAGATATAGAACATGAATCCTCCCATCAAGCCTCTCTCATGCTCCCTCTTAACCCTCTTATACACACTCCCTCGATTGCTAGCATTGATTAGTTTTGTCAGCTTTTGAATTTCATCTTAAAGAATCCACAGTGTATACTTTTTTATTTTGTAATTAAACATCATGTTTGTGAGATTCATTCAAGTTTTTGCATTTGGATGTAGTTAATTTGTTTCCACTAATGTGTGGTATGCACGGTATACACCAACATTTCCTTATTCTACTGTGGATGGATATTTGAATTATTTCCAGTTTGAGGCTTTTATGAATAATGATGCTGCAGACTTCTTGGGTAGGTCTTTGGTGCACAAATAATGCATGTCTATAGGGAATATACATAGTAGTAAATGGCAGGTCAGAGGATATGTCAGGTTTTAGAAGGTGCTAATTTCCACCCCCTACAGAAGAGAATAAGAGTTCTCATTGCTCCATATTTTTGCAAATATGTGACACTGATGGCATTTGAATTTTAACTATTTTGGTGTGTTTATACTGGTGTTTCCTCTGTGGTTTTATTCCATTGTGGGATTGACTTTCCTTACACATGTTTATCAGCCATATGGATATTGTCTTTGGACATGCACCTATTCAAACTTCTTGCACATTTTTCTGTTGGGTCTTTTTTTTTTTCTTATCACTTAGTAATAATCCTTTAAACAAGCCAGCTATGAATTCCACTTATTCTGTGGCCCTTGTTTCTTCCTCTATTGCTTTTTTTTTTTTTGGATGAATTATTTCTTTATTATGTTATTCTCCTCTCTGCTGGTTTATTTTCCAATTATTTGGTGTTAAGACTAGTGGTTATAATATGCATCCTTGACTTCTTATAGTATAATACAAAATGAATACTTTTTCCACTTATTGGATAACTTAAGGGAATTAAAATTATAGAACAAAATGACAACATTTTAAGCATTGACAATGTAAAAGAATATATTTCATAAATATTAGGATGTAGAAGAAGTAAAAAGAAATGAGAAAAAAGGACCATGTGTTAATTTCGTCATATTTCATACCACATCATCAGTAAGGACAGTTTAAAGGCATTAAGCAAGAAATAGAGATTTAGATATGTCCTTTTTTAATTACAAAAGTAACTACTAGAAGAATAGCAGTGTACATTTGTCTCATTTTTGGCTTTCTAGAATCTGAGCTGCTTTGTATGTGTAAAGAATGCCTCACCTTATCAATCTTAATGGGTAGGAGAGACCTTCCAACTATAAAGGATGGAAATAAATATCCTCTTTCCCGCTTACAATCTGGGTATAGGCCCATGATTTAGGCTGTCAGCAGATGCTCCTTGCTGTGCTTTAATTCAAGATCTAATGACCCAAGAAAAAGAAGAAAGAAAAAGAAAAAGAAGCAGGGGAGCTCGTGTCTATTTCTCTCTTTCTGGGGACTTCCTGCAAATGGGGTAAATAGCAGTGACAGCAGTGATTTCCTTAGTAGAATTAATGCCCAGGTATACTTTAGCTGTTTAGCCCTGAACGTCATTTCCCTGGGTCATTAATGAATATATACTTATGCAATACTCTGCTTGATTTAGATCAAAAGGACCTGTTAAAATCCTAAGGAAAACAGTGATGAACACTTTTTTAAATCTTTCAGGTTATATCCACATTTAAAACTTAAATATTTAAGTCATACAAGAAATACAGGTCAATTGAGATGGATAAGAAAGTTGAAAACATGGGGCGCCTGGGTGGCGCAGTCAGTTAAGCGTCCGACATCAGCCAGGTCAGATCTCGAGGTCCGGGAGTTCGAGCCCCGCGTCAGGCTCTGGGCTGATGGCTCGGAGCCTGGAGCCTGTTTCCGATTCTGTGTCTCCCTCTCTCTCTGCCCCTCCCCCGTTCATGCTCTGTCTCTCTCTGTCCCAAAAATAAATAAAAAACGTTGAAAAAAAAATTTTAAAAAAAAGAAAGTTGAAAACATAACAATAAGCAGAGATTCCAAGGTAAAGGCTTAAAAAAATAAAAGTAAAAGAAAGAAATGATATCAATTTAATACCAGATGAGGAAAAGTAAACATTGAAAGTGTATTTTATAATGATAAAGTATATAATATATAATGCAAGTATAATGATCACAAATCTTTATGTACCAAAGTATAAAATACCACACTACTGAAGCAAAATCTACAGGATATAAATAAAAGGAGAAATAAGTAAAAAAAAACCACAATGGTTATATATTTATTTATTCATATATATATATAAATATATATATATACACACACATACACACACACACGCACACACACACACATATATATAACACAAAACACAGTAAAGTACTACAAATAAAACATAAAATATATCTTGTTTTCAACATATCCATGAAACATTTATAAAAATTAACTATACTAGGCAATAAAAATTCTAAAATAGATAATTGCACAATAAATTATCTCAGTAATAAAGAACTATAGTAAAATTTTTAGGGTGCCTGGGTGGCTCAGTCGATGAAGCATCTGACTCTTGATTTTTCCGTATGTCATGATCTCATAGTTTATGAGTTCAAGTCCCGCATCAAGCTCTGTGCTGACAGCATGGATCCTGCTTGGGATTCCCTGTTTCTCTCTCTCTTTCTGCCTCTCCCACTCTCTCTATCTCAAAAATAATTAAAAATAAATAAATAAATAAAAATTTTAAAAAACCTAACACACTATTTTGAACCAATAATTTTAAAACTTGGTCTTGGGGCACCTGGGTGGCTCAGTCGATTAAGCAGCCAACTTTGGCTCAGATCATGGTCTCACAGCTTGTGAGTTCAAGCCCCGCATTGGGTTCTGTGCTGACAGCTCAGAGCTTGGAGCCTGCTGCGGATTCTGTGTCTCCCTCTCTCTCTGTCCCTCCCTGGCTTGCGCTCTGTCTCTCTCAAAAATAAATAAACATTTTAAAAAAGTAAAAAAAATAAATAAATAATAAAACTCGGTCTTTATCTTAGATTATTAAAAATATGAATAGTGGGGGCGCCTGGGTGGCTCAGTCGGTTAAGCGTCCGACTTCAGCTCAGGTCACGATCTTGCTGTCGGTGAGTTTGAGCCCCGCATCGGGCGTCGCGCTCTGGGCTGACGGCTCGGAGCCTGGAGGCTGCTTCCGATTCTGTGTCTCCCTCTCTCTCTGCCCCTCCCCCATTCATGCTTTGTCTCTCTCTGTCTCAAAAATAAAAAAAACGTTAAAAAAATTATTTAAAAAAAAAAAAAGAACAGGAACCTCAAACAAATATGAAATATTTAGAGATTGGCTAAATTTGTGTACAAACACAAATTTATATTACACGTTTACAGTAGTAAATATGACAGTGAAAAAGTAAAGGAAATCCAAAAGCAAATATCCAACTGAGTAATAAAAAGGCAAAAAGTAACATAAGGAAAGCAGAAAGAAAATTTTAATAAGGCCAAAGACAAAGTAAGAAATTAGTAAAAAATGATAAATCAATCCCAGAGCCGGTTCTGTTTTTGGAACTAGATTTTCCCTGACAAATCTGACTTGGAAAAGAATATATACACATACATATATTCAGCAGTATGCAAAAAAAGTAACTAAACTAAACATAAATACATATATAGACATAACATACACATATCAGCAGATATAGATGTTTTAAATAAATACATACATTATTAAAACTGACCCAAGAAGAGATAGAGATCTCAATCCTAGCCACATAGTAGAATTACGAGAGTGGAAAGGGAGTTGGCTTTAAAATGAACGTAATCTGGGGCGCCTGGGTGGCGCAGTCGGTTAAGCGTCCGACTTCAGCCAGGTCACGATCTCTCGGTCTGTGAGTTCGAGCCCCGCGTCGGGCTCTGGGCTGATGGCTCAGAGCCTGGAACCTGTTTCCGATTCTGTGTCTCCCTCTCTCTCTGCCCCTCCTCCGTTCATGCTCTGTCTCTCTCTGTCCCAAAAATAAATAAACGTTGAAAAAAAATTAAAAAAATAAATAAATAAATAAATAAAATAAAATGAACGTAATCTAAGAAATCTAAGATGAAAAGCTTCATCTCAAAAAATACCAGGCCCAACAATATAACTTTCTATCACATTATCAAATAAAAGATTATGTTGACACTACTCTAAATATTCCAGAGAAAGTAAAAAACACATTCAAAATCATTTTTGTAAGACCAGCATAACAATAAAACCAAATCTCAGGAAACCTGCATAAAAACTGTAGGAAAAGAAAACCACAGGCCAATCACATATCCTACAAAAGAGAATCATGTGGAAGATCACAAGAAAAATATGCTACAGTAAGTAAAGTTTGCACCAAGGTACAAGGATAGAGCATTAAAAGAAAATCTATTCAAATAACCATATTGTAAGGTCAAAAAGGTCAATATCTCAGTAGACGTCAAGATGGCATTTTAATAAGAGCTGATGTCTATCCATGATTTAATAATAAAATTGATCCTTTTTAAAAAATAGAAGCAGGTGAATACTTTCCCAAAGCAATAAAGATATTACATATACTAAATCCAAACCAGCCTTATGTTTAATTGTGAAAAAACCAGAAATGTTTCCATTAGAGACAGAAATAAGATTAGGATTTGAACACAGGTTTGTTCTGTCTGTTATGGATGGCATCTTCCAAGAAGAACACAATCAATCTATATATATATATATATATATATATATATATATATATATATAAATGTTTTTATTTATTTTGAGACAGGGAGAGACAGGGCATGAACAGGGGAGGGTCAGAGAGAGGGAGACACAGAATCCGAAACAGGCTCCAGGCTCTGTCAGCACAGAACCCGACACGGGCTCGAACTCACGGACCGAGAGATCACGACCTGAGCCGAAATCGGCCGCTTAACTGACTGAGCCACCCGGCGCCCCCCCCCCCCAATCAACATATTAACCCATTCTTCAAATAATATTATTGCGTGAAGACCTGGACTTCAAACCAGTGACACACTGTGTAGTAACACAAATTATAAATACTTAGATTTATGTATTTGTCTCTTATTGACATCTTGAGACGCATAGAAAAAGTCTGTAAAAACACACACAAGGCTGTTACCGTGATGTAGGGGGAGGGGAGCGTTGTGAGGGGACATTGATTTTTCTACTTTTTATGACTTATAAAGCATTTGTATCGTGCTTGAGGTCCCCCCACTCGCTGCTCCCAAAGGGCATGTATGCCTTTCATAATCAGTAGAAATAACAAATAAATTTCCAATATACACAAAAATTAAATGTCACATAGAAATATTATGGCGATTATTATTTATGAAAATATTTCTATGGCACAAGTAGGCGCATGATTTTCCTGCCAATAAAGCCAGCAAAAATAACCTAAGGGAGCAGTTCTAACAACACTATTTAAAAAATTCACATAGTAACTCCATCTTCTGGGGACTGTCTTTGAAGAAAACTACACTTTCACAGAAACCTGCATTCTCTGTTAGTGGCGAATGTTCCGGAGATTATTTAAATATGCTTCTCCTTGGGGGGAAAGCCTGAAGTGAAATGTGGTGGTGGTCCTGGCCCCATTGTCCCTTTCTGACACCTTGGAGCCTCACTCCTGCCCTTCTTAACCCTTCCAGGAACACAGGCTGGCAGGCAAAGGTTGAACTTGGCTCACGGCTGTATTTTGTTTGTCTGGCTGTAAATTATTTGAATTCGTTGCCAACACGGGAGAATTGAGAGACTCCACACTAAAATTAAAACAAAAACAAAAACAAAAAGACAGATCTTGAAAACTGGAGGCTGGGGTAAGGCTGACTGAGCCCACACAGTCTTGCCTGCTTCACAGGAGGCTTCTAACTCCTGTGGTCCTCAGACCTCTGCATGTGGTAACACCCTGGGGAATGGATTTCGCCACACCCCTGTGCCTTACAGATCCTTCCAAACCTCACAAAACCTTTCCAAACCTGCTTCCAGCCTCCACCTTAAGTCGCTAATGATGGATTAAGATGTACTGGGCCATTCTATGAAAACAAAGCAACAAAGACTTCTGTCCACATTCCAGGTACTATCCGACCAAGGACATACCGTTTGATCTGAAGCAATGCAACTCACGCAGTGGATGCAGCTTTTGAAACGATCACTTTTAGCGTCCTGAGAAGGTAATGCGTGCTTGGAAATCAATTAGGGATATGAGACTTTTCGACCGTGAAAACAGAATTTCCAGCCTTCCCTTAAATCGGAAGACCGTGCAATGCTGCCACCTCGCGGTCATGCCCATGAATCATCCCCCTTCCCCCCCGCCCCCCGCCCCTCGCTCGGCCCGGAACGTCATTTCCTGAGGCCACATTGCCATCTGCTGGGCCATCCCAATACTGCATGGCATACAGAGAGAGGCCCAGAATGTGAATGTGCAGGAATACTCATCAAATTGTGGATGCGTGAGTGCTCACAGTGGTTAGATGTCTGGGGACAGTTGCAACATTGCCAGTTCAGCGTGTCTGTGACATCATCGAATCTTGGTGCTAGAAACAAAAGCAGATTTTTTACCTGAGGAAAGCTGAGAACTGGGTATCTTGCAGAGTCAGAGAACAGCGTTCATGCACCTAAGACGGTTTGCATTAGTGACTCCCAAATGTTTTCTGTGGCTGCATTAGAACCAGCTGGGGAGCCTGTTAGAAATCTGTGTCTTGGGTTCTAACTCAGAAATCCTTGGAATCTGTATTTTTGAGCCCCCACCCCACCCCCCCCACCCCCCTCCCCCACACACACTGACTTGGTAAGCCCCGGACACACCAACCAGTGGCACCAGATTGCATTCATTTGCTCGTTCAAACTTTATTGAAGTTTCAGGTGTGGTGTCCTGAGCTGGGTTTGAGTTCAAAGAGCCCTCTTGGCATCAGCATAGGCACTGTTGAAAGAGGAGCTTCATGCATGCATTTAAAATAAGTAACGCATTTTCATTCTTTTGAGAATTTCTGAAATTTAGCAGAAAGAAAGACGGAGGATAATTGTAAGCTTTCTCCGGTGAGCACAGAGGAGCCTTCGGAGGAAGCATATAAAGACCCAGGTACTCGGCCAGCAGGCCTGTAGAATGGAGAGTAAATACCATTCTGGGGAAAGAAAATCAACGAACAGAAGTCCAAAGATTGGCAGGAGCACATTGTCTCTAAGAATCTATAAGACTACCTTACTCCCGAACTGTAACATTTTGGGCAAGGGGACAAGAATTAAAACTACCCAAGGAGGGAAGAAGCAAATCAAAAGGCTTGGCAGAGTCTACTCTGCAAAGGAATGGACATTTCATCATGTAGGTGAGCCACAGGGAGCCACCGGGCATTTGCATGGGAAGGGAGAGGATCCAACCTGTGTTTGCAAAGAGTACTTGGGAAGAAGGTAAAGGTGGATTACTGACGGCCACTACCGAGGAAAGAGATGGGGGCGAAAACCCATTATGAGAGCCCAGCGTATGGATGAGGACCTCATGGTGGGATTGGAAGGACAAGAGGATATGAAGACATTCCCAATCTGGAAAAGCAGGAACATGAGCGGATGTGGAACCTAAGGCAAAGGGAAGAAACTAAAATAATCCCCAGGCTTATTTTTTCCCTCTGACTGACCCCCTGGCTAGATGGAGGTATCCTTCCCCAGAGAAGAATATTAGGGATACAGAGTTCAGATAGAAATATGGATTTGAGCCACTCACGTGGCAATGTTGCAGCACCAATGCAGGACTATCTAGTGGTTAGTCTTGAATTAAAGAGAGGGCCAAGCTTGACATTTGAATGTAGACGTCATCCTGGTGTGGGTGGTAAATCCAGCCATGTCTATTTTGTACGGTGCGGAAAGGAGAGAGGTGGGGAAGGTCCGGGGGAAGATGAGCATTTAAGGAGTGGACAAAGAGGCAGGCAAAGGGATTAGAGAATGAGAAGCCAGAGAAGTAAGAAGCAAAACAGAAGCGATGGGGAGGGAAGAGAGCTTTGGAGAAGCCAGAGCGGTCCACAGTGTCAATGCTTCCGAGGGGTCAGCTATGATGGTGACAAAGTATTTGTTACCTGGCAAAGGGAATCCCAGAAGTTTGGCAAAAGCCACCATTGGTGGAAGAATGAATAAGATGCGGGGAATTGGGTACTGACTGAAGACTTCCATGTCACTAAACCCAACAGTTGCTGTTTAGATTTTAAGCCCTCACCCTTGCATTTGACCCTGTGTGTGCTTCTGTCCTTCATGGAAAAGAGCGCAAAAGCTCAGAAGGTCAAGGGAGGCAAAGCGAGAAGAGGTGAAGAGTACAGTCAATGCAGAGTGGTTTACAGAAAGGGCATAAAGTTGGGGGGCCTGGATGGCTCAGTCGGTTGAGCATCCAACTTCATCTCAGGTCATGATCTCGCGGTTCGTGGATTCGAGCCCCACGTTGGGCTCTGTGCTGACAGCTCAGAGCCCGGAGACTGCTTCAGATCCTGTGTCTCCCTCTCTCTCTGCCCCTCCCCTGCTCATGCTCTGTCTCTGTCTCTCAACAATAAATTAATGTTAAAAAATATAAAAATATAAAAAGAAAAAAGAAAGGGCATAAAGTGAGAGCATCCATGGCTTGAATGATTGTTTTCTGTGAAATAGATGTCAGAAACACAATTGTCTGCACAAGGTGGATGGGGGTGAGAGGTGACAGTCTGAAGGTAGCACTGAAGAGAAGCTAAAAAGGAAAAAGCCAGGGGTCATGAGTTTTCAGGATATCAATCTGCACGGTTGTGATCTGCACTGTAGTGCTCAGAAACTCAGGGATTTTTCTAGAAGGGGAGATCTTTCAACAAAATGGGTACTGACAGTTACAAGAGCCATACCCAGCACTATAGTCCTGGTCCTCACCCAGCAATTAAGAATCTCCCCGATCCTTGCCTCTGTCTCACCACCTACAAGGCAAGAGTCTGGAACCATATGTTCTCTTGGCTTCCCATCAGCTCTTGTAGAATCTCCACTTCTAATTGTTCCAAGTCTCACAGCCTGTCAGGATCACCCTAGCCATCTTCCCTCTTCCTGAAGTAATAACAACTCTATGCCAGACACAGATTACCCTAATTCATTCAATGACTCCTTGAGGTAGGCATTATTATGATCCCGTTTTGTAGGTGAGGAAACCGAGGCTCAGGGAAGGTACAGAAATCGTCCAAGTATGCATGGCTAACAAGCAGTAGAACAAGGTTTTGAACCCACATGGTCTGACTTCAGAAGATAGATTCTCAGTTCTTGGTCTACAGTATTTCCCTCTAAAGATGATTGAAGAAACCAAGGAAGATGTTCAGAAGATCCTTTAGGAATTTAAGAATTTCAGCCAGTCTGAGAGCGGTTCCTTCCACTAAATCCTAGACCTCACATCCTGGTTTCAAAGCAAACCCAAGCTAAGCTTCCCAAATCTCTTAAGAAATGAGCCAAAGGAATTCCGTGAACGACTTGGTTCTTTCCCCGAATTGACACAAATCTCCCCGGGACCTATCCTCACACCTGCCATCCTGTAGTTAGAAATTCAAGTTCACATCTGATTTTGCCCCTGGTCAAAATCATTCCTGCTACATCTACTTCCTGGGCAATGGCTGCCATTTCCTTAACGAGTCAGCTGAGTTGTGTATTTCTTGCTTTCTACTAGATTCTGCTTTTCTGCTTCTCCCCAGGCCACGCTGTTTTGAGGACTGACCAAGGGAAGACACAGGTATTCCGAAAGGCCCCTGGGCATCGTTCAGGATCAAACCAGTAGCCCTCACGGGGAAGGCTTCCCCACTTCTCCAGAACATAGTACATCATCGATCGAACAACCATTGTACCTACCCAAGCACGATTTCTCTCTACAAAAGGAATATCGGAGCCCAGCTCTTCCTTCTGTCGGGACACGTACCCACTCCATTTTTGCCATGTAGAAAACTGCCGAATCGTTGTAGGTACATCTCAAGTGGCAGCTTCTAGGTGAAGTCTTTGCGGACGCTCAGAGCCAATGGAATCTTCTCCTCTGAGCCCCCGTATCACTTCCTTGTAAACATCCATTACGATGCGGATCGCCAGTTGTGTCTGTGTCTTTCTAGTTATGAACAGGGTTTCATTTTCACAGAAGCACGAGGCAGGGCTGGGACACTCTCGGTCTGCAGGCCGGCCGCCGAGTCGCCTTCCACTCCCGCACCCTCAGCCAGGGCAGCACGTTCTAGAATCTGGTCCTCAGCCCCACGGGCCTGGGAACTCAATATCCGAAGCACTTTAGAATATGTAATTGCTTAGGGAGACGTTCTCATGGGAACTCATTTCACCAAGCTTTAACAAGCGTGCAGAATAGCGACAAACTCATTGTAAATAGTACACCGACAGGCTCAGATAACGGTGTGATGAGAAATCTTCAGGAACCCGGGGAGGAACGGGATGTATTAGTTTATTGAACAAAAATAATTGCCTGCACCAGCCGATGCTGCTGAAATGAACCCAGCTCTCCTATAGGGCTTTATCCGTCACAGGCTAGAGAAGACCTTTCTATATGGGCAGAGTTAGGGGATCACTGAACGTTTATATCTGTGCCATCCGCGTTTCTTCTGTCCGAACCCGGCTTATCTAAATAGGACAATACAATTCATTGGGGCTCCATTGTCTATATTCTACTCTGTCCCCTTTACCACCATATCAACCCGGAGACAGTTACCAACTGTTCTCAAGCTCTTCGGTCCCGTGATAGTTAGTCATGTCTTGATTTCCTCCCGTCGCTAGTTCGAATCCCATCCGCTGAGTGAAGATTTTACTAGTGTGATGCTCAGAAGGAGCCCTAAGGTGTAGGCTGTATACGTTTTCCTAAGAGCACAGTGCATCTTGCCTCTTTTTAGGTTTATAACACGGCACCTGGCTTAGTGTAAATTCTTAGTACAGATCGGTGTTAACTTGAATGTGCCTTATTCAGCTGTTTATTTCACTCAGGAGGCAACCTTGGCAGAACGAGCACGAATTTGGAGAATGCCAGTGCCCCTACCAAATGGGCGGTGTGTTCAATATAATAATAAGCCAAATTTGTCATTTAGTTGGCTAGCTCTAAAAATAATGACTGCCAATATTTTCAAACAAGGAAAGAAATTGCAGTGATGGTACTCGTTAAGTTACATCATTGTCAAATCAGTAATTTTTTTTTTTGATTGTTTACAAATGTTTATTTATTTCGAGAGAGCAAGAGCAAGCCCAGGAAGGGAAGAAAGAGAGAGAGCGGGAGAGAGAGAATCCCAAATGGGCTCTACATTATCAGCACGGAGCCCAATGTGGGGCTTGATCTCACAAACGCTGAGATCATGACCTGAGCCGAAATCAAGGTTCGGATGCTTAACCAGCCGAGCCACCGAGGCGCCCCTCAAATCAGTAATTTTCAGACAGTGGTTCTCAAACAGTGCGTCAGTATCACATGGAAACTTGAAAGAAATGCAAAACCCTGGAGTGCCTGGGTGGCCCAGTGGGTTAATCGACCCACATCGGCTCAGGTCATGATCTCATGGTTCATGAGTTCAAGCCCCGCGTCAGGTTCTCTGCTGTCAGCTCAGAGCCAGAGAGCCTGCCATCTCTACCCCCCCTCCCCCACGCTCATGTTTGTGCTCTGTGTGTGTGTGCGTCCGTGTGTCTCAAAAAATAAATAAAATAAACATTTAAAAAAAGAAGAAGAAATGCAAAGCCTTATGTCCCTCGTCAGACCTACTGAAGCAGAAACTCTGGGGGCAGGGCTCAGCAATGTGGTTTAACCAGCTCTCCAGGTGACCACGCACACTTATATTGGAGAGACATTATGCTGGTTTGTTCACAACCTCACACGTGATTTCAATGGGCCCCTCAAATCTCATACAGCCTGAGACTGATAGCGTATTCGTCGGTAAGACAGGGCAACCCCTGGGATACGCCAGTTAGCTGACATACTTTTCATATAATGTTGTGTGTAAGGGTCACATTAAATCACAACCATATTTGGTCGACATGTAACTAAAGACAGTCCTGATAATCACGTAGGGGGAAGTATGGTAAGCCAAAACAGCCCTGAAATGATTAAGTCATTAAGAGCCAACCTGTTTGCCGGTTATAAAGCCTAGTTACTAAAACATCAGGAAAGAGGAGAGAAGGCAAGATATCACCAACACGTCCAAGTAAGGCTGTTTTCATTCCAGGGACGGAGAAGGGAACGCATTTGAGGTTGGGCCTAGGCAAGACAATTAAGAAAGCATATTTGGGGCATCGGACTTTGAGAAGCCTTGCCCGATTGCTTGCTTTCTTGCTGTGCAGAAAGGCTAGAGCTGGATCCCCAAGTCCCTACAACGCTTCCCAGATGCCCTCTGCTGCCTCTGTGGGCGACACTCCATAGCCCTCTGTGGTTAGAAATAGCAGACGGAATCTCATCCGGACCAAATGAAGCCCAGGGACATATGCCCTATTCCTGGGGTGAACATATGATTACTGTGTCCAATTTTAATGGCTCTTGTGTAGCTATAGCTTCTGCTATAGTTTCAAAACTATCCCACCTTTGGGGCACCTGGCTGGCTCAGTCCATACAGCATACAACTCTTGACCTCAGAGTTGTAAGTTCAAGCCCCATGTTGAGTGTGGAGCCTACTAAAATAAAATAAAATAACATAACATAACATAACATAAAATAAAATAAAATGGTCCAGTTTTTACAATAAACTATCTGATCACTATAACTATTACTCAAGTGTTCTCTCCTTCTCCCCCTCCTCCTCCTCCCCCTCCTCTTTCTCTCTCTCTCAGTCTGGCTTCCTTCCTCATTCCCTCTCTCTACCCTCCTCCCCTTCTTCCTCTGTT
This sequence comes from Prionailurus viverrinus, assembly GCF_022837055.1. Lineage (NCBI taxonomy): Eukaryota > Metazoa > Chordata > Mammalia > Carnivora > Felidae > Prionailurus > Prionailurus viverrinus. Next base: position 8,275,515 of record NC_062566.1, read on the forward strand.
CATATTTCCTGCCATCACTAAAAAAATGTAACAGACCTCCTCATGTTCTTGGAATCCAGCTGCAGAGACCATGGAGTATTGCACAACTGATCCCAGCACTCCAGGGGTGTCACTAGATGTGGTGTGGTCAGACCCGTTGGAATTATGCAGTTCCCAACCTTCACAGATATATGCGATGATGTCCTACAGGGAGACCTTAGTGTGAGAGCTTAAACTCCAGCCTGGATCCATCTGTCCAGTCCCTGAATCTCCAGATGATTTGCTTCCCCCAAGCTGATAAAATCTGGGGCTATGCAATGACTTGGAATTCTTGGAATTGGAATTTTATATGCAAAACTGATCAGGACCATGCCAAATATTCATTTCCCACTTCTCCTCACACTTGGCTTGTTCCATCACTCAATCTAATTTTGACCTCTAACCCTTTGACTAAAGATCTAGTTGACCTTTGACATCTCCATTGTCTGCAAGGTACGGTCTCTGTTTTTCACCTCCTTGTTCCATGTTCCAATCTGCATATCATCTGTCTTCTGCATCTCCAGGTGGTTTCCTACAAAATAAATGGAGAACAGAACATGATGACCCTAGGAAATCAACCAATCCAGAGACCATTCTCTGCCCCCAGGAGACCAGATATGCCCATACTTCCTGGTCTTGGAAAAGGTCATCTCAACTCAATTTCTCGGTATAATCTACCCTAGCTTATGTTCCTTTAGCACGTCCCTGGAACAGATATGGCTACTGTGCAGATCACAGAACAGAGGATCTCCAAGAACAATTTTAGTCACTAAAAAACTTAGAGCACAGGGCATCCAAATACTCCAGATGGCTCAGTGGAGAGAACCCCGAGATAGGAGTTGTGGGCTCTGGGGAGAGTATGTAAAGATGCACTTCTGAAGAGCAGCTCGGTAACCCCCAACCCAGGAGCTCTGCCTTACAGTCCCCCACTGGGGCTTCATACCAGCCTCCTGAGAGAGGTTAGGACACACAGTGCACTATAGGCATAGGATGAACTCTTCTGGGAAGTCCATGGGGAACGTGCCCAGTGGTTTACCCAGGACTCACGCTGGGCATGCCCCTCTTTGGCAGGAGGGCATTTCCCTGCTGCATTGTGTGCAACCTTGTTAGGAATATTGGCTTATGTCTTTGCTTATCCTCTATGGTCTTCCCATAAAGCAAGAGTCTAGGAGGCACTTCCAAAATGGCAGACCCTTCTACTTTTACTCTGCTTAACTTGAAGTTACTAGACATCCTACAGCACTGACTCATCCTTGCCTCTCTCACAACCCTCACTGAAAACCCTTCTGCCAAGATCACCTCTTGACTGGCAAGTCAAGGTATGACTTTCCATTTATACCGTACTTATTTTGTGGGGTTTGATTTTATTTCTTCGATTTTTTAAAATTATGTACTCTATTGGCTATATTTAGTAATAATATATTGATTATAATGTATTTGTTATTTACCCAGGCATAGATCAGTAATTATCAGTGGATACAGAACAATGCCAACACTCTGAAGAATACCCTTCTTTTGCCTCTTTGTGTTCAGACTCTCTCCCCACCTTTAACCGTCAGCAACCACCGATCAGATTGCCACTCTTGTATCTTTCACTTTTCCAGAATGTCCTATACATGAAATCATGCAGTATGTAATATTTTAAGACTATGGCCTTTCCCTCGGCACAGTGGTTCTCCATCAGGGCACTTGGCCATGTCTACAGACATTTTTAGTTGTACTAAGTTGGAAAGGTAGAGGGGTACTGCCTCCTCTGCATAGGGGTGGCCTTTCCAGGGATGCGGTTAAATAGCCCCACAACAAATTATACAGCCCCCCAAAAATGTCAAGAGCCATGATTTTGAAAAACCTTGACACAGCACAATTCTCTTAAAATGTATGTGTAGTGTCACATGTGTCAATAGTTCATTCTTTTTTAGTGCTGAGAAGTATGCCACTGTGTGGACGTAATACAGATTGCTTATCCTTTCACCTTCTGAAAGACATGTGGATTGTTTCCACGTATGGGCAGCTTTGACTAATGCTGCTACACATATTCACGGATAGGTTGTTTTTTTAAGTTTTTATTCAAATTCTAGCTCATTAACATACATGGATAGTGTTTGATTTAACGTAAGTTTCACTTTTCTAGAATGCATACCGAGAAGTGGGATGTCAGGGTCACATGGTCCCCTACATTAACTTTGGAGAAACTGACCGAGGTTTTCTGGAGCGGTTACATTTCCACCAGTCATGCTTGTACATTCCTTCTGCTCTGCCTTCTCAATAGCTCTTTGACCATACTTTGGTTTATCCCAGGATTTGACCCTGCAGATTAAGAAATAGAACGTTATTGGGGTGCCTGAGTGGCTCAGTTGGTTAAATATCGGACTCTTGATTTCAGCTCAGGTCATGATCTCATGGGATCACGGGATCTTGTGGGATGGAGCCCTGAGCTGGGCTCCATGCTGAGAGTTGAGCCTGCTTAAGATTCTCTCTCTCTCTCTCTCTCTCTCTCTCTCTCTCTCTCTCTTTGAAAAAAAAAAAAAGGAAATAGAACATTACCAGCATCCCAGATCCCTTCCCATTACCACCCACCACCCACTCAAAGGTAAACACCATTCTAGCCTCCAACAGCAGAGGTTCAATTTCAATGCTTTGAACTTAATACAATTGAAATCATAAAATGCATACTCTTCAACGTCTGGCTTTTATCTCTCGATATTTTGTTTTTGATACTCATCCCTATTATTGCGTGTAGCTGTGATTGTTAACACTCTTGGTTACATAATACCTCCTTGTGTGATTTACTTCCTATTCTGGATGAATGTTTGCTTTTCTTTTGACTGAGGTTTAATTTATATTCAATAAAATGTATCAATTTTAAGTGTGCAGTTCAACAGTTTATAGAAAACATATATACTCATGTGAACACCGACACTACGTAAATACAGGACATTTCAACACACCAAAAATATTTCCTCATTCCCCTTCGCCTGCATTCCGCTCTGGTACCCACTCTGGTACCCCCCCATCAATCCACTTCTGTCATAATTGCTTGCTCTTTTCCAGAGTGTCATGGAAATATAGAGTATGTAATCTTTTTTATCTGACTTCTCTGACCCAGCATAACATTTTTGAAGTTCATCTACCCTGTTGTATGTATCAGTAACTCGGTGCTATTTTGTGGTCAAAGCATACTCCAATTATACACATTTTTTTTTTTTATTTACTTGCTGTTGGACATCTGTGATACTCCAGGCTTGGGTTATTTTAAGTAACGTCGCTATGAAAAACCACATACAACTATTTACGTGGACACCCATTTTTATTTTCTTAGGTAAAACAGTAGGTATTCTACAAATTACTGGGAAAGGAGATGGAATCTCCAACCAGTTATAGACAATGCCTGGTTTCTCCTTTCAGTTCTATAAGGCTTTACCTCATTTATTTTGAAGCTCTCTGTTAGGTACTCACACATTTAAGATTATTATGGGGTGTCTGGGTGGCTCAGTCAGGCAAGTCTCCAACTTCAGCTCAGGTCACGATCTCATGGTTTGTGAGTCTGAGCCCCGCGTCGGCCTCTGTGATGACAGCTCAGAGCCTGGAACCTGGTTCAGATTTTGTGTCTCCCTTTCTCTCTGTCTCTGCCCCTCTCCCATTCAGCTCTCTCTGTCTGTCTCTCTCTTTCTCTCTCTCTCTCTCTCTCTCAAAAATAAATAAGCATTAATAATAAAAAAAAAGATCATTATGTTCTCTTGATTTCTTGGCCCCTTTATCATTATGTTATGGTTTTCTTTATTCCCGGTCACAATCTTTTCCTGAAGTCTTTATCTGAATTTATACAGTCCCTTCAACTTTATTTTTATCCCACTGTCATTCATTGTATTTAAATTCAGCATATATTCACAAACATTAGCTACAGCAGTGGGAACTACAGCCCATCCTACAACCTCTCCTATCATAATGCTTTTCTTTTTCCCTTTCCAACATCTTTAAGAAGCTATAACAAGATGGACTGAAATTCCTATGATGTAAGTGGATCAGACCGGTGTAAGGAGTAGACTCTATGAACACGTCCACACTCCACCCAGGTCCCCATAATTCTCTTTTATTATTTATGTGCCCCACCCCCCACCGCCACCGCCAGCTTTGTTACCCTTTTGTCTCTAAGAACCCATTCTTGTGGGGTGCCTGGGTGGTGCAGTCGCTTAAACGTACGACTTCAGCCAGGTCACGATCTCGCGGTCCGTGAGTTCGAGCCCCGCGTCGGGCTCTGGGCTGATGGCTCGGAGCCTGGAGGCTGCTTCCGATTCTGTGTCTCCCTCTCTCTCTGCCCCTCCCCCGTTCATGCTCTGTCTCTCTCTGTCCCAAAAATAAATTTAAAAAAACATTGAAAAAAAATTAAAAAAAAAAAAAAGAGTAAAGGCAAATTTTTTTTAATATATATTTTTTTAAAATTTTTTTTTTCCAACGTTTATTTATTTTTGGGACAGAGAGAGACAGAGCATGAACGGGGGAGGGGCAGAGAGAGAGGGAGACACAGAATCGGAAACAGGCTCCAGGCTCTGAGCCATCAGCCCAGAGCCCGACACGGGGCTCGAACTCACAGACCGAGAGATCGTGACCTGGCTGAAGTCGGACGCTTAACCAACTGCGCCACCCAGGCGCCCCAAGGCAAATTTTTTAATTTTAAAATTCTAACACCCTTTCCAAAGGTCATGGTTTAATAAATTATGGTGTATCCACACCATGAGCCAGTGTGTAACCATTAAAAAGAGGAGCTTTATGACACCTGGATGACTCAGTCACTTGGGCTTTCAAGTCTGAATCTCAGCTCAGATCATGATCTCACAGTGTGTGAGGTCGAGCCCCACACTGGGCTCTGTGCTGATGGCATGGAGCCTGCTTGGGATTCTCTCTCTCCCTCCGTCTCTGCCCCTCCCTTGTGCACTCATGTGCTCTCTTGCTTTCTTTCTCTCTCTCAAAATGAATGAATGAATGAATGAAGAGTAGCTATGCCACTTGACTTTGAGGGCTTATTTTGAGACGCCACATGGGAAAAGAAAGATACAGACATGTGACTATAATCTTTAAATATGTAAATATGTGTACACATATCTATATATTCCTTTGAGGAAAACCACTGACAGGCATAGATTCCCTGGGTAGGGAAGGTGGGAAGAGGAAGAAGGGTTGACACAGGAGAAAGAGAAAACAAGGAAAAATGGGCAAACAAAAGCTTATCCCAAGAAATGTATGTGTGCAATAATTGCTTTTACATATTTTCATACAATTTTACTTCTATTTGTTTATAGAAGTAAATTAATTTTTAAGTGCTGGCTTTTCAATTTTAGGTTTAAAGTATTAATTTGGTATAAATGAATATACGTTCTTTAATAAAACACCTGTTATGAAAGGCGGTTAGAGATGGAGTAGATCCTTAACTTAAAGATCTTCCAAGGGCTAATTATCACATTTACTCACAAAACAATCTAGATGCCTGTGCCAAGATGTACTTCTAGGCCTAGTAGATGTACTGACAGAATCTGCCTCCTAGTTCTGATATTTGTAATATTAATTTTGGTTCTAAGCTCCTCTATGCGCATTTTCATAATACAAAGGCTAATAATTCAGGCCAACTATCTCTCTCTCTTTTTTTTAAGTTTATTTAATTATCTTGAGAGTGAGAGCACAAGTTGGGGAGGGATAGAGAGAGGGAGAGAGAGAGAGAGAATCCCAAGCAGTTTCTGCACTGTCAACACAGAGCCCGACGCGGGGCTCAAACTCACAAACCCTGATGACATCATGATCTGAGCCAAAGTCAGAGGCTTAACCGACTGAGCCATCCAGGAGCTCCAGGCCAACTATCTCCTGAGGACGCATTCCCTCTTTGTATAATTTATTCCTGGTTCCAGATAAAAGGTTGGCAAAACAATTTCCAAGAGTGAACGTTCAGCGTGTGGACATAGGTATAAATTTAGTTGAAGCATTAAATTGCACTTCTATTAAATTGTACGAACATGCCCTCACTTGACCCGATCTTTCTAGTTCTTTTCCCACCCCCACAATGTTTTTCGAGTTTCAAATAGTGGCTTAGATGGATAACATTGACAAAAGAACGTACACTTCACTGAACTTTTAGGATTTCTAGATTCCAAGTCAGTCAACAGGTTTATGCAGGTGTGAGTTGGGAACAATATTCATGCCCTAGAAGCCAGGCTCTCAGCCCGATCCTGCCAGCCTTGCAGGAAGACACAGCTAATCCATACTACATTTATTTGTGCTATTTATAAATGTCAGTAGGGACCGAAGTCCACGCTGAGATTTGCTAAATGGCATTTGACCTTTTGAGCTTAAGCGAATTGCTAAAGATTTGCTATTATGTGCCAAAGGGCTAAAGATGTGTGACAGAATGATATGTGAGCTCTTAAGGAAACCGATTAATCACAATTGTTAACAATTACCCAACACGCACTCTGCATCGGTTGCTCTTGATTAAAAAGCCTTGTGTATAAAAATGTACTTAATCCGCAAAGCCTTCCCAGGAAGCAGGAATCATTATCTTTCTTATTCTATAGATGGGGACACCAAGGCACTTGGATATCAGATAAGTTACTAAATTAGATAAATTACCACCGGGAGAATCCAGAACTAAGATTGACCAGAGTGATTTGAGCTCCACGTGGCATCCTCTCACTATCGTATGTCTACTTAAACCCAGATCGCCCAGAATATGCGCTCATCTCTTCTGTTCCGAAATTAGGTCCCCATTTTCTTGCCCAGTGGCTAGCACGTGGAGCTTCTCAGCTTCCGTGTTAACAGGTCAAGGACTCAAAGATGAGATACAGATTTGAAGGTCCATGTGTTGTGGTAGGACTGGTTTTGTCATTGCCTGGCTTCCATTAAGAAAGCTCCCTCAAGTGACAGCTTGAGGCCGGGTTGGGGTCACACAATGAAGGGCGACAAGGGAGCAGGTGGAAGAGGAATGTGTGGAGGTGAGGGGTGCCGCACTTTGCTCTCACCTCCTGGCGGGTCAGGGACAAAAGAGAAATAAGGAAGAGCCTCTGGGAACTTGAACGTCTCAACAGTGAGAGAGACGGACACACTGTGTCCAGACAGAGTATGAGAACGGAAGTCTCTGAGATACTAGGAGGGCCCCTGGGAAAGTTGGGGGAAAAAATGAAGTGGCAAGTGGGGCTTAACACATAGGCAGCAGCGTGGACTCTAGAAGGCTCACCTCAACACCCGATAGATCTTGTTCGGATCGCTTGGCTCAGAATGGATTCCGAGAATATCTTTCCGTGGAACTTCATCGGTGACGGCAAGGAGGTAGTCTCCTTGTGAGAAATGCCGGCGACAGGAACACAGTGGTTCTCTTCTCTCTGCTCCTTCTCTCGGAAGGAGAATAGAGGAAAAGCTTCAGATGGAATTTGGAGCCAGATGGAGATTGATTTAATTAATAATCCTGAAGTAACCCCAAATCACTACCTGTAATCGAGAAAATTTGGAATGTGACCAAAGAAGCTATCCAAATCACCATGGTAACCCCAAATAAACTTAGCCATAGTGTCTCCCTTACGGTATTAATATCTCTCATTTCTCTCCCACCTTTGCTACTGCAAGGCTTCTTACGTATAGCTCCTATGTTCTTTTTTTTTTTTTAATTTTTTAATGTTTGTTTTTGAGAGAGAGAGAGAGAGAATGAATGGGGGAGGAAGACACAGAAATCAAAGCAGGCTCCGGGATCTGAGCTGTCAGCACAGAGCCCAAGAAGGGGCTAGAACCCATGAACCACGAGGTCATGACCTGATCCAAAGTCGGAGGCTTAACTGATGAAGTCACCCAGACACCCTGTTCTTTTAACTTTTTATTTATTTATCTTTTTAAACGTTTATTTATTTTTGAGACAGAGAGAGACAGAGCATGAACGGGGGAGGGTCACAGAGAGAGGGAGACACAGAACCGGAAGCAGGCTCCAGGCTCTGAGCCATCAGCCCAGAGCCCGACGAGGGGCTCAAACTCACAGAACGTGAGATCGTGACCTGAGCTGAAGTCGGACGCTTAACCGACTGAGCCACCCAGGCGCCCCTCTTTTAACTTTTTAAAACAAATTGCGGAACTCAGATGATTTTAGCTATATTTACCACAGAATTCGGAAAGAATTCAATAAGGTCCCTTTTCAGCACTACATTCTTGGAGTCTGAGAGATTTTTTAGCAGTGAGTATGTGCCTGTCTGTGTGTACAGGTGGAAATGGGGGAGGGTCATAAAATCTATTGCTTTGAGAAATTTCTTCTGATTATATGAACTATATGAAATAGTTTTCAACCTTAAAGCTAGGAAAAAATTATCTTAGAAACCAATAAACTTTTTCTTAATAGTCAATAGTTTAAAATGTGTGAACTATTTAACATTAAGTAGTAAGAGGTCCTCAGTCAACAAAAATTGAAGTGTCGGCGGGGGGGGCAATGTTCTAGACACTGTTGGACACTAACACTCTTGGAAAATGTCTGTAACACATTATATTCTACAAGGTGCTGATAGTGTTTTGATTTGAATAGTTGATTGCTCAGGAACGAGCCGACCAAACAATGTCACAGGCTATAAACCACAGTTCCTAAAAACATCAATTGCACTAAGCAGAGCTAATGAACTGTTTTGTTCAATGATCCATCCTGTTTCTTGCCAATTCATAGATCTTTGCGACCAGATACTATTCAGGGTTCGTCTGGCCTCAGCCAGACGCTTAGGAGTAAATTAATATGTCGTAGACTGAATCCTTAACAGTGATGGACTTAGTGATAGAGACTTCAGCTAATACCTAATTTTCTTCTTTTTTTTTAATGTTTAGTTTTGAGAGAAAGAAAGAGAGAGAGAGGGACAGGCAGAGAGGGAGGGACACAGAGGATCTGAAGCAGGCTCTGCACTCACAGCACAAGAGCCCGATGCAGGTCTCGAACTCACACACCGTGAGATCATGATCTGAGCTGGAGTCGGATGCTTACCCAACTGAGCCACCCAGGCATCCTAGCTACTACTTATTTTCTAAACAGGACTTCTGATTTTCAAGGAACTTGGTTTAGAGAGTGATGATGAAATATATAACATCTTCCCCCAAAGGGGAGTGTTCTTATAAGTCTGGAAACGATGTTAAGAACCACATGGATGAAGGTGAAACCATTGGGGCTTGGTGGGAAAAACACATACCCCTATCAATTTAAAGGCTGATGCTTACAGGATGCAAAGGTTGTTATAGATACTGTGCAGGGAGACTTATAGAAATAAAGAGCAGTCAAGAAACATGAATGCAAATGAAAAGCACTAATATCTAGGAAACAGTGGTAGAAAAAGAAAAAAAGAAAAGGTCCTTATGGACATTTTCGACTTCAAACCATTTCCACTATGGACACTGGGCTCAAGAAGGTCAAGCACATAATAGTTTGTCTCTTCCTATTTCCCCAAAAACAAAAAGTCATGCAGGCTCTCAAATCATCTACAATGTCATCTATGTGGTTTATTGGTGTTATTGGTGCAAAAAACTGGAACATTGCAAGTAGATGGGATATATTACCAGCAACCTATCAATAAGCCCAGGACTGCACACAACTGTCAATGTATATTTCCCATTGTGCTACTTTTGTCTTGTCTGGTAGCTTCCTTGAAAGGACTTCACCGAGACGGAACACACGGTTTTTCTTAGGCAGGTAGTTATTAAAATATGCAAAGTAAAAAAAATGAGCCCTAAACACACCAACCAAGAAGGAGAGGGGGACATCCCGGAATCAATGAGAAATGGGTCTGAAAAAGGAAAATATATCATGGTGGTTGCCTCTTTCCCCCAAATTACACCATTTGATTCAATTCAGTGCTTGGTGGAACAATAGACAACTTTTGAGTGACTGTACTGAAACCTCTGTCTTTAAAAAACACACATAGTGGGGCGCCTGGGTGGCTCTGTCGGTCAAGCGTCCGACTTTGGCTCAGGTCATGACCTCGTGGTTCACGATTTCAAGCCTCGCATGGGGCTCTGTGCTGACAGCTCAGAGCCTGGAGCCTGCTTGGGATTCTGTGTCTCCCTCTCTCTGCCCCTCCCCCACTCATCCTCTCTCTCTCTCTCTCTCTCTCTCTCTCTCTCTAAAAAATAAATAAAATATTTTAAAAAGGGTGTTTGTCTTTAACTAAGGTGGGAACAGGGAGAAATAGCCCTACTAGTCTAATTGCCCTATTACAATTTAGCATAAGTCCCCAACCTTGACAAAGATCACTGTTTTCCAGTTTCGTGGGTTTTGTTCATCGACGAGATAAATGCCTTCCTCTGTAAATCTCAGACAGGCAGGAGTGGCATATTCTCATTTTGTAACATGTATTTCCTCGCAGAATTGGTTAAGGACTATACTCAGTGTATGGATGAAATTCACTCAGTAAAAACTCATCGATAGTCCGTTACGATTGACAAACCACAGTATACAGACTTCAGCAAATCCTCCCAGATCCTGCTTGCTGGATACTTGTCTCCTCTCCCATCTTTTTACCTTCAGCAAAAGTGATACATTATAAACAGACATATTTATCTTCCAGCTAATCCCAACTGGTTGGAATAAAGAGCGTGACACCAATTTTAAGCTTTTCTTTCTTTCCTCCCCTCATCATTTATTGTGGAAGGAAAATGGCCCTACAAAAATGGATTTTTTACTGCATCCTCAATAAATCCTATGTGCATTTCTCTTATTCTCTGTCCACTGCAAACATGCCTCTATCGAGATTAATAGGAAATTCAGCCCAAGGCTGAGCACCAGACTTGAGCAGTGACAAATTCCTCACATTTGCCCACAGATCTTTTACTTTTTCTGCTAAGTTGTGGATTTCAAGCTTGCCCTCAAAATTGACACGGCAGAAAAGCACTCCTATCACTGGCTGGAAGTCATTGTTTGTGAACCCCGACACATTGACACATGTTGGCTTTTGATGCGTTATTTGATCTTTCATTCTGCTAAGTTTTTGGACTTTCTAAAAATTTAGGTCATTTACGGTTGAAGTCCAATCTAGCGTCTTGAGAGGAGAAAGGAGAAGGCTATAAATGTTTTAGGTCTGCTGTCTCCAGATTTGGGATTTTTATCAGTAAGAGATATTTTAAAACATTAGAGAACGGGGATAAGATGCAAATTCAGATGGCGTCGAGCTGAGACACGCACGCATTAAAAACCCCTCTACCCGCTGTTTCTTGAATTTCAAGATAAAAATCTCAGAATAAAAGACAGCTTTGAGAAATGAACAGTGTGCTTTATGCGAATTTTCTTCTCATTTTGTCACAGATTTATCCTGTATATACAACTGTCTGCAGCTTTGCTTTTGGGGACAATGGCATCAGGCAAAAATAAGTAAACAAATGAATGAATAAATGAATACATAAATAAATAAATAAATAAAGCCCTCTGCCCATGCGGTTCTAAGGCAAGGGACCAGCTGAGCTGGCCTGTGATCCCAGCACTTTCTTTGTTAAATAAATGACAATTCTGTGACATTGTTTTTTGGGCAACGGGAATCACTTTCCCTTCAGAAGCTCAGCAGTTCATTTATATTCAAAGATCATCAAAGAGATCCAAGGAGATTGTGAGGCACCGTACCTGAGCAAAAGAACACACTTCCTAGTAAGTATAATTCTGCTTGACTAGTAACCAGAACTTGAAGATGAAAGTGGTCTTCAATTAAATCCTGATCGTGATCATCTGAGTTGCATCGAATTATTCCAGACATTTTGCTTTATACGATTTTACAAGTTAATCATGAACCCCAAACACTCAATCACTAAGAAGCCCATTACAAAAAATGATGTCTTATTCCAGGTACAAAAAATCCTATTCACTTGTTGGAATTCATACTTTACTTTTGAAAATGTTATTTTTCTCATTTTATTTAATTTTTTAAATTGTTTTTGGTGCTTATTTTTTGAGAGAGCAAGAGAGGCAGAGCATGAGTGGGGGAGGAGCAGAGAAAGAGGGAGACACAGAATCTGAAGCAGGTTCTAGCCTCTGAGCTGTCAGCACAGAACCCAGCTCAACTGACTTGAGCCACCCAGGCATCCCTATCTTTCCTCATTTTAGCATTTATTCTTGGAATCCTCACCATGACCTTGATTTAGAAGGCAATTTTAAAAAAAAAAGTGTATTTATTTAGTGAGAGAGAGAGAGCGGGGTAGGGGCAGGGAGGGAGGAGAGAGAGAATCCCAAGCACTCTCCACACTCAGTGCAGATCCTTGTACGGGGCCTGATGCAGGGCTGGAACTCACAGTGAGATCATGACCTAGCCCAAGTTGGACGCTTAACTGATTGAGCCCCCCAAGGCATCCCAAGAGCCCATTTTCTATGTCCCAGGTGGCTATTAGAACACAGATGTGCCCAATGTGGTAGTATGGCCCACACATGCCTCATCTTACAGAGACCTTCTGAACTCACAAAGGAAATAAATGCTTGCTGGGTGGGAGTGAGCCAGAGTGAGCAAAGGCAGAATCAAGCAGCTTGAAATTTGGTACTTACACCTCGGAAACCCACACTAAAGGTAAGCTGAGTTTTGTCACCATGGGAAGGGAAGGACTGACTACATAGGCAGAAAACAGAACTCAAATGACTTTCAAAGGATAGAAAGTCACCACTTCCCCCAGGCAGATTTTTGATCCAGAGCCTTACAAGGTAAATAGAATTCTATTTCCCAGGGAGTTTTGAAGTCACAACTGCCGAGAACATCCACTTGCTTTTGCAACTGGAACACCAGAAATTTACATCAAGATGGCAGCTACTCTTGTAACTTTCTGTAAATTCCTAAGACCCAGAGGACTCATAGGACAACTAGAGCATATGAAAAACCACTGGGCCTTTTCTTTGCCCTTCAACTTAACACTTGCGAACTCAAACAATCCAGATTTCAAAAAATGTTAAAAATTACCATTTTCTTTAGGATATACTTGGGGTACAGGCCGAGGTCTTGGAACTACAAAAATGAGTAATCTCACTCCACGTATAAAAACCGTATCTTGGGACGCCTGAATGGCTCGGTCGGTTAAGCGTCCGACTTCGGCTCAGGTCATGATCTCAGGTCCGTGGGTTTGAGCCTGGTGTCGGGCTCTGTGCTGACAGCTCAGAGCCTGGAGCCTGTTTCAGATTCTGTGTCTCCCTCTCTCTGTGACCCTCCCCCGTTCATGCTCTGTCTCTCTCTGTCTCAAAAATAAATAAACGTTAAAAGAAAAAATTAAAAAAAAAAAAACGTATCTTGTTTGGGACGGCTGGATGACTCCCGCGGTTAAGCGTCCAACTCTTGATTTCAGCTCACATCGTGATTTCACGATTCGTGAGACCGAACCCCTCATTGGACTCTACGCTGACAGCGCAGGCTCAGCTTGGGATTCTCTCTTTCTTTCTCTCTGCCCCTCCCCCTGCTCACTCTCTTGCTCTCAAAATAAATAAATAAACCTTTTTTAAAAAACATATCTCGTTAATAACAAAAAAAGTAATTTTTTTGTGTAAAGCTTTTATTGTTGGCTTGGGAGAAGTGGGAAGATCCAGGAATAAAATGGAACTGGACTGTGTGTAGTCAAAGTCACTAACAATTTCAGGGGCGGGGGAGGAGGAGAGATGGTTCTATAGTCCTTACAAATAATTTAATGTTTGCTCTGGCCATCGGAGTATAACCAACCCATTGCTTTTTTTTTTTTTTTTACGTTTATTTATTTATTTTGACACAGAGAGAGAGTGAGTGTGTGATTGGGAAAGTGGCAGAGAGACAGGGAGAGAGAGAATCCCAAGCAGGCTCATGCTGTCAGCACAGAGCCCCCTTCGGAGCTTGATCTCATGAACTGTGAGATCATGACCTGAACTGATATCAAGAGTTGGATGCTTGACAAACTGAGCCACCCGGAAGTCCCAAGAATTTTTGAATTTATTTTTATTTTTAAGTTCTTTTTTTTGTTTTTTTTTTTATGTTTATTTAATTTTTGAGAGAGAGAGAGAGAGAGACAGCGTGAGCAGGGGAGGAGCAGAGAGACAGAGAGAGACACAGGATCTGAAGCAGGTTCCAGGCTCTGAGCTGTCAGCACAGAGCCTGACCCAAGGCTAAAACTCACGAGCCACAAGATCTTGACCTGAGCCGAAGTCGGCACTTAGTTAACTGAGCCATCAGGGTGTAACAATTTTTGTTTTTTTTAATAAGACATTACATTACAGCTGTAACCTCTGGGGTCTGTACCTCTACAGAGCTACAATTCTGAAATTTGATATTTGACATTTTCATCAATGTTTTTATATTTTCATTGCACATTTTCTTCCATATGCATATATCGTTACTTTTGTATATTTTGTGCTTGACATAAATGGTGTCAGGAAATGATATTTCCTGAATTTGCTTTTTGTCTACCATGCACTGGTACACAATCTCTTAATTGGTATCATTTTATAATAAATACGCATGTCTGGTGGGGAGAGGCTCTTTTCCTTGTTCGAATTCAGAATTACGTGGGCTTTCTTTCTTTCTTTTTTTTTTTTTTTTTTGCCTTGTGCTTTCCATATACACTGAAGAATGAGCATTTCAAGTTCTCCCCAAAACGGAGAGGATTTTAATTAGAATTGCATCGGGTTTATATATTAATTTGAAACTAATTGACATCTTTATGAAAGCGTATCTTCCAATCCAAGAACTGGCTTTATGTCGTTACTCTGCATTATTCAGTAAAGTTTGTTTTCCCTCCGTAGAAGTCTAGAACATCATTTGTCAGATAATTTCTATTATTTCCTACTCCTGTTAGCCTCATCTTTGCCTTGTTTCTGACTTGCAAAATAATGGCTCTACATTTCACTATTAAACATAAAGTTGTTTATAGCATTGAATTAGGTAATCTTTATAAGTTAAGGTTTGCTTTCTACACTTTGTGTGTATGTGCATGTGATGTATGCAAATCTTGAATGGGTAATGGATTTTAACAAATGCTTGTTTTGTATACATTTGGGTATATTAGAAAGTTCTTATCCTTTAAATTAGTTTTGGTGATGAATTGCATTTATAGTTTTTTTTTCTCTCATCTTAAATCATCCCTGAATTCTCATGACAAGTCCACCTTGATCATAATGGCTTTAAAAATAATAAAGTGATAACTTCTGTTTGCTAATATTTATTCAGGATTTCTAAGTTTACATTCATGAGACAGATTGCATAATAAATTTTGTGCTGTTCTTTTTTCAGTCCAATGTCAAAGTCAGTATTAACTTCAGAAAGTGAGTTAAGGAGGCTCCCTTCATTTCTTCTACTTTCTGAAATATTATGTATAAGATGGGGATACTGTATTTCTTCATTTTTGCAAAAATTAGCTCCTAAAACATCTGACCCAGTAGTCAATTCAGGGAATAGACTTAGATTTCCTGATTTAAAAAAAAAAAATTGTAATGGCTAACCATCAGTTCTGGTTTCTGGTTCTTTTTGAAATACTTTTTTGATAACTTATACGTGCAATTAGAAAATTAGATAAATATAACCAGAAATAAATAATTTCTAGAACATGATCCATTGATCACAGTTTTTAATTAGTCGGCATAAATTCATTCTTGGTTTTCCCTTACCATTATCTGCATTATATCTCGAATTGTGCCCCTCTCTTTAGTTCCTAATATTTATTAATGCTGTTTCTTTACTTTCTTGCTCCATTTTATTAACTAACGCAGAGGAAGCAAACACCTTTGATTTTTGAGTGATTATCTTTGTGTTCTATTTTATTAATTTGTGTTGACGTATTTTTTCTTCCTTCTGACTTCTTCAGGTACAGTATCCTTATTAAAAATTTTCTTGAGGTGGACACTGAGCTCATTTAACCTACTTTCCTCATATAGACATGTAAGGCTATAGCTTTAGGGGTATTCCCACAACTTTTGACATGAGATAGTCTTACTATTGTCCAATTCTCAATAATTGCTTAATTTCCATGATAAAATTTTTGACCCATAAGTTATTTAAATTTTTAAAAATGTTTTTATTTATGTTTAAGAGAAAGAGAGAGCATGAACAGGGAGGGGCAGAGAGAGAGAGAGAGAGAGAGAGACAGAATCTGAAGCAATCTCTTGGCTCTGAGCTGTCAGCACAGAGCCCGACACGGGGCTCGAACTCACAGACTGTGAGATCATGACCTGAGCTGAAGTCGGACGCTTAACCAACTGAGCCACCCAGACACCCCAACCCATGAGTTATTTAGATGTGTGTTTCATATTCCCATGTGAATGGGTTCTTTAGGTTAATATAACTTACTGTTTCCAGACTTCGGGGTCTGTATGATATTAAAGCTAAATTTACTGCTACAATGGGCTCTCTGGCCTAATACCTGTACTTAAAATAAATGCTGCCTCTTCATATTACATGCTTTTTTTTCAGGTGGACTGTGCATTCTCTTATCAATTTTAAGATCTTGTGTAGTTTAAATATTAACACTCTCTCTGCTACCTGGGTTGCAAACATATTTTTCCAAACTTATAATTTTCTATGGACTCTACTGAAGTCATCATTTATCATACAAAAGCTTTTATTTCGTATTTATAGAGTGAAATTTGCTTATCTCTCTTTTTTTTAATGCTTTGTAGCATTCCCTATTGCCTAAGGACTTCACTACTTTTAATACATATAGACTATCTATTCTTAGAGGATTTTGGTATATTTTTTCCAGGGATGAGGAATAAAATTCATGTAATTTTATGTATTAAAAGACTTTTTTGAAAAATGCAAACACAAATGCAAATTTTTGGTACAAAAGTGAATATCTGTCCAAAGCATGAGAAGAAATCAAAACAGGATAAAAAATATAACATGTTGACAAATATCTCAAATATCCCCCTAATCCAGAAAGATGGCATAATATTTTTTACTAAAGGGCTGCTTAATTCATGTCTACAGTGCTTTTATTTTCCCTCATCTTTTGGGTTCATATTCTTTGATCACCTCACTATATAATTGCAATTGTGTAACATTTCCCATAGAGAAAATGAAAAGTTGGCCCTTTCCTTTCACGGGAGTTGATCGAAAAATGTTTTATTGGTGGTGGTTGCGATGTATAACCCACACGAGTTCAGACACAAACGCATTCACTCTAAAACCACTGCGCACAACTGTACCTTTCAAACAGGAAATCTGAAAAACCACATTTCACTCGGTTCCTAGAAAGAAAAAAAAAATACACGATACCTTCATAACGGCGTATGCTGTATCCTGGAGTTGATTCTTGAGGAAACTTCCATTTTGACTGAACGTCTGTGAGAATTCCATCTTCCATCATCCATTGTATACGTTTGATCACCGGAGGAACTTTCCACCCACTGATTTCTGGCCCCATACATTCCAAACCTCGTTCCTCCTCCGCTACCCTGGTTCCCCTGGCTCTGGGCACAGTAGGACGTGGCTAGGATGTGGTACCAGCCGAGGTCCTGTGTCTTGGTGAGAGCATGCTGGGTGGGGTGTGATGCCTGGCTAGCATCCCAGAGGCTGTCCCCACTCTGCAGCACGAACCAATAATTAACATACAGTGATCACACGGGCGCCTGGGTGGCTCAGACAGTTAAGTGTCCAACTTCAGCTCAGGTCATGATCTCACGGTTCGTGGGTTCAAGCCCTACGTCGAGCTCTGTGCTGACAGCGTGGGGCCTGCTTTGGCTTCTGTCTCTCTCTCTCTCTCTCTCTCTCTCTCTCTCTCTGCCCCTCTCCTGCTCAAGCTCTGTCTCTCCTCTTCTTACTCAAAAAGAAATAAATATTAAACATTTTTCGAAATGGTTACAAACCACAGGCATACGCCCCGCCAGGCCCAGATGAAATGCATCCCTTATCCAACCTCTCCTTTGCCAGATCCCAAAAGCCCTGTATTTTTCTTCCCCAGTGCCTTCTGATGAGAGAGATGTGGGAAGAGGAGGAAGATTGGCAAACAGAATGACCCCACTCGTCCCATTTTGCCAGGGATTTTGCCCAGTTTAGTGCTCAAAGTCCTGTGTCCCGGGAATTCTCTCAGTCCCGGACCCACAAAGAAGGCTGATTGCTCTAGGGGAGAAGACACCATCGTCTTAGCTGTTGGTGCTTAAAATAACTTGGTTTTTGCAAATTTTTGAAAACTTTTGACACCATGGACACATGGCCGGGGTACTTCCATCCATCTTTAATTTAGGTCTTTCAGGCTTTATCTGAAATCTGTTGTTGACTTGCCTTCTTCATGTTTTCCCTAGTCTCCGTCCCTCCGGCCGTTGTGCTCCGAAGTGTCTTGTTATGTTTCTATGCCAGCGTTCTGTGACTCAGGTATGACTTTTGGAGTCCCCATTTGTCAAAGGGGGGGATGACATAGTCTCCCTCTGGGACAAAGAGAGCAGAAGCAGAACGCTATTCACCTCCAAGGGGGACTCCCGGATTCAACGATGCCTCTGTGCTTCTAGAAGTCCCAGCTTTGGAACCGCAGGGCCGCTGCCCCACTCAGCCACCACTGGGCATCTTGGCATCAGGGAGCACAACCTCTCAGGTCCTACGGCCATGCTGCTCAGGGGTCCCCAGATCTCAGCAGATCTTATTACAAGGATCTGTCACTTGGTTCATCTTTGCTGCAGAAATCTCTGAGGATCCTTTCCAGGATCTCACGCAGTCCATTTAAAAGAAGTCCCAGGTTGGGGCGCCTGGGTGGCTCAGTCGGTTGAGCGTCCGACTTCGGCTCAGGTCACGATCTCGCCGTCCATGAGTTCGAGCCCTGCGTCGGGCTCTGGGATGATGGCTCAGAGCCTGGAGCCTGCTTCCGATTATGTGTCTCCCTCTCTCTCTGACCCTCCCCCGTTCATGCTTTGTCTCTCTCTGTCTCAAAAATAAATAAACTTAAAAAAAAATTAAAAAAAATAAAAATAAAAAAAATAAAAGAAGACCCAGGGCAATTTTGTCTGGGTTTTTCTTTCTGTTGTAAGTCCGATAACAAGGCTCATCTGTACCTAAGTGTTGCCTTTGGTCCAGGTGCATGTGTGTGTATGTGTGTGTACAAAGACATGTACACATATATGTGTGGATACACATACAGTTGACCCTTGAACAGCCCGGGAGTTAGGGGCGTTGATGCCCACACAGTAAAAAATCAGAGTATAATATTTGACTCCCCAGAAACTTAACTTACAAATAGCCTACGACTGAGTAGAATACTTACTGATAGTATAAACAGTCAATCCACGCATATTTTTATATCCATTATACATATTATATACTGTATTCTTAATTTTTTTTAACATTTACTTATTATTGAGACACAGAGAGAGACAGAGCATGAGCAGGAGAGGAACAGAGAGAGAGGGAGACCCAGAATCCGAAACAGGCCCCAGGCTCCGAGCTGTCAGCACAGAGCCCGATGCGGGGCTCGAACTCACAGACCGCGAGATCATGACCTGAGCCAAAGTCGGATGCTTAATCGACTGAACCACCCAGGCACCCCTTAATATACCGTATTCTTAACAATAAAATGAACTAGAGAAAATAAAATGTTATTTAAAAATTATAAGGAGGGGCGCCTGGGTGGCTCAGCTGGTTAAGCATCCAACGCTTCATTTTGGCTCAGGTCATGATCTCATAGTTTATGAGTTTGAGCCCCATGTTGGGCTCTGCGCTGATAGTGCACAGCTTGCTTGGGGTTTTCTCTCTCTCTCTCTCTCTCTCTCTGCCCTGCTTGTTCACACACTTTCTCTCAAAATAAATAAACATTTTAAAAAGTATAGAGAAGGGAACATGCATTTACAGTGCTGTACTTATCGAAAAAGATCTGCGCATAAGTAGACCCTTACAATTCAAACCTGTGCTGTTCGGGGCTAACTGTATATAAAAGATTATGATACTAGGTAAACATACATAAAATGTATGTGTGCCCATACCTGGATCAAAAAAATCACATGATGCTGGACAACAGAAACCACTATCTAAATAGATTACACTATTTACACATAGTTACACTGCCTTCTTCCGCGAAGGATTTGCATCGCTTGCCTGAATATTAGCTCATATTTACGAATCTTTATCAAGCATAATGCAAATAAAAGGACATTTCTCAGACAAACAGACAAAAACACAGTCGTCATCTCCGGCCATTGTCTCTAGCTCATTTTCGCGTGTGAAATGCCAGTGGAATGACCGCGTATGCACCGAGTGCACAACAAAAATAGTATTTTTGTTTCCGACATCTGAAACATACAGAGAAGAGCTCAGTGTGGGTCTCCTTGGAACAGCCTTCGGGTTTTTGGTTCAGCCACAGGGTGTTATAAGCTTTACTGGCGATACAGAGGCTGCAGATGTCTTTCACGCTTGCCATACTCAAAAGATGCCGAAACATAAACTCAAAAGCCAACGTACTCGCTTGCAGTTGTCACTGTCCCTGGCGACGTGACCAGCACTGGCCACCTGCTACATCCCAAGAATCAGGTCTGCTCAGAAAAACCTCATTATGAGTCAGAATGTTCCAGGAGAGCCAAGAGCATCAAATGATTGATGGGGGCATTTCTTTCTTTCTTTCTTTCTTTCGTTCTTTCTTTCTTTCTTTCTTTCTGTTAAGTTTATTTATTTCTTTTGAGAGGGAAACAGAGAGAGTGAGTGGGGGAGGGGCAGAGAGAGCGGGAGAGAGAGAATTCCAAGCAGGTTCCGCACGGTCGGCTCAGAGCTCGATGGGGGGCTCAAACTCCCAAACCGAGAGAACATGACCTGAGCTGCAATCAAGAGTCAGACGTTCAACGGACTCAGCCACCCAGACGCCCCGATGGGGGCATTTCAAACAGGCATGGAGCCAGGGAAAGGGCATGAACATTTGGCTTCAAGACTCAGGAGTTGTATGGCGTCCTGTAGGGATCTGTCTCTCTCTCTCTCTCCTGCTCTCTCTGCCTCTGTTTCCTCTTCTCTGTGGTAGGGGTGATAAATGGGATTGTTCTGGAGAACATCTTTCGAGCTCGCTCAAGCATTAACTCACTTCGACCCTCACGACCGTCCCGCAGGGTCGGAACCGTTAGCCTGCTTCCACCCATGAGCAGAGAGGGTGCAGAGGGTGACACATCCCACGTCTTGATCCCAGCGGAATTCCACGCCACGTCTCTGTCCGGCCTCCTTCCAGCCCTTCCCACGACACCGCGGACCTCTCCATTGACGCCCGTGGAGGTAGGAGGTCATCCAGGGCCATTTCACGTTCACTTTTACCGCACTTGCCTGCCCTTCACACAGTGTAAGTGCAGGATGTGCCCCGTCACCTGCAGAAAGACTGCGGTGACACGCCTCCTCTCCCCCTTCTGATGACACAGCAGCCCTGGCCAGGGCCGTATGGTAAATGCGTTTCCTTTGGTTTCTACGATTTCATTACCAGAGCAGGTGATGAGAGAGTTACCCAAGACCACAGAGATCTGTGAGCCGTCCCCTCCAAAGCTCACTGAGCACTCAATCCAAGATTTTATAGCTTTTTATGCAGGTGAAGAAAACTTTCAGAGAGATGTAATGAAATCACCAACACACCTACATAAAGTTGGGTGAAAAGGGACTCACCAATTCGCCGTGTTTATCATGGAACCTAAGGAAACCTCCAACCATAAGCCATTTTGGCCACCAAACTATGATGTTGCTAGAAAATATGTGTTCTCGTCTCCTTTTTAAGTATACAAAATTAGGATATTCTGTCTTACTGGCAACACATGGGGCTTGTCATCGTCAAATCTGGGCTAGGATGTAAACTTCACTTTGTACAGGCTGTCTATAACCTTGGACCAAATACTACACTTCTTTGGGGTCCAATTTCTCATTTACAAATGGACCCGATGGTTTTATCTCTACAGGCTGTTCTGGGCCATAAATAAATGAGCAGATGTTCACGGACTTGATATACGAGTAATATACACACATACTCTATCTGCAAAAATGCCTACGAGAGAGGGCAGATAGTGTAGTTTCTGCTTGGGGTGGGAAACGTGCAGAGGCCAGGGAGTCTCCTGGAAAAAAAAAAAAAAAACCACAAAACCCACAGGTGGTTGTCACACCCACCTGGATTCAAACCGTGACATTATCACATACAGCAAGAGTCATTTTTTTTTTTTTTTTAGTTTTTATTTATTTTGAGAGAGACGGAGACAGTGCGAGTGGGCGTGGGGCAAAGAAAGAGAGAGACAGAGAATCCCAGGCAGGTTCCATGTTGCCAGCACAGAGCCCGACACAGGGCTCAAACCCACGAAGCCGTCAGATCATGGCCTGAGCCACAACCAAGAGTCGGATGCTTAACCGACTGAGCCACCCAGGCGCTCCACACGGCAGCAAGATTCTTAATCCACCCGGGACCCCAAGGTATACGATGAGCTTGCTACCTAAGTTAGAGAGCTGTGAAGATACAAACGAAACAACAGCCAGGAGGCGGGACAGAGGGACGTAGAGAGGAGGGCCTGGGCAGGAGGAGTTTTTCAAGATCCCCATTCTCCGCCCTTCAACGCCTTCTCGCAACGCAACCCACAGAAACGGGAAGAGAGGGAGAACCTCCTTGGGATTTGAGCTAAGAACTTGGACTGTACAATTTCATATCATTTAAGAAAGAAGGGATATTAGGGAGCTTAAGGGGCGGCCACTTGGCAAACATGAAAGGTTGCTCAGAGACATCTTTATAAGCTCTATCCCCATTGGGGTGCCCCTCGGGGCTGCCTCCCTGCAGAGCTAACTGAGGCTTCGAGACCCAGCTGCTTATGCCCTGCCCTTCAACTCGGGGCTTTATTTTATCCTGTGATTGCTCAGGAGAGCTACACATGGCATCCAGCCGGCAGCGATAGATAGCATTACCTGTTATCATTGTTATTTGCCGTTTCACTTATGTTCCGCTGCCTTAAGCACTGGAAAAGCAGTTTTACTTAAAAGGCTGGGCTCCGCACTTCCAGGTTTATCAAAATAAAGCAGAAGTCGGGCTGGCTAGCTTTAAGGGCATAAAGGAAGATGCCGTTTGGTGACAGGAGGTTTTGAATTAGAGCAGGCGGAGATAGCTGGGTTCTGCTTAAGACTTTAAACATCCAAATAGGTGCATTTAAAATAACTGCCCCCATAGCCTCCGTCTGAATTCTCCTGCCTTTGTTATCAACATAAAGCAAGCCTCTCAGCAGCAGTCCTCATAAATTCTGAGGATTAAACCGCACAGATTGCATTTGGGATTCGACGGCACATTCTAGAATGAAGGGTGTTTGGGGCCAGATGCTTTTCACTCGGGTATTAGCAGAGCGGCTATCAGGTTTTGAGACTTTAATTTGGAAATGATAATAGTTATTTGCCGAGTACTTTAACGTGCTAGGTAGGAACCATTCAAGGACTTTATGTATAATGTTATTTAACCCCACAAAACTTTATAAGATATACGGTATTAAGAATGAAGAAATCGTGGGGCGCCTGGGTGGCGCAGTCGGTTAAGCGTCCGACTTCAGCCAGGTCATGATCTCGCGGTCCGTGGGTTCGAGCCCCGCGTCAGGCTCTGGGCTGATGGCTCAGAGCCTGGAGCCTGTTTCCGATTCTGTGTCTCCCTCTCTCTCTGCCCCTCCCCCGTTCATGCTCTGTCTCTCTCTGTCCCAAAAATAAATAAAAGTTGAAAAAAAAATTAAAAAAAAAAAAAAAAAAAGAATGAAGAAATCGAGACTCAGATCATTAACTTGCCCCAAACCAAATAACTAGTAAATAATGGAGATCCAGACTAGAAGAAAGAAGGGGTATTAGAGATTTAAGGCGACAGTATATCTGTCACATTCAAACAATCATGCCTTGGGGTGCCTGGGTGGCTCAGTGGGTTAAGCCTCTGACTCTTGATTTCAGCTCAGGTCATGATCTCCCGGTGTGTGGGATTGAGCCCCACGTTGTCCCCTGCTTGGGATTCTCTGTCTCCCTCTCTCTCTGCCCCTTTGCTGCCTGTGCACTTACTCTCTCATTCTCTCTCTCTCTCAAAAATAAACAGTAAAAAAAAAAATTTTTAAGCATGCCTTTTCCATCAGGCCACGCCTCTGATACATACAAAACAAGTGTTTTGCCGTATCTTCTCCAAGTAGAAGATGGTATCGATTGTGAGATGCTCCTTCGTGTGTCTCACAAAGGCGAAAACAACCTGCCGGTCAAACTGGTGATTAATTCCGAGATGCGTTGGGACTTCAGAGATAGATGTAAAAGCATAGGAGAAAAGAGTACCTTCTAATATTCATGAAAAGTGATCCTTTAAAAGCCAGTCTGAAATGTAAAGACCAGAGCGGTGAGCTGCTAGCCCAGCATGAGGGCAGCCTGCTGACATCCAAGGCATAGACACCTAGCTTTTCTGCAAAGGCGGAGGATAAAATGCAGGCGGAGATTTCAGAATTGTTTCAAAATTCTTTTTCAGAATTTCTACCAGCAGGTGGCAGTGCAGGCCATGGGATATGGCTTTTGGCCTTCTGGGGCAGGGGTGGGGGGGGTGGGGGGGCTGGCTTTCAATGGAGCACCAGCAGGAGGCAGGCCACCGGAAACATGTTCTTACAGCTTTAATTTTAATTCACTCTTTGGTGTCTTACCAAACCTCAGGGTATCTTCGGGCTTCCTGTTTCTCCTGTCTGGTCTCTTCTTTCTCTGCATTAACTCCTCTCCCCACATTTCCCAAATCCAAAACAGGTCGACTCATAATGAAAACACAGGCATCCTCCTTTTCCCTGGAAAATCAAATCAGGAGTTTGGGACTTAGCCACCGAGAAGGAAACTGGTGTCTTGCTTTTCCTATTCTCTGACGTTCTGGTGTCTTGATTATATAGATCTGCAGAATATTCCAGATTGAACCTCAAGGTGGAGATTCTTCTACCTAGAGAATATTTCTCAGGTAGGTCTTCCTATCTCTTGATGTGGCTGGTGGTCAAACCCATCAGCATTGCTCTCCTTCTGGAATCTTCTCCCACCTCCTTACGGAGCACCTACACCAGGCTCTGGCTACCTGAGAACACCTGTGAACACATCCTGTGTCCACTCCCAACTCCAGGCCTCTCCCTGAAATGTTCTTCCCCCGAATCCCTGCCCATAAAAAAATGCTCATTCTTTTTTTTTTTTTCAACGTTTTTTATTTATTTTTGGGACAGAGAGAGACAGAGCATGAACGGGGGAGGGGCAGAGAGAGAGGGAGACACAGAATCGGAAACAGGCTCCAGGCTCTGAGCCATCAGCCCAGAGCCCGACGCAGGGCTCGAACTCACGGACCGCGAGATCGTGACCTGGCTGAAGTCGGACGCTTAACCGACTGCGCCACCCAGGCGCCCCAAAAAAATGCTCATTCTTCAAAGCTGAGTTCCAGTTCCTTAATGAAGACTTTCCTCACTTAAACCTCACTACCCTCCACACACAGCCCTTAGCGGTTCTCTGTAAATATGCTCATTGCTATGCTTGCCACTTCATTAGTTATCAGTGTGGTAACCTTCCTCCTTCTGACTGATTTATATCCATATTCTTAGCACCTAGCACAGGGATTAATTTTGCACATTATATTATTTTTTAACGTTTATTTATTTTGGGAGAGTACAAGCAGGGAAGGGGCAGAGAGAGGCGTAGAGGATCCAAAGTGGGTTCTGTCAGCGCAGAGCTGACAGATGTGCAGCTTGAACTCACAAACCGGAGATCGTGACCTGAGCCGAAGTCAAAGGACTTGAGCCCCTCCGGGTGCCCCAACTTTTGCGTATTAAAAGCACCTGAAAAACTTTAAAAAATCCTGACAGGTATCCCACCCAGACCAATGAAATCAGAACTTCTGGGGGGTTGAGCCCAGGCATCAGTATTTTTTAAAGCTTCCAAAGTGGATCTCAAGGTACGGTCAAGGTTAAGAATCACCTCCGGGGCCATGGTTCGAAAAGTGTGGTCCTAGGACCAGCATTACAGCATTACTATCATCTTATTTGAAGTGAAAATTCCTAGAATCAGAAATGGCGGGGGGGGGGGCTATGGTGTGTGGACAACAATCGTATTTTAACAAGGTGTTCCGGGTTGCAAAGTCAAGTTTGAGAAGCGCTGTCTTAGGGGTTTACCTTAGATAAGTCTACATAGCTGTGTGAGAATAAAGCACTCCCTCCTTTTTTTTTCTCATTGGATTCTGGCCCCTATTTCTTCCATACCGCTGTGCTTACAGACCAACAACAAGCCCATTTTAGTTGAAGGTTGTTTGTTTTTCGGTTTTTGGTTTTTTGTTTTTTTCCAATCTAGTTTGGTCTAAATTGATCAACATCAATTTATAGTAAACTAGCTTAAGGAGATATTTTACATGTTTTTTCAATCCATAATACAACCAGGGAAGTATTCTCGTGGCTATTTTTCAAATCACAGAATAGAAACGGGACAAAACCTGGGGTGACTTGGGGGCCCAGTCGGTTGAGAGTTTGACTCTCGGTTTCGGCTCAGGTCAGTATCCCAGTGTTGTGGGATCGAGCCCCATGTCCGGCTCTGTCCTGGCTGTGGAGCCTGCTTGAGATTCTCTCTCTCTCTCCCTCTGCCCCTCTTCCCCACCAAAATAAAATAAATAGAATACAATAAAATCAAATAATAAAATAATTTTTTAAAAGGCTGGAGTATTATAAAAAATAGAAATGGACAAAGCCAGTATATATGGAACTTATCCTATATGCCAGGCATTATGCCTAAGGCCCTCATTATCTCACCATAAATCTGAGACATTCATTCCACAGATAAGGAAAGAAAGGCTGGAGAAAGATATGATGAGTCAAAGGGGCAACAGCAGAGATGTGAACGCAGATCTGTCCTACCATCAGGTCATTCTCAGGATTTTCATGAATGCCATTTTGTTATTTTGTTCATCATCGCCCAGTTTTAGGGAGGAAAATCGGCTGCTCTAGAGAATTCCTGACTAGGTCCCGAACAAAGGTTGCCACTGTGCTAGGCTCTGTGGGGCACCGGCAGTGAATGAAACAGACAAGGCCGCACTTGCTTCCTTGAACCGGACGTGGGGCTCACACTCGAGAACCATGAAATGGTGGCCTGAGCTTAAGTCAGATGCTCAATCAACTGAGCCACCCAGGTGCCTCCCTGCCGCTGCTGTGCTTCTCTAGTAAGAGTCCATTCTTAGTTTTGTTGGAGAAATAATGGTTTTTATTTTGGAAACAGACAAAACATATCCGGTTTTGGAAGAGTCAGCCCATCAGAAGAAGCAAAGCCAAGGTTCTATTTCCAAAACCGTCCACCTCAATCATAAAACCTCTTCTTTAGGGACTGGCCAGCAAGACCCTTCAGCAAGTGTACCAGACAGAGGAGAAACGTCCATGCGGACTTCTGTGGGGCCACAGAGTCTGACCCAGCCTACAGACTGGGAGCCATTTCAAGCCAAGGCGGCTGTACGTACAGAAGCACCGGGACTGAGTGTCACGGGCACACAGCAGACCATCAGGCACATTCTGGGATCCAGCTTGCTCCGTGATGCTCATTCCCTGAGAAAACAATCATAAATCTTAAATTCAAGCCGTGGGGCAAACAAGATGCTAGAGGGAGGGGTGCCTGGATGGCTCAATTGGTTAAGCGGCTGACTCTTGATTTCGGCTCAGATCATGGTCTCATGGTTCAAGGGTTTGAGCCCCGCTTTGGGTTCTAAGCACAGAACCTGCTTGGGATCCTCTCTCTGGTACTCCCCTGCTCGCTCTTCTCTCTTTCTCTCTCAAAATAAATAGATAAACTTAAAAAAAGAAAAAAAAAGACACCAGAAAGTGACTCTGTTTCTGGCTGTGTGCACTTGAGCATTCAAACATACAGTCAAATTGCAAACACATGAAAAAGCCTGAGAAAGTTGTTTTTGTTTGTTTGTTTAAGTTTTAAGGGGCGCCTGGGTGGCGCAGTCGGTTAAGCGTCCGACTTCAGCCAGGTCACCATCTCGCGGTCCGTGAGTTCGAGCCCCGCGTCAGGCTCTGGGCTGATGGCTCAGAGCCTGGAGCCTATTTCCGATTCTGTGTCTCCTTCTCTCTCTGCCCCTCCCCCCGTTCATGCTCTGTCTCTCTCTGTCCCAAAAATAAATAAACGTTGAAAAAAAAAAAAAGTTTTAAAAACATGAGAGAGCTTATCAAGACAGGGATGAATTTCTGGAAAACAGTACGGAGGTTCCTCAAAAAATTAAAAGTAGAGGCTACTCTATGACCCAGCAATTACACTACTAGGTATCTATCCAAGGGACACATAGGTGTGCTGTTTCAAAGGGGCACATGCACCCCAATGTTGATTGCGGTGTTATTGACAATAGACAAAGTATGAAAAGAGCCCAAATGTCCATCGATGGATGAGTGGGTATACCTTCAGAGGTGGGTTTGATGGGGGCGCCTGGGTGGCTCAGTCAGCTGAGCATCCGACTTCAGCTCAGGTCATGATCTCACAGTTCATGAGTTCAAGCCCCGCGTTGGGCTCTGTGCTGACAACTCAGAGCCTGGAGCCTTCTTCAGATTCCTTGCCTCCCTCTCTCTCTGCCCCTCCCCTGCTCTCTCTCTCTCAAAATTAAATAAAATATCTAAAAAAGTATTTAAAAAACCAAGCTCGTTGTGGTGGTTGTATAATTCTTTATAAAGGCTAAAATTCGTGGAATTGTACATTTAAAATGGATGAATTGTATGTCATGTAAATTGTATCTCAATAAAGGCCTCGGGGGGAAAATTCAGTAGCTAGGTTTTATACCAATAGGACACAGGAGAAATTTTAGTACAACATGTGTATTCTGTCTACTTTCTCCTCCAGTTTTCTGTAAATCGGAAACTGATCTGAAAAAAATCATCTAATGACAAGAACAAAAGAAACAACTCTTTTTGCAAGGGTTTGGCTGCCTCCTCTCATCGCCACCTGGTTGGATCCTAGGTCCTTTCCATCCATAGAACTTCTGTAGTCTGAGCCCCACAGCCCTCAGGACCGCCCCTCCGCTTCCCCGCATGGCCTCATCGGACAGCTCTCTTGTCCCCCTCTCAGCAAAGGGACTGAGGACAGGTTGCTCGTGAAGGGGTCCCAGGGGATGGACAAGGAGGCTCTGCGCTGAGTCTGCCAGAGAGACACCAGCAGAGTGAGATGCGCTTGCATGAAATAAAAACCGGCAAACGGAGCCCAAAGAAGGACCCGCCCCCTGCCCGGAGGCCCATGTCTGAAGATGACTTCAGGGGCTGGAGACACTCCTGGGGGCCACCCTGGGGGCATGGGCCGATAGACCACATGGACCTCTGTGATGACCCTCAGAGCAGGATGAATCCCTTCCTGGATTGAACGGGGACACGCTGGCTCCACAGAAAACTCATGAAATCGTAACATGCTGCCAGTTCCAACTGATTTCTCCGGACTTATTAGGATTGGAATCCAGGTCTCTTAGTTGATGCGTTTGGGGAGACCCTTCACTCCTGGGCCCCTGCCTGCCGAAGGTGACCTCACACAAAGGAGAGGGAGGCTCAGAGGAGACAGATCCCTGGGACTTTTGTGAGTAGCTCCAGGCTTCCCTACGTCAGAAGGAAGCTTTCAATCAGGAGAGTGAGCCTTACTCGGGGACAGGGCCCAGACCACGGCCCTGACTTGATCTTGTGCACAGAAAGGGTCATGCCTGGCCTAGGTTTGCTGTTGGGCCACATTGGCCTAGAGTGGCTGGGCTCCCGGTTGCAATCAGCCCTTTCCAACCCCCCTAGTGCCTATGTAAGCGAGACCGCTTTCTATTTCAGAGCGAAGTTAAGGGGAACTGTCTTCCAGAAGCTGGCTGGCCTCCCCCTCCCCCAGCCCAACTGACCTGCTCCAGTTGTCAGGCACCTGTTTACCTTAGAGACGGAACACTCCCCAGGGTTCTGAGCCATCAGCAGAGACCCACGGGACCCCGGCCCTCGGAGGCAGAGCTATGGAGCCCTCCGTGGCCGTGGTGGGCCTGCTGCCCCATCGGATCCACTTCCCAGCTGGTCCTGGACCACCTGCGGGATGCTCTGCGGGCGATTTCTGAAGGCTGGAGACACGTCCCGGTCCCCGTGAGTTCCCCTGGGAGATCCTGGTGTGTATGGCGGTGCTATTTTTGACAGTGAAGAGACGACGCATCTTAGGAAGTGTCAAGGCACTAGGCAAAAGGTGTTCTGCCCACACTGAGGTCTGTGGAACGCGCAGTGGGAGTGTGGGACCAATGACCCGAGCTGACGATGCCCTAGGGCGGCCTGGGGGGGAGGCCAGTCCTCTCCCATCACAAACCTTGTGCCTGTCAGCCATAAATACAAACCGCAGTAGGCTGTCACTCCAGGACCCCGTTGACTTTCTGGAAAAGGCTCAGAAGCGCCAGCCTCCTGAGCTTCCCCAAGTGACTGGTGACACCCCCACGTTCACAGCGTCAGAGAAGCAGGGAGAACAACTTCAGAAGAAAATAATGGATGATTTGAATGCAAACTCCCACGTTCCAGAAGGTCCGGAACCGCTTGCCCAAGAAATTGCGAGACGGAAGCAGAGACGCGGGGGGGGGGGGGGGGGGGGGAGCAGGAGAAAGAAAGGCGGAGCCGTGGCGCACACGGATGCAGCGGGCTCTGAAAGCGACAGCCAGCCGATTGGCATCAAGGACTGGAAACCTGCCGAAGACCAGCCCCTGGCCCGATCTCCTTGGAGCTCACTTGGGTCACGTCCCCGGGGAAGTCGAGCGAAAGAAGGAAGCAGGAGACGCTCAGAGATGGTCAAAGGCTGATCCGAAGGGTGTCGCTGAGGATGCTGATTTCAACGGGTCCCTTCAAAGTGCGGAAGCGAAGAGTCGGGAAATAGCCAGACAATTGTGGGAAGAAAAGCGAATGAAGGAAGAGCTCACAAGACAACTAATAAGCCTGCAAGCTGAGGAAGCCTCTTTGCGGCAGGAAAATTCGCAGCTTGAGAGTGAGATTCAGCAGCTGAAGCTGAAGCTTCAAATTCTGCCCGATTTGTATCCAGAGAACCTCAGGCGACTCCAGAGAAAACTGAGGAGGAAACGCGCTGCTTTGAAATCGAGAAGCAACTTTGCACCACGCGGAGAAACATGAAGTTCGTGTCTCAGATTCGAAACTTATACAAGACGATGGCCGAAGACATGGGCAGAGAACTGGAGAGAAACGCCTCCTACTGTCGAAAGGGGACCCTCTTCCGTGAGAAAATCGTTCAAGAAAGCTGGAAGGCAGTTGTGCTGACACAGGGACACCTCCAGGCGCTTAGGAAGGAAAACGATCTCAGCAGGCACCTGCTGGCCAACGCAGAGTCCAACTTCCAGCCCTTTCCGAGCGGCCCCTGGGCTCCTGCTGCTCCACCGGGAGCCCCCAGAGGCCCAGCAGTGTCCCCAGGGGATCCCCTGCATCGTCAGCACCCCTAGGAAGGAAAAGAGTCGGGCCATGGGGACCCAGGCATCTGGGGACACCCGCAGGTTTGGCTGAGCTCGAGGCGGCCGGGTCCTGAACTCCCACAACCACAGCACAAGGTCCGCATGTGTTTTCTGCCTTTATAAAGTCATTTTGACTCATCTCTTTTTGGTTTCGATACTGTTATTTAATTACTACTACGATTGCTTTTGTTCAAGTAGACTTAGCATTATTATTTTCCGATAGTATTTTTCTTTTTTTTGAAAGAGAGAGAGTACAAGGGACCAAAGGGCGGGGGGGCCGGGGGGGGGGGGAGAAAATCCCACAAGGGGCAGAGAGAGAGAGAGAGAGAGAGAGAGAGAGAGGGAGAGAAGCGGGGCTCACCTGAAGCAGGACTCGAACTCGCTAACCTTGAGGTCATGACCTGAGCTGAAATCGAGTCAGTAGCTTAACCCATAGGTGCCCCTGTATCATATTTTGATTTAAGTAAAAGATCCACAATTACTGTAACAATTATTGAATTTTCTCATGGATACAAACATTTAAAACAATAAAGACCAGTTTTATACGGCATGAGCATTTTTGTATGCCATTTTGAAACACGTGAATTAGAAGTCTTGTACAAGTAGAGGCACGTGGGTGGCTACCTCAGCTCAGAGCACCATCTCGTGGGTGGTGAATTCAAGCCCAGCCTTGGGCTCTGCACTCACAGTGTGGGCCCTGCTTGGGATTCTCTCTCCTCCTCCTCTTTCTGCCCCTCCCCAGCTTTCTCTCCAAAATAAATAAAAACGTTAAAAATAAAGAAATTAAAAAGAAAGAAGTCTGTGCAGACATTTTAATATTTACCTGAATAAATTTTGGTTAAAAAAAAAAAAAACTAAACACTACCACCCTATTCCAACTTCATAATATTTTTATTAGACTAGCTTTAAACTCATACATTAATTTAGGACAGCTTAAATTTTCCAAACAATTTTTTGGTCATGTTGTTGTATTTTTAAAACTGTTTTCTTTTGTTTGATACAGTGTTTGTTGTTCAGACATTTCTAAATTTTATGCAGTTAAAATAAAAGTTTTCCCCTTGATGGCAAACAAACACACATGTACCCCACAATGTGCCGGGGCACCTGGGCGGCTCAGTCAGTTGAGCCTCCGACTCCTGATTTTTGGCTCAGATCATGATCTCACTGTTCATGAGATCAAGCCCTGCATCAGGCTCTGTGTTGACGGTGGGAGCCTGCTTGGGATTCTCTCTCCCTCTCTCTTTGCCCCTCCTCTGCAGGCCCTCTCTCCCCCAGCCCCCTCTCTCTCAAAATAAACAAAGATTTTTATAAAATGGAAATAAAGAGGTGCCTGGGTGGTTCAGTCGGTTGACCATCCGACTTTGGCTCAGATCATGATCTCACGGTTCGTGGGTCCGAGCCCTGCACTGGGCTCTCTGCTGACAGCTCAGAGCCTGGAGCCTGCTTAGGATTCTGTGTCTCCCTCTTTCTCTGCTCCTCCCCTGCTTGTGTTCTGTCTCTCTCTCTCAAAAATAAATAAACATTTTAAAATTTTTAACAAAATAAAAATAAAGTTGCAAAATTTCTAAAAATGTTTAAAGCGAGATCATGCTCACACAATTTGTATATATGCAAAATACAGCTAACTCGTAGAGACCCAGAGGGAGAGTCGCCCGATGGATCAGACAAGATTCCAGCAGGAAGAACCTCATCCCAATTGGTACAAGATGAGGCCTGTAATGAAGGGAGATGGTGAGGAAAAAGCAGGTGGAGACTCCCAGATGCTAAGAGTAGGGGAAGCCATTCCCTTCCTTGGGCTTCTCTGGAGGGACCAGGGGGTAAGTGGTACCCCCTGGGCCCAGGGAGAGCTGTCCTTATGGAAGGCAAAGCGGGGAGGGCGGGGGGGGGGGGGGAATTGCTCCTTGCCCCCAACTCTTCCCATTTATCCGTCCCACTGACTGCTGATACAAGTGACAGCCACTAGAGGGCACAGAACAGTCGGAGAATGACCAGCAGGCTTCAGTCTATTGGAGACAAAGTGCGTGTTGTTACCGCATTTGTTCGTATGCATTCATTTAATACAAGCATACCTCGGAGATACTGCGGGTTCGGTTCCAGACCATTATTATTGCAACATAATAATGCAAATATGTACGGCCAGAAAGCAAGTGAAATAATTTTTTTCTGGTTTCCCAGTACACATAAAAGTTGTTTACACTATACTGTAGTCTAGTCAGTGTGCAATGGCATTATCTCTAAAAAAAAAAAAAAGGTACAAATTAAACAATGCTTAATTAAAAAATACATTCTGGCTAAAAAATGCCATCCATCGTCTGAGCTTCTAGCGAGTTGTAATCTCCTTGCTAGGGGAAGCGTTTTGCTTCAGTATTGATGGCTGCTGGCTGATCAGGGTGCTGGTTGATGAAGACCGTGGTCATGTCTTAAAATGAGACAACTGTGAAGTTTGCGGTCTCACGTGACCCTTCTTTTCACAAAAGATGCTGCTGGAGCGACGATGCTGGGAAGGGACGTGAAGACGTTTTAACCCAGTTGATGAGAATGTAAAATAGCACAGCTGCTATGGAAAACAGCGGGGAGGTTCCTCAAAAAATTAAACAGAGGGGCGCCTGGGTGGCCCAGTCGGTTGAGCGTCCAACTTCGGCTCAGGTCATAATCTTACGGTGTGTGGGTTCGAGCCCCGTGTCAGGCTCTGTGCTGACAGCTCAGAGCCTGGAGCCTGTTTCGGATTCTGTGTCTCCCTCTCTCTCTGACCCTCCCCTGTTCATGCTCTGTCTCTCTCGGTCTCAAAAATAAATAAACTTTAAAAAAAATTTTAAAAAAATTAAACAGAGAATCACTATATGACCCAGTCATCCCACCTCTGAGTATACGTCCTCCCCAAAGTTGAAATCAGCATCCAAAAGAGGCATCTGCCCATCTGTGTTCATCGCGGCCGTATTCCCGGGAGCCAACAAGAGAAAGGAATCCAAATGTCCATCAACAGATGAATGGGTTCAGAAACTGTCACAGGAAAGAGTAAAGAAAATGTAATATTATTCTTTAAAAGAAAGAAAGAAGGAAATTCTGTCACGTGCTACAACATGGATGAAGTTTGAGGTTATTACCCTACGTAAAATAAGCGACACACGCACACTCACCAGATATTGTCTGATCTCCCCCCCCCTTCTTTTTTTTTGAGAGAGAGAGAGAGCGTGAGAGGGGAAAGGGCAGAGAGAAAGGGAGACAGGATCCGAAGCGGGTTCCACACTGACAGCAATGAACCGGAGGCACAGTTCAACTTGAACTAAAGCGGGACGTTCAGCCGACTGAGTCACCTATGTGATTCCCCTTACATGAAATATCTAAAGTAGTCAAACTTATAGGAACAGAAAGTAGTGCTGTGACTGCCAGGGACTCAGGGGCAGGAGGAAATGAGTTGTTCACTGGGTAGAGGGTTTCAGATTCGCAAGTTGAAAATTTCTAAAAATCGCTTGCTCAACTATGTGAATCCAGTTAACAATACAAAACGGCAAGCTGAAAAAGAATTACAACGGTAAATTTCATGCTATGCGTTTTTTGCCACAATTAAGAAAAAAAATGGAATGTGAGTTTTGGGATTTGAGTGGTGGGGAATTAAACTCGAGTTCTGTCCTTGACCAGTGGCGTCACCGTCCTCTGTTTCAGTTTTCTTTTCTTTTTTTTTAACGTTTATTTATTTTTGAGACAGAGAGAGACAGAGCATGAACAGGGGAGGGTCAGAGAGAGAGGGAGACACAGAATCCGAAACAGGCTCCAGGCTCTGAGTGGTCAGCACAGAGCCCGACGTGGGGCTCGAACTCACGGACCGCGAGATCATGACCTGAGCCGAAGTCGGACGCCCAACCGACTGAGCCACCCAGGCGCCCCTCAGTTTTCTTTTTTATTGAAGGAGTTGATCTAAATTTTTTAAAGGTTCTATGAGGTCTAAATTTTGTTTTTTAATGTTTGTTTATTTTTGAGACAGAGACAGGCAGCATACTCTATGACAAAGTCCTGTATAGTACAAAATGTTCACCTCCTTATCTTCCAAAAAAATCCCTCCACAATCCCTCATCAGTCCTATCAGAGAGACAATCAATTCACATTTGATGCTCAGTGATCAGCATCTCGCCGATTAATCTAGGCTGAACACAACCTGAAAAAGGACAGTGTGTCACCTCAAGCCAAAGGAGTTCCCAATTATTAAATATGCAATTATGTTCCTCATATTTTTGATCGTGAAGCTTTATTGCATGTGTATAAGAAAGATCAGAGCAAAAGTCATTAGGAGAAAGATAGTTGTCTTGGAGAGGACCCGGATGTCAGGTGAAGATGGTCTGAAGGGAGGAAGTGATTGAGAAACGGAAAGGAAGGAACAGAGATAAGGCAGGTTGAGGATGAAACTTGGTGGGTGTTAGACACAGACGTGTCTCAGGGGTGTTTCGGAGGCTTTAGAGCAGAGGGATCAGGGTAAGAATGATACAGTCAACGTTTGTAGAAAGGATGGTGGGTATGTTGAAACACACAGGGGAGATATTGGCTCCAGGGTCAGAGAGGCATCTTGGTGAGACTGGATACTTTCAGCTAGTGTTTTAAGAGAAAGATAAGCAGCCAGCCTCGGGCTGAACCTTGGGGCATAGCCGTAGTTAGCCAACGTCATCACACTTTGGAACAGGTGCCTTAGGTGTTTTACAGCATGATGAATAGGGAAACTTATGAATAAGGAAGAAGAGGTCCCAGCAGGGCTGTAAACAAGGTGGAGGAAGTAGCCAAGACAGAGGAATTTGAGGCCAAAGAGGCAGAGGAAGGTGCCGGTAGGGGGGTGTTGGTTAGTGGTAGGTTTGCTGCTGAGTATGGGAAGGAGGACACCCAGAGTGAGAAAATTCCAGGAAAGGCAGGAAGGGAACGATTTCTAGGCTCAGGTGAAAGAATTCAGTTTGGAGATACAGGTGGGAAAGATAAAAGGATGCGTGTAGAAAGTTTATTCGTTGGAATTCATTGCAAAAGAATTTGGCTAACTCACAGAAAAAGGAATTACGTGGAGGGCTTTGGGACAACTCCCAAAATTCATAAGAAGGTCAGATAACCAGCAAAAGGGTTGAACCAAGGGAGACCGGGCCTGGAAAAGACAGGTAAGTGCAAACCACAGGACGAACTTAGGTTGGGCCTCCACCACTGGTACACCAACTGAGGACACCGGTGTCATCTGACCACAGCCCATTGTCACCTCAAAGCGGAGAAACCCCCACCTGTTCTCCCAAGGTTCAAAAGCCTGGTGGCAAGTGTCTTATAGGCTGACCCTTCCATCATCTGCCCACTCCCCCACTGCCATGACTTTTTTGTTTTTATAAATTTTTTAAATGTTTGTTTATTTTTGAGAGAGGGAGAGAGAGAAAGAGAGACAGAGTGGGAGCGGGGGGGGGGGGTGCAGAAAGAGAGGGAGACACAGAATCCGAAGCAGGCTCCAGGCCCCCAGCTGTCAACACAGAGCACGATGCAGGGCTCGAACTCACAGACTGCGAAATCCTGACCTGAGCGGAAGTAGGGAGCTTCACCAACTGAGCCACCCAGGTGTCCTGGCCATGACTCCTAAGAGTACCTGACTCTTAAGCTTGGGGGGGGGGGGCAGAGCTTAGGCACACTTGCAGTCCCACAAGGACCCCAGGGCAGACATTCTCTCAACAAATAAGGCTCTTAGAGTTAAGAGTAGCCCGAATAAGAGACACGTGCCTACCACAACCCACCGCATCATTTCCCAGAACTGCAATTCAAAACGAAAACCAAAACAAAACACACAACGAAAAGGGCTTCTGCCTAACAGAAAACCAGCTTGCCTTCATACAACGGAAAACACTCTGCTTCCCAAACCAAGCCATCAAAATCTCTCCCGTCTATCCAAGCTCCAGTCCTTAGACCCCTAACTGACATCTATTCCTTTTTTCTCCCCCCGTGCTATAGCACGCTTGTTCTGATATGCTGCAAACCACCCAAAAATTACAAAGTCAGATGCCACTGATGCACATGCAAATTTGGTGGAAAGAGACAAAAAAGAAGGAAGTTAAAACATTTACATGACCCAATAAGGAAGGAAATTCCGGATGATGGCTCTGGTCACCGCTGTATCGGGTCACTGCTGTGGGTAATATTAGTGGCTTATCTAGACCACAGCCCATTCCGTGTCTAGTTTGCCTTCTGCCATTGGTTTGGCACGGTTGAGGGCGCTTGATCACTGGGGTGACCCCCAAATGTCACGCATGAATGAGTATCACAGCTCTATGTTCCTACAGGTGTAGGGTTACAACAGTCTTTCCAAACTGCCTTTCACGAGCTTTCTCTTTCTTTTGAAAAGAGACTTTAGTTGTATATTGGACAAGAACAGATATAAGATTAGTTGGTAGTAAATCAACCCTACGGTAAAATTACAAAATTATGCTCTTTACCACGTTGTAAGATTTCGATTGCCAGCCAGCCTGTTTCTGATTTCTTCTTGGGGACTAATGTAATATAATAATAAGGATGGCCATATCCCCAGCAGGTGACTCAAATCCCTTCTTAAATCCCATAAAAGTGGCCCCAACTTTTCTATTATCAAAATAAGGACTATGTAACAAAAAGATGATTTAAGAACAAAATAAAATAACTACATAGCCTTAAATGAAACTCCAGTTTTATCTATGTAAATAATAAGCAATATTTTCCTCTGATTAAACTATCTTTCATTCAAACAAATATTTCACACTGAAATTCTTAAGCCATATGCAACTATTATCAGATTAACTGTGTCCTCCCCCCCCCCCCCAAATTTATATGTTGAAGTCCTAACCCCGGTAACTCAATGTGAATATATTTGAAGATAGGGCCTTTTAAAGAGTGATGAAATGAGTCAATTAGGGTGGGCCATAATCCAATCTGACTGATGTCCCAGAAAGAAAAGGAAGTTTGGGCACACGGACACCAGGGACATGCACACAGAGGGAGAAGTTGGCCGTTTACAAGCCAAAGAGCGAAGCCTTGAGAGAAACCAAACCTTCCGCCATATTGATCGTGGGCTCCCAGCCTCCAGAACTACGGGAAAA
The DNA here is from genome assembly GCF_022837055.1 of Prionailurus viverrinus. NCBI lineage: Eukaryota > Metazoa > Chordata > Mammalia > Carnivora > Felidae > Prionailurus > Prionailurus viverrinus. Next base: position 8,313,917 of record NC_062566.1, read on the forward strand.
TAAATGTCTGCTGTTTAAGCCCCCCAGTCTATGATGCTTTGCTGTGGCAATCCTAGCCACCTCATACAGCAAATTCATTGCAAGGGACCAACAAAATCATCAGTAAAGAAAAAGAACATGTGTGAATTACCATCCGCTTTCATTGGTCTTTTGGACATTTTTCATGTCTCGTGAGTGTATGAATTTTGTCATTCTCGTAAGAAAGCACACTTGGAAAGCCTAATGGCAAACCAGCTGTTAAGTGTTTCTGCTGTGTTCGGGTGGGCAGTAAGGACTGTCACCCAAGTCCCCCGACTTACTTTATTAGAAAGACAGATGTTTGCTGATTGCACTACTGTGTCCCTCATTACGTGATCTGTGTTGGTTTTCTTTCTAGCAAAGACTTACTTGCTTAAAAGACATGAGGCTTCACTTCCAAATTCAAGTGACCATTTACTGATGAGATTCATAAGTGTCTCATAGGTCACTATGTCTCATTCATAGGTCAACGGCCCCCACATCAGACTCTGAGACAGGGAGCCTTGTACAGGTGATTTGCGAATGAAGTAATCCCAAGGGCAAACTTCTGAGAAAGTCAGAAAAGCAGGCAAAATTTTTTTAAAAATAAATAAATAAATAAATGAAGGAGAACGCCAAATAAGGACATGGCTTCAGGGAAAGTTTTGGAGATAATTGCATCGAGTGTATCCTTCCTTGGGGATCTCTGGAGTGTAATTTGCACCTCAGCCCTGTCCTGACCCCAAGACAAGAGGCATAGAGCTTTCAAATTCCCAAATTCATCAGTCACTGGCTTAGAGGAGAGGAAATTCCCAGACTCTGCCAGGCCAATCCTTTGTGGGGGTGGGGGTGGGGGTGGGGGTGGGGGTGGGGGTGGGGGGGAGGGCAGGGGGAGAGGGGGAGACTCAGGTGCTGGCTCTTGGGAGCAAAAGCTCCTTCAAGTCCTGGGGCCCCAAAAATAGAATCAAAGGGACCCAAGGAGGTCTGGTAGGCACACTAATATTATATACTACAGTAAACATCGAATTTTTGTTTCTGTTTCTTCAACTCAGCTGTAAGATTCTGGGCCATATTCTGGAAGGTTCACCATAACTTCTGGAGCATAGCTTCCAGAACCTCGGCATCACTCGGATTTTTCTTAGGCCCAGACACTCCTATGATTTCTAACATGGCCCCTCCTATTCCAGGCATTCCTTCAGCAATCGCCAGGCATCCACTCCCCAGGAAAACCTGGGGGCAGGAACTCACTGAGGAACTGACTCTCTTCCTCAGGCCCCTCCTCCCTTCTTCTTCAACCTTCCTCACCCCGCCCATCCTCCCTCCGAAAACCGATCACATCCTTCAGTCCTACTCTCTGTGGTCTCCATTTTTCTGGGCTCCCGGTTGGGTTTCTTTCAGCGCTGTGCTGGTACCCTGACTGTCGCCTGGTTGACAAACGAGAACAATATCACAGGCTGCTTCCCGCCCCCGTGTCTCGAGAGAACATGTGCCACCTTAGGCTGGGTTGAATTGGGATTTATTTTCCCCTCTCTGTCACGGCCTCTGGTGGGAACGTTCAGCCTTTTGCAGTCTGAAGAAGTCACTTGCTTTCTTGGCCTAGACGTCGACTCATTGAGAAGTTGGCTTAATGTGATGCGCCAGAAGTAGGCATAAGACAAACGTGAGTCATATGCTGATACAACCCCTCTGTGCCTGCGGGGGGGGCCCGCTCAGGCGCCATCTTTATCTACCGCCTGCACGTGGTGATGCTTTGCTGAATGGAATGGACACGCAGGTCATAATGAGGAACTCAGGGTCCAGGGTCACCTGCTTTTTTCCATAACCAGGAGTTCAGTTGTGACCAAGGCCCAAGATCAACCCTTAAGCTCCTTCTGTAGAGAATAATTCCTTGCTAGAGAGTAACTCGACGAGAACCGAGGTGGTCTGAGATTCTCCTCTTGGGGTTTGTCACAGTCTCCTACAGTGTCTTGATCTACCTCCAAAACTTTGAGTGACATTTATTGGATCTGCTTGGACTGCAATCTGGACTGTCCAGGGAAACTTGTGCTGGGCTGTACTCCCGATTGGGAAGCTGCCTCGATTTTCCAAGGCTGTTGTAACAAATTACCACAGACTTGGGGTGGCTCCAAAGGACAGGAATTTATTCTCTCACTGTTCCGGAGGCCAAAAGTGAAACATCAAAGAGTTGGCAGGATCGTTCCCACTGGAGGCTCTGAGGGAGCATCACTCCATGCCCCCCTCCTAGATGCTGGTGCCTGTGGCAATCGTTGGCATTCCTTGGCTTGTGGATGAATCACTCCAATCTCTGCCTTTGTCTTTGTGTTGCCTTCCTTCCTGTGTCTGCTTGTATCTTTCCCTTTTCCTTTTTTTTAAGCTGCTCTTTTTGGTTTTAGTTCTTTTTTTAATAGAATTTATTGTCAAGTTGGCTAACATACTAAATGTATCTATTTTTTTTTTTTTTTGAGAGAAAAAGAGAGCTCACACATGTGGAGGAGGGGCAGAGAGAGGGAGAGAGAGAATCCCAGGCAGTCTCCATATTGTCAGTGCAGAGCCCGATGTGGGGCTCGAACTCAGGAACCAGGAGATCATGACCTGAGCCAAAGTCGGAGGCTTAACTGACTGAGCCACCCAGGTACCTCTTTGTCCCTTTTCTTATAAGTATATTTGTCATTGGATTTAGGGTACATGTGGTTATAAGAATGATCTAAATCTGGGATGGTTTCATCTCAAGATCCTAGAGTTAATTGCATCGGCAAAGACTCTTTTTTCAAATAAGATAACATTTACAGGTCCTAGGGTTTAGGAAATGGACATGTATTTCACCCCAGCCTAGAAGTATTTCTGATTACTCAGTTATCAAATGCTTTAAATGTCCATCCAAATACAGTATGTATTTTTAATAGCCCATGATGCAAGGTGGAGTAAACAAAGGAAATGTGTCCTTTATTTTGGCGAAAAAAAAAAAATCCCGACATGTCTCAGACTATGAAGTATTAAGGTTTTCACAGAATTTATGTCCCATTCCATTGCATGCATGAGTTTTATTAAGGCCAAAGCACTTTCTTCTCTTCATATGCCAGCAGCTCATATCACCAGGATATTTGGCCTGTGTAATATGTTATAAGCAGGTAAGACAGTCATACCTCTGCGGACTAAATTGTGGCACGGAACCAAATGGTTGAAATAATTCAGCTCAGAGCCTGGAGCCTGTTTCAGATTCAGTGTGTCCCTCTTTCTCTGCCCCTCCCCTGCTCACGCTCTCTCTGTCTCTCAAAAATAAATGTGAAAAAAAATTTTTTTAATTAAAAAAAAAATATGGGGCGCCTGGGTGGCTCAGTCGGTTGGGCGTCCGACTTCAGCTCAGGTCATGATCTCACAGTTTGTGGGTTCGAGCCCTGCATCGGGCTCTGTGCTGACAGCTCAGAACCTGGAGCCTGCTTCGCATTCTGTGCCTCCTTCTCTCTCTGCCCCTCTCCCACTTGTGCTCTGTCTCTCTCTGTCTCTCAAAAATAAATAAATGAAAAAAATTTTTTTAATTAAAAAAAACCGATCACCTCCAAATAATAAATGCACTTGGAGTCACCACCGGCTAAGCTTAAAATAATTCACTTTCATTCTCCAAGACCAATCTGAGATTGGTTGACCTGGCCAAATCAGTGAGTTAAGTAAAAATAAAATAGAAATCACCATCATCCTATTTTCCCAGATTTTTTTTTTTTTTTGGTAGCATTAATTTTAGGAACTTCTCCATAGTAATTGTAATACTTTTGCATTATTATTTTGATAGCTAGAGGGAGCTCCATGGCTTTCAACTTGGCTCTTCTTATCTTAATAGCTCTTGTATTAAAATCTGGAAGGTATTGGGGCGCCTGGGTGGCGCAGTCGGTTGAGCGTCCGACTTCGGCCAGGTCACGATCTCGCGGTCCGTGAGTTCGAGCCCCGCGTCGGGCTCTGGGCTGATGGCTCAGAGCCTGGAGCCTGTTTCCGATTCTGCGTCTCCCTCTCTCTCTGCCCCTCGCCCGTTCATGCTCTGTCTTTCTCTGTCCCAAAAATAAATAAATGTTGAAAAAAAAAATTTTTTTTAAAAAATAAAAAAAATCTGGAAGGTATTTTCAAGGATAGAGGTAAATATAGCAGCTACATGCTCACCAGCCAGGTAATTGATAACAAAAAGGGTTTATGATCTACTAGAACAATGAGAAGTATTTGCGGATCAAAACTCCATTTATTTCTTGGCCTTTGTAAGACTCATTTGAGACCAGTGCAAAGCAATGGTAAACTGAGATCCCAAGAATTAATGTTATGTATAGCCAGTGTCCAATGACCCTCAAAAGATTTGAGTAGCTCATTCTCTTTAAGGAAAAATGGCCCTGACAAATGACAGAAAGGAAGTTAAATAAAAAAATTCGATATGTGTATTTCTGACTTAAAATTTTTTAATGTTTTTTTTTAATTTATTTCTGAGAGAGAGAGAATGAGAGGGAGAATGAGCAGCGGAGGGGCAGAGAGAGAGAGAGAGACAAAGAGAGAGAGAGAGAGAGAGAGACAAAGGATCCAAAGCAGACTCCGCCACGATAGCAGACAGCCCAATGTGGGGCTCCAACCCAGGAACCATGAGATCATAACCTGAGCCAAAGTTGGATGCTCAACTGACTAAGCCACCCTGGCACCCCCTTTTTTTAACCTCAAAGTTACCCAGTCTGAGAATCAGACTGAGTTATGACATTTTGATCCAAATTGGGCTTCTTTTGTCTCCAGACCAGCAGTTAGTTTTCAATTATAAGAACCATCCTGGGAAAAAGGACATCTGCCTCAGTCGGTTAAGCACCCGACTCGTGGTTTTGGCTCAGGTTATGATCTTACAGCTTGTGGGTTTGAGCCCCACATCTGGCTCTTTGCTGCCCGTGCAGAGCCTGCTTGGGATTCTCTCTCTCCTCTGCTACTCCCCCATTTGCACTTTCTCTCAAAATAAATAAATAAACTTAAAAAAAAAAAGAACCATGGGAAAGGGTATTTCTACTTTGGGGAAGATGGACAAAATATATTTTTCTCTGTTCCTCTCACTAAGTACAGCTAAAACTCCGGACATCTTCTCTATTTAAAGGAGAAACAGACAAATCCACAGATATAGCTGAAGGCTTCAACACCCCTGTCAATACTTGATGCAAAAAGTAGACAGAAAATCAGCCAGTATATAGAATACAAGATATCATCAGCCAGTAGGATCTAACTGACATTTATAGATTATTCCACCCAACAACAGCAGAACACACATTCATACATATCAAGATAGACCATATTCTGGGCCATAAAACAAACCTCAACAAGTTTCAAAGAACTGCAATGATACAGTGTGCTGTCTGACCACAACAGAATTAAACTAGAAATCACTAACGGAAATGTAACAGAAAATTTTCCAAATGCTTAGAAACACACTTCTACATAAGGCACGGACCAAAGAGGATGTCTTGAGAGAGAAAAAAAAATACACTAACCTGCGTGAAGATATGTAAGCCTATCATTTATTCTCTTAAACTGTCCCAAGGTATGAGAGACAGCTGTCTCATTCTATCTTTCTGGAAAATTCCATGCCCAACAAACCTTCTAATGGAATCGACACCATGGTCCTAATATGGACCCTCAGTGGGCACTTGTATCCATATGACCACGTACAACAATTGAATGAATTCTTTAAATGAGTATTTACATAACTATTTCAATGTGGCTTCCAGAATCCTATTTCTTAATACAAAAGGAATTTTATTATCTTCAGCCTCAACTAAGCCAGAAAGACAAACCTAGATTGCCACTGGTATTCCATCCCCTTAAGATGTATTGCCTTCAAACACTCCTGGATCCCACACAGTAGATCTCTGGGTTTAAGCACGCTTGGTTGCATACAGTGGAATTCAGTTCCGCTTACAGAGGAGACTTGGTAACTCCCAGAACTGATGGGAAGCTGGATAACTAGGCTTTAAAACTCAGCTAGGACTGGGAGAGACCAACCAATAGGAAATACATTCTAAGCAGCTTCTTCCACACGACCGTCTCTTTAGGATATCTCTACCAGCTACACTAGACCTCAACCATCATCATTGTGGGACTCGTGATGTTGCCATAGCGCCCCTGAATAATGTCCCAACTGTCCTTATAGGACAGGGCCACTCCTTCAGGAATAAAAGTCTCAGGCAAAAACTTCAAACTGACTCCTATGTCTCCAAGTCAGGACTCAAGACTGAATTTATTTGACTTCACCCCAATAATTACGCTAGCTTGCTTCCCACGGATGGCCTTTAAGATGTCAGTAAGTTAGAAAATTGGTGTAGAGGTAGAGATGATGGGTGGGATAGAGGGGATGAACTCGATGGGTTAAAGAAAGTGGATTAAAAGTAATCTATTGTTAAATACTTTATTTGCCTCTACCCACTGACTGATAGAAGGGATGGAACACCCAGGCCAAACTGACATATTGTATGGTGGAATTTGTTGTATTACCTTACTGAAAAGTCTAGGAGTAGATCTGACTTTAATTGCTAATTAGTCAAGAAGTCAATGGCCCAAACTTTGGTTTTTGTCTACTTCTAAGGATCCATCCCTCCACATACTCCGCAGACTCAATCTACTCCACATGGTGACAAAAAAGGCTGCTGCTGCTCTGGGATCCTTGTCCTCTCAGTTTCAAGCCAGGGAATAAGAAGAAACGTGGCATAACTCATACAGGGTTAGTACCCAAAGTCCATAAAGAACTTATCAAACTCAACACCCAAAAAACAAAGAATCCAATTAAGGAATGGGCAGAAGCCATGAACAGACACTTCCATGAAAAGATGTTCAACGTCACTCATCATCACGGAAATGAAAATCAAAACTACGAGGAGATGTTACCTCACCCCTGTCAGAATGGCTAAAATCCACAACACAAGAAACAACAGATGTTGATGAGGATGTGGAGAAAGGGGAACCCTCTTGCGCTGTTGGTGGGAATACAAACTGGTGCAGCCACTCTGGAGACCAGTATAGAGGATTCTCAAAAAACTAAACATAGAACTACAATGCTGATTGCAAATCAGCAATTACACTGGTAGGTATATACCCAAAGCATACAAAAATACGAATTTAGAGGAGTACATGCACCCTGATGTTATAGCAGCATTGTCAACAATAGCCAAACTATGGAGACAGCCCAAGTGTTCACTGACTGATGAATGGATAAAGAAGATATGGTATATAGATATATAGGTATAGGTATAGATAGATAGATATAGATATAGATATAGATACAGATATAGATATACACACACTCACACACATATACATACTATGGAATATTACTCAGCCATCAAAAAGAATGAAATCTTGCCATTGGCACTGATGTGAATGGAGCAAGAATGTATTACGCTAAGTGAAATAAGTCAGTCAGAGAGAGACAAATACCATATGATTTCACTCATATGTGGAACTTAAGAAACAAAACAGATGAACATATGGGAAAGGGGTGGGGGAGAGAAGAGAAGGAAACCAACCACAAGAGACTCTTAACGATAGAGAACAAACTGGAGGTCGGAGGGTGATGGGTAAGAGGTGGGTTAGATGGGTGATGGGTACTAAAGGAGGGCACTTGTGATGAGCACTGGGTGTTGTATGTAAGTGATGAATCATTGAATTCTAGTCCTGAAAATAATATTGCACTGTATGTTAAATAACTAGAATTTAAATTTAAAAGAAGAAGAAGAAGAAGAAGAAGAAGAAGAAGAAGAAGAAGAATCTCTTTATGACTTCAGCAGACCCTAATGTTTCTTACTATGTTTGTCTGGGGCACATGCACAAACCCTGACCTGTTACCACAGCCAATACAATGTTCTGCATTGATTGGCTGGGCTGGTCCCTGTCCTAACTTTTGGAGGGGTCTACAGCAAGATTATAAATATAGACCCATGTAGTGTATGTCAAATTATTTGCAGTCATATTATATATGAAATGAAATACATGCTACCTTCTTAATAGGATACCTTAATTATAACCTGGGAGGAAGGTCTGCATTTAGAATTCTCAGATTCTTTGGAGGCTTATTCGGAGGCAAAGCCCAAGGAATTCTCTTTCCTTTCTTGACTCTGGATTGCAGCCTAAGGCGCCTCATGTGCACATATGTGGTCACTCTGGTGTGCACAGCCCTGCCAACAGCTACCTTTTACCAAACCCCCTTGAGCCCAGATAAGCACCCATGGCCTGCCCTCAGATGGGGGGAGAGACCACCATGTGATTTGGAAGCAGGTAGAGATGTTTAGGTAGGTAATTTTGGCATCTTGGATACTTACATCTAGAACATGAACAAAACTGACATGTGTGGGGTCCTGTTGGGATACGCACTTGGTTCTGTATATTCCCCCCCACTGTGCAGATGAAGATGATGCAGGAAGGCCAAAACAGGATCCAGGACAGGGTCCCACTTGTCCAGATCTTCGGGCTGTGCTGATAAACGGGTAAGCTACTCATCATCTCCTACAGACAGGGCTGGAATCAATACCATTGGAAGCAAAGGGCCTGAGAGTGTATGAAAGTGAGTCTAGGAGTGGTCCTCCTGCAAGAAGCTAGAGACAGTCCTTGGACTTTGGATAAATGGATACTGGGTGGCCGGGAAATTGCAAACACCATCTGCACACATGACATTAAATATGCTTTGAAATTAGACGTATTTCTTTTGCCTCTTGTGTCTCTTGCGCTTCTGGGTCCACTATGGGTCAGTTTGGTTCCCTTCCAATTTAAATTTCACTCCTTGCCTCCATTAGCCTGGTGCCTTTTCCTGCTTGCTGTAACGATTTCAGGCTCTGACCCGGGCAGAGATTCCACGTGACTCTCTCATGGAACATGACACCAGCCACATCTCACCATCTCGTGTGGACAATTGTTACTGCCTCCTAGTGGGTCTGGTTCCCTGAATCCAGTTTTGTTCCCTCACCCTTACGCCCTCCACTCCACCCCTCATTGCTGCTGCCTTTTATGAACAGACATCTTCCATTCTAGAGTTAGAGCAACATTTTTTAAAATAATTTTTAAAAACCTTTAAAGTCTAAATGTTGCAACTGCTACCAAGACCCCTGGCCTTCAGAAAAACAGTCCCCATGGTGTGGTTTGCAAAGTCTGAAAGTTCTGGGCCACGTGAGCCTCTCCTCACACACCTTTCTCCACTCTGCCCCACTGGCCTTTCCTCCCAACTTGTGGGGGATTCTTTTCAGTTCTTTGAACAACTTCTTCTTCCTCCTCCTCCTCCTCCCCCTCCTCCTCCTCCTCCTCCTCCTCATCCTCCTCCTTGCCCTTCTTCTTCTCTTCTCTCTCTGTCTTGACTCTCATCTCCATATTTTCACAAAGAATTTTCCCCCTCCCAAATCAACTTACGCCTCCCTCTTTCCTTTCGTTTCAATTAAATAAATATTCATCATATTTTTGCTTTGAACATGAAAGTAATAAGCTCCGGGATACCATTCCTAACTCACCAATATCAGGCGAGTTCCCCCAATGGAGAGCCCCACAGAGGAGGCAGCCCCACGGCAAGTCAAATCCTGTGTATTATGGCATTTTCCCTAAATCAGGCAAATTCACCAAGAACATCACTTTTGATTCCCACCACAACTCTATGAAGTGCTTGGTTTTATTCTGTTTGGAAGATGGAGGACACTGAAGCCTAAGGACTTAGGGACTTCTTCAAGGCCAAGGTCACATGAGTACCAATAGGAGGGGCCAATTTTCTCCTCCAAACACCAGGAATGGCAGCCTATTATTTGCATCCCTGGTGTGTCAGGGCCTTCCTGACAGGAGAGAGATCATTGTTTTGGTACCTTCTAGCACATTGTCCTAAAAGCCCAGGCTGGAGTTGGCTGAAGCTGCCAAGAAAATAGTCAATTAGTGCTCTGTTTGAGGTTGCTTTCCCTCTGTATTACTTCCCTGAAGACTCTGTCTTTTGTTCATCCACTGAAGGTGGGCCCTGGGGCTCACTCCAACATGGAACAATAATAATTAGTCCAACAATGACAATTCTATTATAACTTCACTTTCATCTCCTGAGATGCCCAGACACTTTGCCGACACTCAGTTTGTAGCTTTGTCTGATGATGGGACCAACTGTGGGAGGAAATGGGAGGGCCCCGGATGGAAGCAAATGTAGGAGAAGAAAATTGGTATGTGGTTCCTGTCCCTGGTGCAATGCATAATATGTGGGGGTTAACAGAATGCGCTTGTAATTTATAACTTTATGCTGAGAGACAAACTTGGCAAAGGCCATTTTAAGGGGAGAGAGGTGATTGTTACCACATTTGGAGTGCTCCGTGTCTTAAGAATGTGATTGTAAGTTACAAATAAAACCCACCTAGTGTGGTTCATGGCAATCAACTTGGAATGTGAGGTTTCATGGGACGCTGGACTCCCAGTGCTAAAGCTGGGATAGTCTAGAGCAAAATGGGATGCCCTGGTCACCCTACCTAACACAGACACCCATCTAGACACACCAAGGCTTGGCAAATGACCTGCCACCTATTTTTGTAAATAAAGTTTTATTGGAATACAGCCATGCCCATGTATTTCTAGACGGTCTATAGGTGATGTCACACGATCCTAGCAGGGCCAAATGGTTGTGAAAGAGACGTTATGGCCCACAGAGCTGAACTTACTTGCTACCTGGCCCTTCAGAGAAAAAGTGTGCCAAACCCTGATCTATATTTCACTTGGAAAAGATCTTGAAGCAGATGCGTGGAGAGATGTGTCAGGATTCATCAAGCATGACCAAACCCACATTCTGAACTAAGAACCATACAAAGGTCACTGTCTGCCCAACCTCCATAAAATGGCTTTATGTGGTAAAGTTCTGATACGGATATCCATTTACTCCTTGATAAGAAGGGAATGCTAATCTTTCACCAGAAACACCAAGAGAAAGGTTGCCACTTTATCCAAAATTCTCTTTTGTGACTAAGTTCTCTCACCCGGGTTTAGCTTCCTGCTGTTCAGGATAGGTTATCGAACTGTAGAATCTCTCGATGCTCAAAGTTTTGCTTTCTTTCATTTTATTAAGGTTTTCAATGTTAACTCCAGTATAGTCAGCATACAGTGTTTTAGTCGTTTCAGGTATGCAAGAGAGTGATTCCACAGTGCTATACATTACTCAGTAACCATCACAATGAGTGTCCTCTTTTTTTTCCAACGTTTATTTATTTTTGGGACAGAGAGAGACAGAGCATGAACGGGGGAGGGGCAGAGAGAGAGGGAGACACACAGAATCAGAACAGGCTCCAGGCTCCGAGCCATCAGCCCAGAGCCTGACGCGGGGCTCGAACTCACAGACCGCAAGATCGTGACCTGGCTGAAGTCGGACGCTTAACCGACTGCGCCACCCAGGCGCCCCACAATGAGTGTCCTCTTAATGGCCATCACCTATTTCACCCGTCTCCCCACCTACCACCCCCCTGGTGACTATCAGTTTCTTCTCTGTAGTTAAGAGTCTGTTTCTTGACTTACCTCTCTTCCTTTTGTTCATTTGTTTTGTTTCTTACATTCCACATATGAATGAAATCATATGGTATCTGTCTTTCTCTGATGGACTTATTTCACTTAGCATTATATTCTCTAGCTCCATCCATGTCATTGCAAATGGCAAGGTTTCATTCTTTTTTGTGGTTGAATAATATTCCATTATATATTTTTTTATATTATATAAATTATATATATTATATATAAATTATATATTATATAAACATATAATTATATTATATCGCACATATTATATATATTTATAGACATATATAAAAATATATATAATATATAATTATTATATATTATATTATATTCATTATATTATATATTATATATTTATATATATTTTATATATTTATATATTTTTTATATATTTATATATAAATTATATATAAAACATATAAATAAATATTATATTATATTTATTTATATAATAAACATATAAATATTCTATAAAATATTATATAAAATATTATACAAATATATATTATATATAAATTATATATATTATATATATTTTTCCCCACATCTTCTTTATCCATTCACCTATCAATAGACAATTGGGCTGCTTCCCTAATTTGGCTATTGTAAATAATGCTACAATAAATATAGGGGTGCATGTATCCCATGGAACTAGCGTTTTGCACGTTTTGGCTAAATACCCGGTAGTGCGATTACTGGGTCATAGGGTAGCTAGCATCGAAGGCCTCTTCTTTTTCTCCAAGTTCAGTGCTTTCTTAGATGTAGTTTGTTGGTCTCCTGTATCTGGAGACGATCCCGAGGGCTACTATTAAACAAAAGGCATTAGGCAGTTTTAAATATTAAAATGTTGCTCGAAACCTCCTGCGTAGGGACAAACTAATGCATTCCCGAAGGAAGAAAGATGAGATCCAATGTACTCAGGTTGAACTTGCACCCTAGAACATCGAGCTTCTGGCATTGTTCCTTCAGACCCTCTGAAACCTTGTAGAGATTAGAGGACATGCTAAGATAAGCCTCCGCCATTAGAGTGTGAGGAAAGGAAGGCCTTTTGAAACCCCGCTACAGATGTTGACTTTAAGGATAATAGTCCTTTACGGGGAGTATTTAACTGACAAAATAGTCTTTGTCACTTTCCTCACATACCTCTTGTGAAACCTGTTTTGACCCAGAAAGTTTATTTTGGCAGATCAGAGAATTTTTGAGTCAAAGGGGACTTCAGGGGTAACTCGGAAGAACCCCGTTTTGTTGTCGGTGACAACGGAGGCTGAGCGGAGGTAGGTGACGTGCCCAATGTCACACCACAAGGAAGTAGAAGTTCATGGGTAGGACCTAGATCTCTTGACTCTTAGTTCAAGGTCTCTTCAGCTGTGAGCCCTTCCCTGTGTCCCCCTTGTTATATTTTTGTACCAGCTAAAATGGCCTCCCAAGTGTAGTCTTCTAGGGGAGCCATGGGCCTGTGGCATTAATTAAGGTCATGCCTCCTAGAAGTCAGCCACATCTATTTTTGGGGGCGAGGGGGGGGAGACCAAGTGTGTGAGAGTGGGGGAGGGGCAGAGAGAGAGAGAGAGAGAGAGGGAAAGAGAGAATCCCAAGCAGCTTCTGCACTGCCAGCACACAGCCCAACGCGGGGCTCGAACCCATGAACCGTGAGATCATGACCTGAGCCGAGGTCAAGAGTCTGAGGCTCAACCAACAGGGCCACCCACCTGCTCCAGAAAACCCCTGTCTCTGGCCTGCCTGGTCCTACCTTCGTTGGAGACCTGAGATCTAGCTTCCTCTCTGACTCCCTCATTTTCCTCCTCTCCTCTGTGCACCCCCCCACTTTTTTTTCTTAACTATAAGTAGGATTGATAAAGTTTGCTTTTGTCTGCGCTCAGGATATTAGTCACTACAATACGAGGTCACTTGTGAGAATGGGAGTCAACATATGGTAGTGATTACACGGGAAAGGAACAAAAGCCCAGAGAGGGAACACAAAAGCACATTTTCTGCTGCCAGCTCGCAGCGCTGACCCAGGGAAGCAAATAATCTGTGCAGAATTCGGTCTGTGCCGAATAGGCCTGAGGCACGAGACTCCTGACAATCCCGGAAGTACATCTGTGACGGATGGGGAGCGCTAATGAAAGACCATGGAGCTATGAACTTCCGGCAGGGCACAGTCACTTTCAGTGGTATTGTGCCTGGGGGTACAGGCATCCAGCCAGATGCACTTGGGTTCGAGTCCAGTCTCGGACCCTTGTGAGCTTTTCATTGTCGGTCACGTTGCACAACTTCTTGGAGACTTGGTTTATTTTCAACAATGACAAAAAGGGGAATACTAATCATATGGACCTTGCTGAGTGATTGTGAAGGCTGTAAATAGTGTCTGCTACTGGGCCTAAGAATTCAAGAAATATTAGTTATTATGATTATCATTATTAGCACCATTATCATCATCAAGCTAGTTTAAGATATGATTTACCCTCCCTGGAAAAGACCAGTAGTTCATAAAAACGTTCCAGTGAGTTATACCTACAAACTATTTATGTTTTACTGTATGTGTGTTCGTGGGTACGTTATACAATCTTTCATCCAAAACCACAGGTCATGTACGCATTAGAATTCGGAACTTTGGAAATATGAGATAAGTTATACAGCACACATAGCATATGCTATAAAACAATCCAGTAAGTTCTGGGGTAGCGCCCTGTAATCAATCACAGTCACTTCTGTGTCAGGGTTCCCAAGACCACCGCCAGACCTGGCCAATCGCTAGAAGGACTCGCAGAACTCAGCCTGTGGTCATGCTCCTGGCTGTGATTCATTATAACAAAAGGACACAAAGCAAAACCAGCAAAGATAAAAAGCTCAAGGGGCAAGGTCTGGAGGAAACCAGGCAGAAGCCTCCAGGATCTTCTCCCGGCGGGGGTCACACAGGATGCATTCGGTTTCTCCTGCTACAGGAGACAACACATGTGAAATGTTGTCTGTCAGGGAAGCTCATTAGAGATTCGGTGTCCCGGGGTTTTTACTGGGGACGGGACACATAAACACTCCCTGCCTAGCGCATACCAAAATTCAAGACTCCCAGAAGGCAAAACAGGTTTTCAGCATAAACCACATGGTTTCTACAAACAGCTGAGCACAGTAAAGCCACTCTTATGAGTCAGGGATGGTGGCAACTCTCCCAAAATGTAAGTTCCCAGATGCCAGTGGAGAGCCAACCACGCAAACAGGCCTTTTTAAACACAGCAGCCTCAGGCCTGCTGTGCTAACTCTTTCCACACATCTTTCTGTAGCGAAATCCGCGAGCAATCACACTAATAGTCGTCAAGACTCTGACTAGCCTCCTGCCATTTCAGGTCAGGCTTTGCCACCAAATCAACTCAGGTTAGGTCAGGTACGTCATGAAAATCTCTGGTTTTCAGAACTTCTTGGGTTTTGGAGTTGACATTAGGGGATTGCAGCTCTGTTTTGTTCTCTCTGTCTGCTTCTTTTTTCTTCCTTTTTTTTCCTTTCTTCCTTTTCTCCCTTCCCCTTCCCCTTCCCCTTCCTTCCTTCCTTCCTTCCTTCCTTCCTTTCTTCCTTTTTCTTTCTTTCTTTCTTTCTTTCTTTCTTTCTTTCTTTCTCTTCCCTTCTTTCTTCTTAACCTTGTGTTTGCTCGTTTTTATTCTTAAGTAAAATGTGTAACAATTGCACAAAAGTCAGGAGGTAAGAAATAGAACTGTTTTAGACCGTATGTGGTGGCATCATGCCACTTGAAAGGAGGCTGTGATAAATTCAAGGCGAACCCCAAAGCAATGACGAAAATAACCAAACAAATAGTACAGCTGAGGAGCCAAAAAGGAGACAAAATGGAATCACAAAAACATATTCAATTAATTCCAAACCATATAGCAAAAGAGAGAAAAGGGAATGGAAAACAAATGGGACAAATAGGGAACAGACAGGAAGATAATAGAGTTAAGCCGAATGATATCAATAGTTACGTTAATAGTAAAGAGTCCAAACATCCCAATTAAAAAGCAAAATGTCAGATTGGGATAAGTCTGCTGCCTAGGAGAAATGAGTTGTATAATAATGTGAATACATTAAAAGTAAAGGATGAAAAAATATGCTCTGTTAGCACTTAAAAAAGAAAGGGAGAGTGGGTATATCAATATCCCACCAAGTGAATTTCAAAGAATATTAGTGGAGATAAATACTGTAATTTTATGATGATAAAAGTGTCCATCGAAGACGAAAAAACCAAAATCGTTTATACACCTAAGAGAGCTTTCAAACTCACAAAGTAAATGCCACTGAAAGTACAAAAAGAAACAAAGTCACAAATAGAATCAGAGATTTTTACCCTCCTCCTTCAATAATTGGTAGAATGAGCAGACATAAAATCAACCAGAATATAGAAAAATTGACCAAAACTAGCAATAAACCTGACTTATTTTACATATTTTATAATCCACCCCCCAAACATCTGAATACACAGTCTTTTCAACCACATGTGGAACATTTTATAAAGGTATAACGTAAGCCAGAAAATAAATCTCAATAAATTTTAAGCCAGAAAGCAAATCGCAATAAATTTTGAAAGTTTCATTTCATGCAAAATACGTCCTATGATAAATTTAGAATTGAATTGCAATTCAAACCAGAAAGATTTTTTAAAAACATCTAAAATACAGAAACAGGGGCGCCTGGGTGGCGCAGTCGGTTAAGCGTCCGACTTCAGCCAGGTCACGATCTCGCGGTCCGTGAGTTCGAGCCCCGTGTCGGGCTCTGGGCTGATGGCTCAGAGCCTGGAGCCTGCTTCCAATTCTGTGTCTCCCTCTCTCTCTGCCCCTCCCCCGTTCATGCTCTGTCTCTCTCTGTCTCAAAAATAAATAAAACCTTAAAAAAAAATTAAAATAAAATAAAATAAAATACAGAAACAAATAGCATACATTTAAGTAACCCATTTATCAAAGAAGCAATGAAAAGGAGAGTTAGGAAATATATTGAACAAAAAAAGAAAATAAAAACACAGCATGTAAAATGTGTTGAATACTGCAAAACAACATTGGGGTGGCATTTAGGCTACCAAAAAATTCTATTAAACAGAAGAAATGTCTTGAGTTAATGGCCTATGTTTCTACCTTAAAAAATCTAGAAAAAAAAAAAAAAGAAAAGCCTAATTTGATCCAAAGTAGGTAGGAAAAAAGAAAACAAATAATGAAGATCAAAATGGAAATCAATGAAAGAGAAAACAGAAAAAATAATAGAGATAATAAATGAAACTAAAATAATTTGAATAGATGACAAGCCTTGTCTAGCCAGGCTTGATGTGGAAAAAAGGAGAGAAGGTCCAACTTGCTAAAGGGTCAGATTATATCACAAGTGATTCTATACATAGTAGTGAATATTAAAGGAATGTTATAAATAACTCTGTATCAAAAAATTTAAAAATGTAGCCCTTGGATTAGGGAAAGATTTTTTTTAGATGCAACTTCAAAGAATGGTTATTATCAAATAATTTTTTTAATGTTTATTTTTGAGAAAGAGAGAGAGAGAGCGTGAGCAGGGGAGGGGCAGAGAAGGAGAGGGAGACACGGAATCCAAAGCAGGCTCCAGGCTCCAAGCTGTGAACACATCAGCACAGAGACCGACACGGGGCTCAAATTCATAAACCCTAAGATCATGACCTGAGCCGAAGTCAGACGCTCAACCGAATGAACCACCAAGGCGCCCCTCAAATAACTTCTTTTAAATGGACTCCATCAACACTTTTTAAATGTCTGCTCTTTAAATAACACTCTTGGATGGATAAAAATATAAGCCACAGAGTAGGTGAATATTTGCAAAGCTTAGCTCTAATAAAGGATTTGAATCCAGAATATGTAAACAAATACTCAAAGCTCAACAATGAGAAACAGCATGATTTAAAAAATGGGCAAAAAGTCCAATCAAACATTTTACCATAGTAGAAACACTGATGGCAAATGAGTACATTCAAACATGCTGAATTCACAGGTCAAAAAAATGCAAATTAAAAACCTCAAGAAGATATCACTATATACCTATAAGAGTGGCTAAAATTCAAAAGTATACAAAGTCGACTGGCAAGGGGGTGGAGGAATTGAAACTCTCATATACTGCTACTGGGAATGCAAAATGGTACATCCACTTTGGAAAATCATTGGCAGTTACTTTAAAAATTCAACATCCATGTACCATATGATCCATTCCACTCCTAGCTATTTACTCAAGAGAAAAGAAAGCATATGTTCTTTCAAATACTTGTATACAAACGTTCACAGCAGCCTTATTTGTAATTGCTATAAATTGGAAAGAATCCAAACGTCTGTCACCAAGTGAATGTGTAAACAAAAAACAAGGAAGGGGTTGCCAAGAGGCACATGGAAACTCTGGAGGTGATGGATATGTTCACTATCTTGATTGTGGTGATGGTTTCGTGGATGTATAAATAATTCAAAACGTATTAATTGTATATCTTAGTGTGTACGTTTCATTATAGGTCAACCATTAAACAATAATGTTGCATAAATCTGTCAAAACCTATTTTTTTTAATTTTTTTAACGTTTTATTTATTTTTGAGACAGAGAGAGACAGAGCATGAACGGGGGAGGGGCAGAGAGAGAGGGAGACACAGAATCGGAAACAGGCTCCAGGCTCTGAGCCATCAGCCCAGAGCCCGACGTGGGGCTCGAACTCAGGGACAGCGAGATCGTGACCTGAGCTGAAGTCGGACGCTTAACCGATTGCGCCACCCAGGCGCCCCTGTCAAAACCTATTTAATTGCATACTTTAATATGTATACTTTTTTCAAGTTCACTTATTTTGAGAGAGAAAGTGCAGGTCAGGGAGGGGCGGAGACAGAGGCGGAGAGAGAAAAATCCCAAGCAGGGTCAGCACCGTCAGGGCAGTGATGTGAGGCTCAAACCCATGAACCGTGAGATCATGACCTGAGCCGAAGTCGGATGCTTAACCCACTGACCCACCTGGGCGACCATATTATGTATACTTTATTAAAGGTCAACTATAGGGGTGCCTGGGTGGCTCAGTCGGTTAAGCGTCAAACTTTGGCTCAGTTCATGATCTCATGGTTATGGGTTCGGGTTCCGCATCTGGTTCTGTGCTGATGGCTCAGATCCTGGAACCTGCTATGGATTCTGTCTCCCTCTCTGCCCGGCCCCCCTCCTCACGTTCTGTCTCTCTCTCTCTCTTTCAAAAATAAATAAACATTTAAAAAAACAAAATAAAGGTCAACCCTACCTCAATATTTTCGAAGTAAGAGTTACAACGAATACCAGCATAAGATCCATTTCTAATAACATTTAATACATTGATCCCAATGAAGATGATTTTAAAGTTTACAGCATTCTATGTAACAATTTTTTCTAACTTAGTCCCTCTATTTAAGACATAATTCAGGGGCGCCTGGGTGGCGCAGTCGGTTAAGCATCCAACTTCAGCCAGATCACGATCTCGCGGTCCGTGAGTTCGAGCCCCGCGTCGGGCTCTGGGCTGATGGCTCGGAGCCTGGAGCCTGTTTCCGATTCTGTGTCTCCCTCTCTCTCTGCCCCTCCCCCATTCATGCTCTGTCTCTCTCTGTCCCAAAAATAAATAAAAAACGTTGAAAAAAAAATTTTAAGACATAATTCAACTAGTTAATAATAATAATGTTTGTCAATTTTTTTTTTTTTTTTTTAAGATTTAATTAAATGGTCCTATCTGTGCAAGTCTTCCCACTTGCCAATTAAAACCTCAAACACAGCAAACACTGCCCGGGAAAGGCAGGTGCAGGAGCCAGCAGCCTCGTGCCAAACTTATTTATTCCAGCATATTCCTTTACTATGGGGCATTCAGTTCCCTTTAATATTTCTCCTGAAAGGAAGGAGGCATGGCTCATTTTAAAGCACCCATAAAAGAAGCAAATAAAAAAACCCAAAACACTACGTTCATATTCTGTTGTTCCTTACCACCACCCAAACTGACCTAAACATAAAAGAACTCCAAGTTACATGAAAACATCGATGGGCCCCTGGGTGGCTCAGGTCATGATCTCACGGTTCATGGGTTGGAGCCCCATGTTGGGCTCCATGCTTACAGCATAGAGCCTGCTTGGAATTCTCTCTCCTTCTCTCTCTGCCCCTGCCCCGCTCATTCTCTTTCTCTCTGTCTCTCTCAAAAATAAAGAAACCTAAAAAAACACTTCTGTTTAGAAAACATCGATGCACACAGAGATTGATTTTCTTAAAATCTGGCAACTTCATGAAGAAAAACTGCCAATGTACAGGCTGCATAAGTGAAGAAAGAAAACACATCTTACAAAGACAGAGACTATTTTTCATTTGTTGTACACGTATTTTAGGAAATACCTGTGCCATATGAGTTCATGGAGGAAGGGCTGTCTGAGATGTGATCCTCTCATCCTTAAAAAGAGGATAACAGAGGCCTTTGTAAAAATCTGCTAATAACCACTGGGTGAGCTGGAAAGGACTGGGAGAGCCTGAGTCTCTGAGACACAGCCAGGCCTCCTTAACTTTGAAATTCACCTGGGCTTTTTGCATTGTTGCAGCCGGGCGTGCATTGGCTGGAGAAATGCTCTCATGCTCCATCGGGCTTGCGGCAGGAGGGGCGAGGCATGACCTAGCAGAGAACTTCTTTGCAGATTGCTGGAAGCCGGAGTGTTCCTCCTGCTCTGGCTTGTGCCGGGATAAACCGAGCACCATTTAATAGGGCTGGTGGTTTTCTTGTCCCTTCCTGTTTGGAGAAGGATATTGACAGTAGAGTGAGCCAGGTCACTGACTCACGGTCAGCGGCAACTGCCGGAGCGCAGAGTGGAGGACCATACCCACCTTCTAAACTTTGTGCTCTCCATACTTGGGCCGAAATACCCAGACAAGATTGCAAGATCATTGCTAAAAATTCTGAGAGGGGCGCCTGGGTCGCTCAGTTGGTTAAGCTCCAGACTCTTGATTTGGGCTGAAGTCATGACCCCACTGTTAGTGGGATTGAGCTCTGTGCAGACCCTCTTTGGGATTCTCTCTCTCTCTCCCTCCCCCAGAGTCTCTCTCTCTCTCTCTCTCTCTCTATCAAAATAAATAAATAAACATTAAAAAAATAGTCACTAGAGGGGCGCCTGGGTGGCTCAGTCGGTTAGGCGGCCAACTTCGGCTCAGGTCATGATCTTGTGGTCCGTGAGTTCGAGCCCCGCGTCGTGCTCTGTGCTGACAGCTCAGAGCCTGGAGCCTGTTTCCGATTCTGTGTCTCCCTCTCTCTCTGACCCTCCCCCGTTCATGCTCTGTCTCTCTCTGTCTCAAAAATAAATAAACGTTAAAAAAAATAGTCATTAGAAAAATAAAAGCCCCCACGTCTACGTGACTGGAAAGGTTGGACAACGGAAAAGGTAACAGTGGATTTTTTTTCTGTGCTCTTGTGCAAACACATATCCAGTGTAACACACAGCATGTAATTACTGTTTACCCATCTGCCCCTACCATTACTCCTTAGTATCCTTGTGCGCCAGTATTCTATAGGTTGAAAAGTAGTTTGGGGAAGCACTAGATATAAATAAACCCCAGCATCCCAACTTAACTAGCAGGGACTCAGAGCATTTCTCTAATTTTAATCATAAAATTAGGTAGTAGTAACTGATCTTCCAAGGCGACTAGAATTTCATAGTGTTTAGCGCTGAGTCAACACACAGGAACTCCATAAATGTTAATCTCTTTTTTTTCTTTCATAAAGGCGTGGAGAGAAATATGTGCTCCCACAGAAAACAATGCATTATGGTATAAAGAAAAGCCTTCCGGATTATCTGACCTTGGCCTTTCATTGCCCTTGAAGTATTTTATAAATGGACTAATCTTAGGTAATTAATACCAACGCAAAATAATTATTGTGTATGGGTATGCCAATTAAGCCTGTCCTTTGAAAGGAGGACCCTCCTCTCCCCCTCCACCAGGCACCCTACAGAAAATGTGGTTTTACATCCATTTGCAAGTTTCATGTCAACAGGCTCCTACTCCATTGTTTGAGAAGGTCACTAAAAGGACGTGACTCCCCGTTGACCCTCAAGCTGTTCTAGGGCCAGCAGAGGTTTCTCACCCCCTACTTTGGATTATATGCTCTGCCTGCTGTTCCCCCAGTGGGGGAGCCATTTCAAGGATGCAGCCTTGAGACAGAAAGGTGGTGTTGAGGTCGTCTGGACAGTATACATGACTGAACCCCATTCTGTCAACTTTTCAGATTCTCCAGGCAGGTGTGGAAATCTACCCATCCTGCAGCTGTGCAAGACAAGCTTGGTATGTAAGTTCCCTGGTTTATTAAACCCGCCCTGTACCCATCAGGAGGGGTCTGCCTGTTTTCTTCAGTCTCTCTTTGCCCTCCAGGGGAAGTCAGAATCTTATTAACTGACTGAGTGACCCAGGTGCCTCCAGGCTTCCCCACTTTGGAAACAAGTTGTAACATTTTAGCAGAGTCCCCTCATTAGTAACAAGTTACATAGAGTCTCTGACTTGTGTTCATTTTGCATCTGCATCGTAGCAGCGATTTACCCTTTTTGGAAAATTATCCCTTAATAAGGATGTATATCTACGATTTCATTCATCTTTGCATTCCCCGCGCCTATCCTGAAATAAGATGTGTAGCAAATGTTCATCAGAGAGAACTGACACTGGATTTCAAATATGTGGGCAGTTAGAAGGAAGAGATTTACAATCTGAGACGATAAATGAGAGGCATTGGACCGGAGATGGAATTAGGGACATTGGTCTACCTGCTGATCTTAATAGAGCCGTAGAAAAGGCTAACGGTTTCAGCGTAAAGTTGGCAGTATTTTTTCTACGTCAGGCAGCTGTGGCCTTATCCATTAAGACCCAGAACCCAGCTGGTTTTTGCTTGGGAGGAAATGCGGCTGTTTTGCAACTACATAGCCAGGAGCCATCACTGCCATTTAAAGGATGCTGAGGAGGCTTTAAGCGGAGGTGGTTTATCATTAGCATTAGTAATCCTTAATGCATGCCTGCTAACTCCCCCAAATAGTCAAAGAGCGCATGCCATTTCCAAAGGCCCATGTGACATGCCGAAGACCACAGATTTTAGATTCAGACCAATTTAGGTTCAAATTTCACTGCGTCCTGGCTACATGACCTTGTGACTGGGGAGGGTTATTTGCACGGAAAGCTGGGTCTGGCACGCGGTGGCGCTCAATAACAGTAACACCCACATTGCAATTGCTGGAGAACGGAGGCAAGGTTCTCAATTGGGGACGGCTACGAAATCCCAAGGAAACTTAACAGAGAGGACAAAACAGAGTGCAATTAATTGAGTGACTATTCTAAAATTGCTTTTCCTTAATCACCATGGTAGTTTTAAGGATCCGTAGGCGCCCTGCCCTCAATTTACTACTGGAAAGCTGATGCCATGCGGGGTCAGGGAGGGGCTTTCCCAAAGGGGTGCAGTGAGTGCGTGTTGGACGAGGCATCAGAATTGAATCTCCCAGCCTCTGTGGCAGAGCCTCTTCTGACATACAACCCAACTCCCGCATCTGGGATGGATGGAGGTAGAACAGCCTTCTGCTTTAAACAGCCCATCAGAACACAGAACACTTCTCTTAAAAAAAAAAAAAAAAAAAAGAAACATAATGCGGGACTCCTGTGAGGCTCAGTCGGTTGAGGGTCCCACTGTTGATTTCAGCTCTGGTCATGATCCCAGGGTCGTGGGATCGAGCCCTGCATCAGACTTTGTGCTGAGCATAGACCCAGGTTAAGGTTGCCTCTCTTGGGGTGCCTGGATGGCTCAGTCGGTTCAGCATCTGACTTCAGCTCAGGTCATGATCTTGCAGTTCCTGAGTTTGAGCCCCGTGTCGGGCTCTGTGCTGACAGCTCAGAGCCTGGAGCCTGCTTCAGATTCTGTGTCTCCTCTCTCTGCCTCTCCCCTGCTCACACACTGTCTCTCTCTCTCTCTCTCTCCAAAATAAACAAACATAAAAAAAATTAAAAAAAGATTGTCTCTCTCTCTCTGCACCTCTCCCCTGCTCACAGTCTCTCTCTCTCTCAAGTAAAATTTATATTAAAAAATCAAAATATACATTAATGCAACATGGAGGGCCAGGTGGATACTGGTCCAGCATTCTGGACCTGCAGTCCCTAACATTTTTAATGTTTTATTTATTTTTGAGATAGAGCATGAGCAGGGGAGGGGCACAGAGAGAGCCAGACACAGAATCTGAAGCAGGCTCCAGGCTCTGAGCTGTCAGCACAGAGCCCGACACGGGGCTCGAACTCACGAACCGCGAGATCATGACCCGAGCCGAAGTCGGAAGCTCAACCGACTGAGCCACCCGTGCGCGCCTTTATTTTGTTATTTGAATGCCGTCTGCTACTAAGTGTGTGTATATGCGTGTATGTGCGTGTGCATCAAGCTTCTCTTCTGGACATTACAGTGGGTATTTAGGGAATAAAACAGAAGGGGGGGGCCTACAATCCCTATGGAGTAAAACCCTAATAAAGAAACACATATGTCCACGGAAAGGTTTGTTCAAACAAGTTTATGGCAACGTTCGTAGTAATAGCCTCAAACTGGGAACACATGTCTAGCAATAGAATGGATAAACAAACTGTGACATAGTCATATGATAGAATATCACTCAGCAACAAAAGGAAAAACTTCTGATACACAGAACAGAATGGGTGAATCTTAAAAAACCCAAGGAGTTAAAAAAAAAAAAAACAACCCTTTGCAGAAAAGAGTACAAATTTTGCCCCATGGTTTTTAAATGTTCATTTATTTTTGAGGGAGAGAAAGAGAGCGAGAGAGAATCTTAAGCAGGCTGCATGCTCAGCGTGGAGCCGGACTTGGGGCTTGATCTCATCTCAAGATCCCGGGATCCTGACCTGAGCCGAAATCAAGAGTCTGATTGATGCTCAACTGACTGAGCCACCCAGTCACCCCCAAGTATATTATCCCATTTATTTGGAGTTCTAGAATAGGCAGAACTAATCTGTGATGAAAAAAGCTGTCAGAACTGAGTAGCCTGTCTGTACGTGTGTATGATTACGTACGTGTGTGTGCCTATACAACAGAGAGAAGCATCATCTGGGAAGGGACAACAGGTAGGGAGGGTAAAGATGATGACCTATGTATCCTGGTTGCCTATATGGACTTATTATCAAAACTCGTGAATTTACAGTATATACAAGTATATACATACTTGAAGATTTTTATCGAAAGAAATAAGTTAAGGTAAAAAAAAAATTCTAGTTAAAAGTACACATGGAGGGGGCGATGTGTAAGAATGTCTGCGATTGGGGCACCTGGGTGGCTCAGTCGGTTGAGCGTCCGACTTCGGCTCAGGTCATGATCTCACGGTCCGTGAGTTCGAGCCCTGCATCAGGCTCTGTGCTGATGGCTCAGAGCCTGGAGCCTGTTTCCGATTCTGTGTCTCCCTCTCTCTCTGACCCTCCCCCGTTCATGCTCTGTCTCTCTCTGTCTCAAAAATAAATAAACGTTAAAAAAAAAAATTAAAAAAAAAAAAGAATGTCTGCGATTTACTTTGAAATATGTCCCAACTTTAACAAATTGGTGGAGCGATAGATACACGGTTGTATGGATATGTAACAAAATGTATAGTGGGATCTAAGCGGTGGATAGACACGTTTTCATGGTAAATCTTACAGGCTTGTTGTATGTTTGGAACTTTTCATAATAAAATGTTGAAAAAAAGCCCTATGAATTTAAGGAATTTACACGGAATGAGTTTTATCATCATCATCACTGTCCTCATGACTGTATTCAGATATTCAACTTATTGGGAGTCCACTTTGGTTCAGATACATTCAAAATGTTTTTTTACCCTTACACAAATCTTCGGGTGTTGATAGTATTTCCAACTCACATAGAAGGGAAATTAATAGAAAAAGGAATGATTAAGTTGTAGAATAAATCCATGGAGATAAATGGATAAATTAGGAAGGGCAGCTAATTTGAAGTGGAAATTCACATGACTGGTATCGTTTGTATTGCAAATGGCTCCCGACGTGTGAAGTCCGACCATATGACACGAGCTACTGGGCAGGATTTGGGACGGACGGCAACACCGTTAGTTAATGATAATGTGGATATACTGGAATTACCCACCTGAGCATATTAAGAGAGAGCCTGCCACTTTTACAAAAACCTTTTGATGACACATTTGTGCCTTTGTTCGCCTTACAGACGAAGGAGGGCATAAGGGTGCTTCGGATCATGAGTCATATCTTTGATTGCTTGCCAGTTACCGTGGAAGGCAGATTTCCTCACCGACTTCATGCTTGGTGGCTTCATTTCCCAATTGCTTTTAGGTTCTATGAGTCTAGAATACAGTGAGTTCTTGTCCAAGTGTCTTGAGGAAAAATCAGCATGTTCCTGGTATGGTTCAAAGAGAATGAGAGGCGGTGTCTTGACCTAGAAATTCCGCTAAGTGTCATCGGGACCTGGAAATCTGCTTGGGTGATATGAAAAAGACAGGCCAATATTCAGAGGGGTGAGCCCTGTGTGAAGTCTTAAGTCGTCCTTACTTGTGTGAAGATACTATTTAATACTGAGACAAAGATTGATTAAAATTCAAGCACTGGACTCCAAAAGGCTTATACTTAATGCAAGTAGACTATTTCTCATAATAAGGTGGCAAAGGCTAATATGCTGCTTCTTTGCATTGAGCTAGAATTGGGTCAACTCAGTGAAGCAACAGAGATGATGTCATGGCCGTCAGTCCCCTGACCGCCTGCTGATGACATTATAAGAGGGCTGGACCTGCTTATCAGAGCTGACAGCGAGATAGTTGTTATAACCAAATTGAAAATAATAACAGTAATACAGTGAACTTTTTGGGTGAAAATACTAAGAGCCTTTGATCTGGTCCGATCTCGCTTCCGGAAACTGACTGCCTGAAAAATGACACTATAGTTTGAAGAAGAGTTAAGTTATGGACTCAGATATCCTGACTCCTAGTACATTTCTCTGTGTTTAAAAAATTTTTTAGTTATGTTTCTTCTCTCATAGACGATACATGCTATACAATCACTGAGAGGCTCTATGTTTGAGGTTGAGTCATTGGATAAGATGGATAGCAGATTAGATATGGCAGGGAAAAAATTAGTTAACCTGACCACATAGAAATAGAAACTATTCAAAACGAAACACACAGGGGCACCTGGGTGGCTCAGTCTGATTAAGCATCCAACTTCAGCTCAGGTCATGATTTCGAGGTTCATGGGTTTGAGCCCCACGTCAGGCTCTGTGCTGACAGCTTGGAGCCTGGAGCCTGCTTCATATTCTGTGTCTCCCTCTCTCTCTGCTCCTCCCCTGCTCGTACTCTGTCTCTCTCTCTCTCTCTCTCTCTCTCTCTCAAAAATAAATAAACATTTAAAAAAAGTAAAAAAAAAAATTCAAGGGGCGCCTAGGTGGCGCAGTCGGTTAAGCGTCCGACTTCAGCCAGGTCACGATCTCGCGGTCCGGGAGTTCGAGCCCCGCGTCGGGCTCTGGGCTGATGGCTCAGAGCCTGGAGCCTGTTTCCAATTCTGTGTCTCCCTCTCTCTCTGCCCCTCCCCCGTTCATGCTCTGTCTCTCTCTGTCCCAAAAATAAATAAATGTTGAAAAAAAAAAATTCAAAAAAAAAAATTCAAAATGAAACACACAGAAAATAGAAGCCTGAAGAAGAAAAAAAAAAATGAGCAGAGCAGTGAGTTCTGGGACAACATTAAGCAGTCTCATATATATATATATGCATATATATATATATACATATATATGTATATATATATACATATATATGTATATATGTTTGTGTGTGTGTATTATTATATATGTGTATATTAAGTGTGTGTGTATAGATACAGTTTTCAAAAATGAGAAAATGGGGTCATGAAAATATTTGAAGAAATGGTGCTTGATTTTTTTTTTTGTTATCACAACAAAATCCAATGAAAACCATAAACTCACAGGGTCAAGAATCTCAACAAACCCTGGGGCACCTGGGTGGCTCGGTCAGTTAAGTGTCCCTCTCCTGATCTCAGCTCAGGTCTTAATTTCATTTTTTTTTAAACATTTATTTTTGAGAGACAGAGAGACACAGATTGTGAACAGCCGAGGGGCAGAAGAGACAGAGACACAGAATCTGAAGCAGGCTCCAGGCTCCGAGCTGTCAGCACAGAGCCCGACGCGGGGCTCGAACTCGGGAACCACGAGATCCTGACCTGAGCCGAAGTGGGATGCTTAACTGACTGAGCCCCCCAGGCACCCCTAAGTCTTGATTTCAGAGTCTTAAGGTTGGGCTCCACGCTGAGCATGAAGCTTACTTAAAAAACAAAACAAAACAAAACAAAACAAAACAGGCATCAAACCTTAAATAGATTATTCATCACACATTTAGGGTATACTTTTGCTAATCAGGCATGGGTAGGTGGTCTCTAAATTTATAATCCTAGCCTCCTGGCATTCATGTTCTTGTGTCATCCCCTCTCTCTGCGTATGTGATGAGTTTATTGGTTTGTGCCTGATTAACAGAATATGGTAAAAGTGGGGCGCCCGGGTGGCTCAGTCCGTTAAGTGTCCGACTTGGGCTCAGGTCATGATCTTACGGTCTGTGAGTTCGAGCCCCGCGTCGGGCTCTGTGCTGACAGCTCAGAGCCTGGAGCCTGCTTCGGATTCTGTGTCTCCCTCTCTCTCTCTGCCCTTCCCCCACTCATGCTCTGTCTCTCTGTGTCTCAGAAATAAATAAACATTAAAAAAACAAAAAAACAAACAAACAAACAAAAACAAACAGAATATGGTAGAAGCAATGGGATGCCATTTCCCAGATTAGTTTACAAACAGATGGTGGCTCCATCTTGGCCTCTTTCCTTCTCTCTTTGATCATCTTTTGCCAGAACAAGGGGTACATAGGCCACCTACGGAGTAACCGATATGGTGAGGAACTATGGTTGGCCAGCAACTGTGTGAGTTTTGAAGCAGATTCTCCAGCCTCCGTTGAGCCGTGAGAGGACTGCAACCCCATGAGATATATCCTGAGCCAGAAACATCTATCTCAGCCACACCAGGATTCCTGTCCCGGAGAAACTGAGATCATAAATGCTTCTCGCTTTAAGCCATTCCATTTTTAAGTATTTGTTACAGGTCAATAGGTAATTAACGCATTGAGTGTATGTACGAATCTAACATAAAAAATCCTATGCTCCTGTTTACCCTTGAACTGAGAAGGGATTCCAGAAATAATTGCAAAACAAATGAATGTATGAAAGATAAGACAGATACTCAAAATAACTATGTCATAAAGACAAAAGCAATTGGTCTTGATCAAAGGTTTATAAGATTGGGAAGGATATTGTTATGAGAGTTCTTGGGCGGAGGGACTGACTCTTGGCTGCGAAAATAGGTGATTCTCTCAGGCTGAGACAGTATTTTGGACCTTGATGGGACAGAATTTGGCTACATTTTGGCGACAACGAGTCTAGGCACCTGAGTGAAAGAATCAGTCAGTAGGAGAGATGGAAAACCGAAGGGTGGATATAGGAAACCGTGAGCAGAATGCAGTGTGAGAAAACAAGAAAAAAGATATCAATGGAATAAAAGCAACGCTTGTATACAGATCATTGTAACTTCCGTTTGGGGCTCATGTTAGAAATGATTCATATGAACACAAAACATTAATTCTTGCAAATAATTCCTTTATCATTACACTTTCCTTTGTCGCATTGAGTGTATGCATCTACCTGAGCTGAATTTGCAGCGATGAGCTGATGAGTTTTCTTATTCTCGGAGAGTAATAGAGAAGACACAATGGTGGGCTACTAATCTTTTCATTAAGCAGAGCATTTCTGTATTTCAAAAGCTGCAGTGACAGCTACACCTTGAGAGAGGTGCGATCACAAAGAAGAAAAATCCATTTTCTTGTCTGACTTACTTTACAGCTACACGTAGCATGAACTTTGATTATATTGGGCCCATTTGACTTATTGTCTATATTATTTATCTTCGCACTTTTATTTTCTTGTCCTGATGGTTTATAGTGGCTTTTCCTTGCCAATTTAAACTCTAGCTCCCTTCTCCATACTGTTCATTGATCACTTGCTTTTTCATTTTTAATTTCCGCCCTTCAGAGTCCAGTCACACTTTTCATGGTGCTGCTAATTCTGTCCTTTATTCTCCTGCCTGTTTCGTCACTAAGTGACCATGGAAGTTTCCAGGTTGTTGGGGACACAGACCTCCTTGAGCACACCTTGCTAAAAATGGGCACTTTTACATGATCCGTAAAGGAGGCCTTAGAGACACAAAACCTAACAAAGGCCCAACACGTTTTAATCTCCCGTATGGGCATATAACTTGGATTCCTGCCTTAGTTTTATGGAATTCTTGAGCATGTCTTACCAATGAATGTATGTGGCAAAGCATACTCAGTTTGAAACTGGGATTTTCAAATGAGAATTGCTGAAATAGAACTCCATTTTGCAAATTCGTCAAGTAGGGCCCAATTTCAATAAAAACCATCCGGAATAAGGAGAGATAGGTCACAACTCATTAGGAGGGTATTCTGTAATAATAATACAAAAAAGACTGGGCACATGTATACTGGAAATTAAGAAATTCATTTAGTTTTAAGGTCAAATTTCTTACTATTTTACTCTCTATTTTGGGCCAAGTTTTTCTCAGAAGGAAGCAACAATAGTCATTATAAATATGTACCTAAAAACTCACGAAAGCAGGGAATTGTTTACCAAGTCAGCTTGAAAATATTATTTTTATGCACTTAATAAAGCCCTGTGTAATTCCCGACTTCTTTTCAATCCATTAATTAGTGATTCTGTATTTTCTTTGTAGGACATCATTACAGCCCGTAATTGGAGGCTGGATGAATTAAAACTTATTCAAATTACACGTCCCAGCAGTCACAAATATAGACTCGAGGCTTCAAGTCCAAACTTTGTTAATGCCCTCCGCTAAAAGGGTTATTATTTCCTTCCATGTATCTATATTTTAATTTTCTGATTACTTGAGTAAACAATTATGGAATCATTGCTAGGCAGGTCTGGCTTCATTTCGAGAATTGATCTCCCACTGGTTGAATATGTTACGTGTCGATTGCAGCGATGTGTGCTAGGATTCGTCCATGAGGATCTCCTTTCTCAGCAATCCTGCGTGGAGTCATCGTGTCTGCTAAGTCCCTTGTATATTTTCTACAGGGGGCGGGGGCTGAGGCTCCTGCCCCTGACTCTGTGACTTGCTGGATCCTGCAGGTGCTGTTATCAGAGTCTTACCTTTGAGAGCTATGGTGTTTATTTGTTTCCATGTTTTTCCCCCCTCACCACCGGTGAACCCCTGGAGGGCCGGAGCAATCGTATTTATGTTCTATCCACAGCCATGACCTTCGAGCTGGACACATTGTTGGTCAGGGGATACACATAGCCACCTGACTTCTATCCACCTGCATTATGTGGCCAGCACAGAGTTAATACTTGACTTTGAATGTCTTTGGGTGGGTATGACGTCTGGTCTGCAGCCTTTGTTTCCTTGTATGTGGCCAACCACACATTTATTTCACTTGCCTGGCCCCTGTAGGCATCCTAGTTTGTGACCCTAGCGTATGTTAGCTATGTGGGTGAATGTGTCAATGAATGTACATCTATTTGCCCAGAAAATTATTACTCTAACATTCCAGTCCTGAAGATTCCTTCAGTTTCAATTCAGACTTACAACAAACAGTCCAGGTGGAAAAATATAACTTTGTTATACAATATACATAAAAGCATTGCTGAAAATTTGACAGAAGGTAGGCCACTCTGAGGGTTGTTTAGTAGTCAAATGAGAAAGGAAAAATAATTCAGTTGTGCTATTTGCAGAACTCAGGGATGCAAACAAACCAGTGGCTGTGGAAAAGCCTAGATTTGCATTCCTGAGTTGACTGACAACTTCTACCTTGGATTTTTTTTTTTTTTTTTTTTTTTTTTTGAGACAGAGCATGAATGGGGGAGGGGGCAGTGAGAGAGGGAGAGAAAATCTTTTTTTGTTTTTAATGTTTATTTATTTTGAGAGAGAGAGCATGCGTGTGAGTGGGGGAGGGGCAGAGAGAGAGAGATTCTCAAACAGGCTCCCTGCTCAGTGCAAAACCCCATGCAGGGATCCATTTCACAACCCTGGGGTCATGACCTGAGCCCTGGGGTCAAGAGTCGGGTGCTCTACACACTGAGCTACCCAGGCACCCCTACCTTGGATCATCTTAAAACAAGCACTGGGATTTAAGAACAATAACCCTGGCCAACATTCCAAGTGCAAATTCAACAACCCACTTCTCCAGACAGATTCTGAGATGCTCCACACTAGGGCCAATGACAGCACACTAGAGAACAATCCGACAATGTGACTCTCTGTGGGGCCACAGCAATGCTGTATGGTGTGAAACGCTCTCTCTTGGTCTGGTTTCGTCTGGGAGAAAGCTTAAGCAATTAGCTAACTGGATGGAATTTACATCACCAGACATAAAAATGTTGGTGATGAGGAAGTACCCTTGAGCAAGGTCAAGCTTCACCTGAAAAAATAAATTTGTGTCTGCTTTAATTATCTGATAAATAGGGACCTAAGGCTCTAAGATCGACCCGAATATGTCTCTAATAATTTTAAGTTTAAAATTGTTTTTAAAAATATTTATTTATTTTTAAGAGAGAGAGACACAGAGCGTGAGTGAGGGAGGGGCAGAGAGAGAGAGAGAGAGAGAGGGAGACACAGAATCCGAAGCAGGCTTCAGGGTCCAAGCTGTCAGCACACAGCCCGACGCGGGGCTCGAACTCATGAACCATGAGATCATGACCTGAGCCGAAGCCGGACGCTTAACAACTGAGCCACTCAGGCACCCCAATAATTTTAACTTTTTAAAAGCAGCTATTACCAGATGCTCATCTTGGCCATAGAAATTCTCACCCTTGAAAACTATAATATCTATACAAATGTAACTTTGAGCAAGTTACTACCTGCCAACGTTTCCAGCTAATTTGTGTTAAATACATGTCTGGGTATTTGAAATAGTTTGTTACATATGCTTATTATTAATAAGACAATTAAATGCTGATATTGGTTTCCAAAGAAAGATTTTATAATGTCTTCCTTCTGAGTAATTAGAAAGGAAGACGCCTTTACTGTTAGGGCCACTCCTTTGCTCGAGAAACTGAAACCCTACCAACCACTCTTTTTTTTTTTTATTTTCTTACCAACTGTAGGAAAACACCTAGCTAGTTAAATGGCAGAGCTAGGTGTGGAGTGAGTCACTAAATGTGCTCTCTCTACCCCTGCCACTATAAAAAGGGGATACACTTTCTACAAACTGTCATGGCAATCATATGATAAGAAAAAATCAAACTGAGCAAATATAATAACAACGACTATTTGCAATAACAATAAAAGGAGTGTTATTTTCTCAAGGCCAGGTAGCAAAGTACACATGCTTCCTTATGGCACTCGGTAGACATCTGTCACTTGGAGAGAGGACTGAATTTGGCCTTGACCATGGCATTGATTTCTTCACCTAGTAGGTCTAGATGTATGTATTTATATCTCGATTGTTTTTCTAATTTGGATTTCATCAGCCCAGAAAAGAGAAGAAGCAAGTCAAGGGACTTCTATTCCCAAGATGAGCTTTGAGTTCTCCTAGTAGAGCTGGATTGGATCGAACACATGGCCAGCTCTGGTAGGATCTTACAGGAGTGCTGTTGTGATCCCCTAGGAGCAGAGAAGCATTGGAGCTTTTACTCCTAGGCATTTATGGACAAGATCATCTCTCTTTTACATTTATTTATTTTTTAATGTATCTATCTATCTATCTATCTATCTATCTATCTATCTATTTATTTATCTATTTATTGATTTGAGACAGAGAGGGAGAGAAAGAGCATGAACAGAGGAGGGGAAGAGGGAGACGGAGACAGAGGATCCAAGCAGGCTCTGCACTGACAGCTGAGAGCCCGACATGGGGCTCGAACTCACAAACCACGAGGTCATGATCCAAGCCTAGCTGAAGTCAGATGCTTAACTGACTGAGCCACCCAGGCACCCGGCTCATCGCTCTTTTAGAAAAGACTCTTTTAACTCCATGGGCAGAGACTCTAGGTAACGACAGCCACTGCCCTTGTCCTACTTAAATTGCTATTGTTGATTCAAACAGGCACAGTGATGTTGCTATCATACCTGCACTGTGGTGCTTCTGAAATATGACAGGAAGCATCAGCTGGGGTAGCGAAGGAGCACGTGGGGTGTGCAGAAGCCACATCTGCCATTCAAAATGGAAAAGAACAGGTGAAATTACTAGACTGCCGGAAACCTAGCATATGTTGTCTAGCATCTAAGAGCAATTGTATTTGTAGGACTCTAATATAAATGTAGAGGGTGGGAAATCTCCACCACAAATATCATATTGACACTACGGTTATTTCTTCAGAGGCTAAATAACTTGATATTCATGTGAATTAAGAAGGCCAGACAGAGAAGACAGGAGACTTTAATTTTTTTTTTTTTTTTAAAATTTTTTTTTTCAACGTTTTTATTTTTGGGACAGAGAGAGACAGAGCATGAACGGGGGAGGGGCAGAGAGAGAGGGAGACACAGAATTGGAAACAGGCTCCAGGCTCCGAGCCATCAGCCCAGAGCCCGACGCGGGGCTCGAACGCACGGACCGCGAGATCGTGACCTGGCTGAAGTCGGACGCTCAACCGACTGCGCCACCCAGGAGCCCCAATTTTTTTTTTTTTTTTAAAGTAACCATTACAACATCACGGAGAATGCCTATAAGACTTGGTTCAAAACTTGTTTACATCAAGAAATTCAAACAGAGAGGGAGGGAGGCAAACCATAAGAGACTCTTAAATACAGAGAACAAACAGGGTTGATGGGGGATGGGGGAGAGGGGAAAATGGGTGATGGGCATGGAGGAGGGCACTTGTTGAGATGAGTATAGGGTGTTGTATGGAAGCCAATCTGACAATAAATTATATTAAAAAAAAGTAATAAAATACCCCCAACTAAGTAAACAAACATAAAAATAAAGAAATTCAGGGGCGCCTGGGTGGCTCAGTTGGTTGGCCGTCCGACTTCAGCTCAGGTCACAATCTCACGGTCCGCGAGTTTGAGCCCCGCATCGGGCTCTGGGCTGGTGGCTCGGAGCCTGGAGCCTGCTTCTGATTCTGTGTTTCCCTCTCTCTCTGCCCCTCCCCCGTTCATGCTGTGTCTCTCTCTGTCTCAAAAATAAATAAATGTTGAAAAAATAAATAAATGTTAAAAAAAAATTAAAAAAAAATAAATTCAATGCACAACAGTGTATTGAACATTTATCAGCCACATATATGAGTCCAACCTCTCTTCTAAGTGCTTCTTGTGGTTACATGGTGAGGTCAAGTTGGTTAAAGCAACAGTATTATTTCCTGGATGGAACATGCTAGAAAGTGGCAGGTAATGTACCTGGACAAGTAAAGAAGCAACAACAACAACAAAACTTTCAAGGAAGCTTGACAGAAGAATGTATCGTGGTGAGAGATGAGAAGGTGTGACCTTAGATTTCTGCCTTTTCAAATGTTTCACTTTCTGCAGCATTTAATGATTGAAAAGTGCCGCTAGTCATTTTCAACTTGCGGTCGGGCTACAGGAACCACAGAACAGGAACCCCACTGTGGCAGGAGTTGGAAGCAAAAAGCGTTTTGTGTGGGTTCACTCACTATTTTAATTTTGTTGTATTATTAGTGGGTTCTAAGGTATGGTTGTTAACTTCTCCTGTTTAAGGCTCTTTCCCTGCTTCCTTTATTTTTTCCTTTCCTTTCTACCCTTTATTTTCCCTCCGGAACCTTCCCTCGCTAAGGCTGGTGATGCATCTGCAGGGAGGCCACAGGGGGAAAATCCCAGATTTTCTATAGGTCCCAGGTGACTTTTCTCTGACTCTGCTGGTAACTTGTCTCATACCTTCAGCCCAGGGATTTCATGGTTCTGAGGCTAATTCTCCCCATTTTAAACTAGGGATATTATGAACTGCTTCACAGGTTTGTGAAAATTAAATGTGAACCTGTGTTGTATGCCAAGCCCAGAAAGTGGTGAGTGATTCTGTTCATCACCAGTAGCTGCTACTGTAAGTATTCTTTTTTTTTTTTTAATTTTTATTTATTTAAAAACAATTTTGGGGCACCTAGGTAGCTCAGTCAGTTAAGAATCTGACTCTTGGTTTCGGCTCAGGTCATGATCTCACGTGTGTGAGTTCGAGCCCCGCGTGGGACTTGGTGCTGACAGCACAGAGCCTGCTTGGGATTCTCTCTCTCTCCCTCTCTCTATCTGCCCCTCCCCCACTCATCCCTCCCTTACTCTCTCTGTCTCTCTCTCAAAAATAAATAAACAAAACTTAAAAAAATTCTTTTAAATCTAAAAAAATAAAAACAAATTTTTTAATGTTTATTTTTGAGAGAGAGAGAGAGAGAGAGAGAGAGAGAGAGAGAGCGCACGAGTAGGGAAGGGACAGAGAGAGAGGGAGACAGAATTGGAGACAGGCTCCAGGCTCTGAGCTGTCAGGACAGAGCCCAACTTGGGGCTCAAACTCACGAACTGTGAGATCATGACCTGAGCTGAAGTCAGATGCTTAACCGACTGAGCCACCCAGGCGCCTCAAGTATTCTTTTCATGAAGGGGGTGGCTCTGTTTCTGCCCAAGGGCTCATGCGTTTTAAATATTTTTCTTCCTGGCCCCCTCCATGTCTGACCATACTATTATCATCATTAGCCAACCTTTATTAATTTTTTTACTGTTCATTTATTTATTTGAGAGAGAGAGGAGAGAGAGTGTGTGAGCCCAAGCAGGGAGGGCAGAGAGAGAGAGAGAGAGAGAGAGAGAGAGAGAGAGAGAGAGGATCCCAAGCAGGCTCCAGGATGTCAACACAGAGCCCCAAGCTGGACTCTAACCCACAAACCCTGAGAACGTGACCTGAACGAAATTAAGAGTTGGAAGCTTAATCGACTGAGACACCCAGGCGCCCCTCCTCAGTAGCCAACCTTCGATAAGTGCCTATTAAGGACACTGCGGTAAGTACTTTACGAAAAGCATTTAATTATTTCTCAGAATCTATACAACAGCTATTATTCGAATCCCAGTTTATTAACGAGAAAGTAGACATTCAGAGGCATTAAGTGAACTGGCGGGTTTATAGCATCTGTTGCCAAGACAGGATTTGATGAGGTCTTTTTGCTTAACCACCAATGACACCAATTAAACTCTCCAGCTCACGGCCACCCACTCCCCACAACCACCTGTGGGACGCAGGGTCTGTCCCACACCCAGGTTAGCTCCTAAACCTCTGTTGTAGCTGATTTCTGATACGGGGGCGGGGGGGGGGGGGGGTGGTGGTGGGTGGTGAGGGGTGTGCGGTTCTGGCCTCTCGGGAGGCGGTGGGGGCGGGGG
This sequence comes from Prionailurus viverrinus, assembly GCF_022837055.1. Lineage (NCBI taxonomy): Eukaryota > Metazoa > Chordata > Mammalia > Carnivora > Felidae > Prionailurus > Prionailurus viverrinus. The sequence continues at coordinate 8,350,845 of NC_062566.1, forward strand.
TTCCTATCCTTCCTTATCTCCTCCTCAGCCACGTGCAAGACGGACTCGGTACCCAGTAGACAGGGGCTCCTTAATCGAAGGGGAAAGAAACTGACCAGGCAGACATTAAGAGTAAACAGAAGAAGAGTTTAGCGTGAAGGGGAGAGGAAGGAAGAAAAATAATTCAAGGGAAAGGACCAAAGGGCAAATATTTGCTGAACTCCTTCGCGCCAGTCATCGGACCCAGCCGGCTTAAAGGGTCCCTGCATACGAGTTCTCAGCGCACTGGGCACGGAGATGGGCCTAATGTTTACAGATGAGGAACCAAGGTTCAGAGAACAAAGAGCTCAGCGCATCTGGGTGGCCGCTTTGCACCCACAGTCGCGCCCACGTGGCACGGGCTGGATGTGGTGCCTGGTATCTCCTGCCAGGGTCAGGGTGGTAAACACGGAGGTTGCGCCCTCCCCACCGATCCCTTAGGGAGCGGTGGCACCCTGGGGCACTCCTCTGCGTATCCGCGAAGACACGGTACTCTGCGATGACAAGTTCGCAAGTCACAGCTGTCTCCTTGCCTCACTTCGCACTAAAACGCGGGTGAACTCCGCGCCCAGTCACCGCCACGCTGCTGGGACGCATCTTCGTTTTCTTGGCAGCCGGGCCAGACGAGGCAGCTCAGCGTGATCTCTTCCTCTTCGCCCCGCGGGTGCCCAGAGGCAGCAGCCGCCAGAGCCACCAGGGGCCGCGCCCGCGCTTAGGTGGGAGGTGGCTCCAAGGTGACGCGCGGCCACCTCCGCCCCCTGGAGGCGGGGCTGGCGGGCGGGGGCCAAGGAAGTCGCACGGCCCCGGAGGTGCCCTCGCCCCCGCCGCGTCCCGGCTGCTCTTGCGCCTGCGAGTGGCAGCCGCGGCGGGTCCCGGCAAGCGAGGGGCGCGCCTTGACCCCTCGGCAGCCCCCGGGGACGCAACCTCGGACAGGTGAGGGGCGGTGCGGGGCGCACCTGGCAGCGCGCGCGGGAGGGGCGCGGGGGCGCCGCCTGCTCTCTCCCGGGGTGGGCGTCTGTGCTCCCCACCGAGGTGAGAGGGGCTGGGGACCCTGAGGGCTCAGGATGGGAATCCAGGGAAACTCCTTCCCGGGACCCAGAAGGTGTGGCAAGGACGGGAGGCAGCAATCCGCGGCGGCTAGTCCTGGAGAGCGCACGAGGGGCGGGCAGCCTGCCTCGGGAATTCTTGGCTTCTGAAAAGGCACACCTTTGGCCCCCTTTGGGCGCAGTGGAGTCGGTCACCGCCACCTCCCGGGCTCTTTCTGCAGAGGTCAGCCCCTCATTTGGGTGGGGTTTGACGCGCTCCCTCCGTGGAGACCTGGAGGTTCTGCTTTGGTGCCTAGCGCAGCTGCACGACAGCTGAAAGCTTTAGAAGACTTCTCTGGGTTACAGAGGGGTCTCTCGCACGTTAAAAAAAAAAAATAAAATACGGTGATGGTGAACTTGAGAGGCGATTGCTTCAGCAGTTAGTTCCCCAGCGCTCTGTCCATTTGTTAGGCAAATTGGGGGCGCTGATGGCTTTTAGAGATGGTTGCGTTTCCTTACAGGGGTGAAAACATCTTAACGAACTTGTGTGCGGTGTCTGAGGGTTTCGGCGGCGTGTGGGTCCTTACGTTGAGTGTGCGCTGGAAGTTACCTCGGCAAGGGCCACTTACGGCTACCAGACAGCTTCCAGGTGAACCCTAGAACTTTACAAAACCTGCTTCCCGAGAAGCGGAACTTCAGGCAGACAGGTCTATGGATTATGGTTTCCATTAGCGTTCATTTTTTGTTTGGGTCAGCAGCATTTGAATTCAATAAGTATTTGTTGTCTGCCTGTTAAGGGCGAACCTCTGCGGGAGCCAGGTTGGTGTGCTTTTGCTAGCACGGGTATTGGGACGAAGGGGGCATTTTAGGGCACTCGTTCCTCACAGGTGGGTGTTTAGAAAGGGCAATGGCACAGGGACGCCTCTTTAATCTCTGCTAATAAGCATTTAAGTGCAGGGAGAATGCAAATCTCTGAAGACTGTCATTAGCCTGGCCTGCCACCCACCCGACAGGGACAATCAAACCTGTTCTTTAAAATAAGATTGTTAAGGATGCATTCTGCGCCATGCACCATGCTGGGCACTTTATCTTGCTGCATAAAATACACACCATAGGTATTCTTCCCCCCCCCCCCCCCCCCCCCCAGTACAGGCAGGGAAGAATTCAGCAGTTTGTTTAAGGTTGTTAGAGCACCTGAGAGTGGCAGGTAACTATGTCCGAGGGCAAAACGCCTACTTTTTCAGTACTCCACAGTGCTGTGAGGCCAACAGTGTAAATCTGGCAGATTGAATGGAATGGAAAATAACTCAAATTTATATTCGTAGAACAATCCACATCCTGGGACTGAAGGTCACTGTCGTGTATGAGTGTTGCTTTTATTCTCTTTGTGTGGTTGAACCATGGTCAGTCTGGGACAAGAAGATGAACAGCTTCTTTCTTTTTTTTTTTTTTTTTAATACAGAATTTATTATGTGTCTTCCTTAACATATTTTTAAGGACCCAACATATCCGACTGGGACAAGTCAGTAAAACTTTGTAGGCATTCCTTGTGTATTACGCGTTGAGGTGACAGCCAGTTTTCATATTATTCATAGCTTTTAACATTTTTGCAGCTGGATTTCATATCTTACAGATGAATGGAATCCATCGTCGTCACCTAGAAAGGACTTTGTGTGTATAAATCTATAATCATACATGAATATACATAACATTTACTTTATTTTATTTTATTTTTTTATTAAAAAAAATTTTTTTTTCAACGTTTATTTATTTTTGGGACAGAGAGAGACAGAGCATGAACGGGGGAGGGGCAGAGAGAGAGGGAGACACAGAACCGGAAACAGGCTCCAGGCTCCGAGCCATCAGCCCAGAGCCCGACGCGGGGCTCGAACTCACGGACCGCGAGATCGTGACCTGGCTGAAGTCGGACGCTTAACCGACTGCGCCACCCAGGCGCCCCGACATTTACTTTAAAAGATGTACCCATTTTTCCTTAAATCTCTGTAAGTGTAGAGTACTGCAGTGTGCTTGTTTGGGAAGAAATCCTAATATCCCAAGTTTAGCCTTTGAGTAAGAATGATCCATAACAGCTCATAATTTCTTTAAGTTCCTGTAAACCACAAAAGTGATTTTCAAACTGCAGTTATACTGTAGAGGATGAGAATGACAATAGGCCTTTGAATTTTAAGTAATATTTCAAAACTTGCTTTCTTAAAACCTTCCTTTTGATTGTGAGTAATTACACACAGAAATTGAGGGGTTTCGTGTTTAAATTATCTAAAGGTGTTGAAAATAAAGTAGTGGGTTTTGTTGTTGTTGTTGTTGTTGTTGTTGTTGTTGTTGTTGTGTGGGTATGTGTGTGTGTTTAAGAGAGGCTTTTTGCCTGTGTTGAGACAGTCAGGTGGGATCTTCTGCCTGGGTTGTGCCTGGCACAGTTTTTATTTTCTCTATCTTCATTTGACAGTGAAACTGATAGGCTGACAGCACACCTTGAAGTCCTCTTTAGGAGTATTTGAAATCCTGCCTAGAATGTGTTTGTAGAATTTAGGAGTATTTGAAATCCTGCCTAGAATGTGTGCGTGGCTTGGTGAGATGCTCTAATGAAGAGGCAGAGAGTGTTGAATTAGAGAAATTGCCAGAAAAGCCAAAGAGCCCAGGAGCAGAGTCTGCATGAGATGTGAAATGGGCAGATCTCAATTTTCGATCTGGGGATGCTTTTTAGGAAGAATAATGCAAAACTTGTTAGGAAAGTGGATGCTTATTTAGAATGGAAAAAGAAATGATAACCATTTGCTGGAGGTTCCTGTCTTCGCTGAGATCTCTCCAATTTTCCACTTCCTCTCCAGCTGCTTTTGGGGAGGGGCACTTTTCCCTATTCTCCGCCCCCCCATCCCCAGTCTCCATCCTCTCTCCGCGCACAAAAGCAGATCCCTACCCTCTGTGGCTCCTCGCTCCCCAAATTCACCTCTCCGCGCTGTGTACCTGCTGAATTTTGTGGTTCATATTGTGCAGATTGTTGTATAAATCCTCCAATCAGTGTTCTAGGTGTGTAGGATGGTTTAGTGTTGGTCTGGCTGTATTTCATGGACACGAGACACACAAAAAACTTCCATGCTGTTCCGCCATCTTGGCTCCCATCTCTCTGCTGAGATCTTTTTGGGCAGTTTACCAGAAATACTTATGCAAAAATGCTTCCTGATTGCAACCCTCTCTCCCTGAGAACACTTAGCATCTCCTAGCAGCTCGTAGCCCTCATAGGGGCCAGTAAGAGGCAGGAAGTTGAAACTTCACTACCTTCATAGAGTAAGAGACCAAGTTGTGGTTGGAGGGAGGCAAAGGACTCATGGTTGGCTGAGTGGAGTTGAGGCCGGTGGCTGGGGTGGGAGGGATACTGGGCTTATCGGGGACTCGGCATTTCATACCTAGTGATCAGTCCCAAGAGGAAGGCCCAGAGCTGGACTCCAAGACCTTTCAGTTTGCTTGGCTCTCCCAGTCACCATTTACTGAGGGTTTTCTCTGTCCCAAGCACTGACTCTGGTGAGGTCCTATTTGTCACCGAGCTCCTGGTGTCATGGAGCTGGTTTCATTATGACAGCACAGTGTCGTGGGTGCTGGCCTAGAGCCTGGAGGGCTCCTGATTGCTTGAACTGAGTTTGGAATTGTTGGTGGAGTTAGTGAGATGAAAGGGTCCAGGGTGGAAGGCTGTAGAAGGCCTGGAGGTTTGGACCTACACGCTTCCTCCATGGTTGCCGTGAGGCCCCCTTGGTTAGTGCTTCTCAACGTGTCCTTCCCGACCAGCTGAACGCACCCGCTGGGATTAACTTCTTAGAAATGCATATCCTCAGGCCCCATCCCGGGCCCCCCTGAATCAGAAACTCTATGTCTGGAGCATAGCAGTCTGCCCTCCTGATGATTCTGGTCTATGCCAAAGTTTGAGAACCACCGCTCTTCGTATTTACGAGCACTGTTAGGGCATAGACGGAATAAGGGGAGCATATAAGCTCATATATTAGGATTGGCATAGAGGTATCATTTATAGTATGATCACTGACATTTATTGAGCACCTAGATTGTACTCAGGCGTTGTGCTAAGAAATACGAACTCTTTTAATCCTGAATACAACCCCACAAAGCGGGCCTGTTGACACTTCCATTTAATTTGAGAAAACCGAGGCCCAGAGACACCAGGGTAATGTCCCAGGGCACACAGCTGGAAGGCGGTTCAGCCAGGATTCAGGCGCCTTCCCTCTCTTCCTGCCCGGGAGAGTTTGCATCCGTGTCCTTGCTGTGGGCGGGCATTGTCGGAGAGGCTGGAAGGCTACCTGGAATGGCCCTGTTTAACAACCCACGGTGATTTGCTCATCACTTGGGGTCAACAGGCTTTTCTTTAGGGACACATTGCCGGAGGACAGAGGAAGAATTGTGTCAGTCCCTCCTAGTGTGAATTTCTAAGGTTTCCTAAGCAAGTGGGCACGATTGCATATATACGACGAGTAACACGGAAGATGCCTCTTTCCCTGGCATGATTATGGGCTCATATGGATTTCTCCTGTGGGTGACTGTGGAAGGTGGCCTTGTTTTGGAATGTGAGCTTCATCTATTAGCACGGAGGCCTTTCTTCCAAAGGCCAGTTCCCTGCCCAGGACACAGAGGGCTTAAAGATGATGGTGTGTTTGTCCATCATGTCCTGGAAGGCATCTAGAAAACCTATGCTTGCTTTGCAAGGTCACGGTTGTTTGTTTGGTTGGTTTTTTTCCTGAAAACAATTATTCCCCATAATTTTGTACATTTTTTAAAAAGTTTATTTAATTGGAGAGAGAGAACGAGCGAGCGTGAGCAGGGGAGGGGCAGAGAGAGAGAGAGAGAGAGAGAGGGAGAATCCCAAGCAGGCCCTGCACTGTCAGCACAGAGCCTGATGCAGGGCTTGAACCCATGAACCGAACCGTGAGATCGTGACCCGAGGAGAAATCAAGAGTTGGATGCTTAACTGACTGACCCACCCAGGCGCACCTGCAATTTTGTGCCTCTTATCATGGAATACCTCCATCATTTCAGGCAGCATGAAAAAAACCAAACAAACCACACAGCTATAGATGTGAGTCCATGTGTGAGTGTATCGAACGATGGTTTGCCTTTGGGTGCGGACCTCAGGTTACCGTGTGTTCGGTTCCCGTCCGGAGACAAATGCGTAGACCAATGTTAACTTGAGTCTATGGCAGGCCATCTCAGCCATGCATTCGTTCATTCACATGGTCATTTGCTGCCTGCCTCGTTGCGCTAAGTGTTGATATCAGGCACTGGAAGGAAATACGATGGTCGCTGGACAGGTGTGATCCCCACAGAGGGATAGGGACAAACTCGCTGTGCAGTACCTTGGCTGAATGGAGTCAGCTGCCCTAATTCTGGCAGTGAGTCAGTGCGAATGGAGTTAAGAAGTTATATTAGTTCAGGAGAGAGATTGCAGGGCTTGGCTGAAGGCAATAGGGAAGCAGGGGTGTTTGAAGGCTGGGGAGGTATCTTGGACGTGGCAGAGGTGACCAGGTGGATGTGGGTGATGGGAGAAAGGGAGTATGGGGGCTGAGGTTTGTGCCTTGGGCCCCTAGGTTGGTGCCAGCGTCGCGAGTCAGGACTAGATTGTTTTCAAAGAATAATAATGAGTTTTGTGGACACTGTGAGTTTGAAATGTCTGGCTGACTCCAGGGTAGAGGTTTGAGTGCATTGAATAATGCAGCTGATATAACAACTGAATAATTCAAGGGGCTGAGTAATATCAACAATTGAATAACGCCGTCTCTCCCAAGGAGAGGGCATAAGCGAGAAGCAGGTCGCAAAGGAAACGTGGACATTTCTCCTGGCAAACGCAGGATAGGAACAAATTCCAGTTCCTTGGATGGGAAAGGTGAAAAAGGTTTACTTCCGCTCCTTCTTTAGAGGGTGGAGATAAATTCTCTGCTCACTTTGGCCTTTCACGTGTTTGACAGCCTGGCCCGTGGGAGGAGGGCTGTGGGGTGGAACAGCAAACAAGGGCAGGAGAGTGACAAGGGGCTTGCTGAAAAGCTTGCTTTCAGAATTTGAGTCCATGTAATTGTCATAAGGTAAAATGCTTACCATCTATCCCCTTAGTTATTTTCTCTTGTTAAAAGCACTCATCTATCACATATATATATATATCATGTTTATTACAGATTAACTCATTGTATCATTTGCTAGGTCATACAGGTTGGCCAATGCTGTTTGGTAGATGCTGCTGATGCCAATATTATACGATTAATGTCTGTGCAGAATATCAGGTGGGATTAGGTGGTCAGAGTGGAGCCAAAGGCTTGTTTAAAGCATGTGTTCCAAAGTGGTTGACATGAATAAGTATGTGTTCTTTTTATCCAAAGGCTAGTAGTTGAGCCTATATTACAGGCAGTATGTGCTAAGGTTTTTGTTGTGAATCAGACAACAGGCCAGGTAGCTCCCTGGCCCCTGAGAGTTTACAAAGATGCAAAGTCGGATAGCTTAGCAAGTGACTACAGTAAAGCGTGCTGTTTGCACAAGGTGCTAGCCAAGTACTGAGGGGCGGCCTCCAGAGATAGGGCTGTTTACACTTAGCAGGAATGGTCAGCTGGCGTTAGCCAGTGGCGGGCAGAGATCCCTCTGGGCCGGGGCCCCAGCCTGGAGCCAAGTTTGGAAAGAACAAAGAGGTTGTTTTCAGAAGTTGCTGGATGAATGCTTTTGAGGAACTGCAAGGTTACGAGCAACTGTGTCCATTAAAAGTCAGAAATCTTCACGGGAGGTTGTGACCTGATCAGGAAAACTAGAAAAAGAAAGTATCGAACCTACCTGTGTGACTGTCACCGTGTTGGGATCCAAGATGCGAGCAAGGTGGCGCTACATAAATAAAACAAAAACCAGACCGAACAAAAATAATGATTGCGGTGATAATGTAATAATTTGGGTTTTATTTATTTATTTTTTGGTGGTGGTCGGAAGGGGACTATTTTAGACATTATGAAAGATGTTGGGGTCTAGTCTGAGAACTTAGTATATCAGAAAAGGTCTCTAGGGGCGCCTGAGTGACTCAGTCGGGTAAGTGTCCAACTTTGACTCAGGTCACAATCTCAAGATTCGTGAGTTCGAGCCCCGCATCGGGCTCTCTGCTGTCACCACAGAGCCTGCTTAGGATCCTCTCTCTCCCTCTCTCTGCCCCTCTTCCTCTCTCTCTCTTTTTCTCTCTCTCTCTCTCTCTCTCTCTCTCTCTCTCTCAAAAATAAACATTAAAAAGGAAAAAAGAAAAGAAAAGAAAAGGACTCTATATTACCGAGACCACAGTAACCAACATCATTGCTCTCACTGTCTTGACTAATGTAAAACATTCCATAATTATTGTACATGCGGGTTCCTAGGTTTCTAGTCTGAAAATGGCCTTTGGGATCAGTCTTCCACCTCCTGTTGCTTCCTCCTGAGTAAGGCGGGGCCCAGAGGTCCTGCAGGCTTGCGTACCTTCCCTGTCTGTCTCTCTGGCAGACCTGTCTGTCTTTGTTTGTCATCCCACTGACAGGCTTCACTTGGACAGGGATTCTTGTCTGTTGCTGGAAGAGGCCCTATCGTGAACTGTCTCCATCCTTTCTCGAAGTCTTTGTGCTGCTCTCCATCCGTATTTCCTCTTTGGTATGTTTGCCGTGCACTTTCTTCCAACATAGTTGAGTGTTGGTGATTCTTGGAGGAATCTTGGGAGGAAGTCGCTTTCAGCACTTTCAGGCCTGTCTAAACAGGCAGAATTTCTCTGGTATTTCTTTCATTCTCTTAGGTCTGTTTGAGCTGGCACAGAAACATTTAGCTTTTTTTTTTTTTTTAATTTTATTTATTCATTTTGAGAGACACAGAGACAGTGTGAGTGGGGAGAGGGAAAGAGAGAGAGAGAGAGAGAGAGAGAGGGAGAGGGAATCCCAAGCAGGCTCTGCACTGTCAGTACAGAACCCTGCGAGGGGCTCAAACTCTCAAACTGTGAGATCATGACCTGAGCCACAACCAAGAGTCGGATGCTTAACTGACTGAGCCACCCAGGCGCCCCCAAAACACGTAGCTTTAGGAAGGAAGGAGAAAGAAGGTTCTCAGGAAGTTTCTTCTGTTAATATTTGAACCAGAAGACATGGCAGAACGGAGAAGGTACATGATGAATTGTTTCTAAACATCGTGAACTATTTATGTGATTAAACAAAAAGAGTTTGAACATGTAGGTGCGGCCCTGGTCATTAATAACAGATTGGTATATGGTTGTTTTATTAACTACTTCCTTTCTGACTTTCCGCTTTGTATCAATTTCTGCCTTTATCACCATGAACTTAAGATTATAAGTCAATGCGTGGGGCGCCTGGGTGGCCCAGTCGGTTAGGCATCTGACTCTTGGGTTCGGCCCAGGTCATGATCTCATGGTTTGTGGGATCGAGCCCTGCATCAGGCTCTGTACTATTCGTGTGGAGCCTGCTTGGGATTCTCTCTCTCCCTCTCTCTCTCTTCCTCTCCCCGATTATCTCTGCCCCTCTCCCACTCACACTCTCTCTGTCTCTCTCCAAATAGATACACTTAAGAAAAAAGATTGTAAGTCAATAATTGATGGCTTCGTTTTTGTGTTCATTGCCAATATGTGCCTTTTCATCGATGTTTTCTCTTTTAGTGGAAGTTTTTCGTTTTCCCTGGTTTATAGAACATTCCAACAAGTGCCAGCTACCTGACACGCTGAGCTGCTGGGTGACAGCATCATATCTCATTCTCAGGAACCCTGCTGGCTAGGAGACGTCCCCATTATATAGATGAGAACACTGACAATCAGAGAGTAAGTTGTATAGGGTCACCTCGTTGGTTGGAAATTTAGTTTTTTCCCGCTACTATTCCATCCCAAGAGCCAGGGCTATTTTAACCATTCCACTCTGACTTAGTTTCCGGCGAAATTGTTTCACCCCAAAACTAGAGAGTCTCCAAGACCCAAGACATCTACCATTCCAGGTATTTCTGTGTGTTGTGGGTTTGGAAGCAACTGCTTTGTGCTTTCCCAGGCTGAGTGCAGAGTTGCAATGCTTCGCCCCAGAGGCTGCTTTAAAAGCCACATCGATAAAGCTTTGGAATCCTGCTAAACCCTGTTCTGGAGACGGATTTGGCAGGATCTTGATAAATGAGACACTTTAGAGCAATTTCCTGCCAGGAGATTGTGCATACACGAAGCTAGACACCGTGGAAAGGTCTCTCTCTTTCATCTGACCCAAGTGATGCCTTAAACACATCATTGTTTTAGTAAATTTGTGTAGCAAAGCAAGCAGTCCCTTACGTGTAAACCCTACGGTTAATTCCACATGAGAACAAACCCCTGAGAATGACTTCACTGTGTTTTATGTTTTTGAATTGATGTCAGCTTTTAAATATATACAGATGTTGACATTTTAAAGCCCAGATAAAATTCTTGCGGTGCTGTTGATTGGACCTGGGTGCTTTTCTGCTAGTGGTTCATGTGTCAGCATTAGGCCCCAATGAGATCTTTCAGGGGTCCACGGTGCACAGACGCGGTTGATATTCTGGTTGATGGGGGCTTGCAGGAGCTAGAGTTACTCTTGCTGAATAGTCTGCCTGTCCCCATGGGGACTTCTGAGATACCTCTTAGGAACCTTCCTTTAATCTAGATAGTCTGTGTTCTCTTGGAACACAGAAGGAAGTAGAAAAATAACATATTTCAGGCTCTGTTCATTATACTTCCTTTAGGGCTGTATTTTGCCTTTCCGCTAAAGCTGCAGGGCATAACCAAAGTTGCCCAGCACCTGTACCCTCCTGTCCCACCCACAGCCTCACGCACCTTTGAGTAAAGCACTCATCAGTGTTGTCTGTATCCATTCCAATTCGAAGTCAGTCATTTCATGATATGCAATGCATGATGAGCTGTTTTTGTTGTTGTTAAACTATGTTTTTAATGTTTATTTTTGAGAGAGAGAGAGAGGGACAGAGCATGAGCAGGAGAAGGGCAAAGAAAGAGAGAGGGAGACACAGACTCTGAAGCAGGCTCCAGGCTCTGAACTGTCAGCACAGAGCCCGATGCGGGGCTCGAACCCACGAACCGTGATCGTGACCTGAGCCAAAGCTAGACGCTAACTGACTGAGCCACCCAGGTGCCCCCTAAACTATTTTTTGATATAAATTTTGCTGAGCAGTGCTGGGTGTCTTGTTGGTATGATTTTGGTGGTTTCTCTGGTTTGTAGTAACATCCTGAATCTGGCCAGATAGAAGACCAGCCCCCGGTTATGAAATTTTCTGTTGTTTTGTTGTTGTTGTTTTTTGCTAGTGGCTGTGGGTTAAAGTTAACTGTCTTAGTGCTTATAAATCTTTGGTTTTATTGCTGCTTTTAACATTTCTTGATAAGGCATGTATGAAATACTATAGAGCAAAACTGCTTTTACGTCCATATGTATATTTGCACTATGTGCTGGTCTATGAATATTTTTTTTTTTTCCTGGAAATCAGCATTAGAAACTTACTAGTTGTTCCCTTATGAAGATGGTCTAGTCTAGGCTGGGTCACTTTTCATTGTGTGCCTCTGAACAATTACAGTTTCCTAAAGGCATACCTTGAGACAGATCTTGCCAGGGTTAATTGGATGGTGCAATTACAGGCCTTTTTCTTTGGTCCCTAAAATGTCACTTAAAAAAGCTCATCCTTGGCCATGAGAATACTAAAAATACTTGTAATCGGCTTAACTTGTTAAAGCTTTTAAAAAACTCTTGGTATTTAGTTTCAGGTGTTATGAGCCAAGCATCTTCTCCATTTGGGATCAGAACTAGCCCTACAATGCATGCTGCTTGAAGGGATACCAGAGAAGAGGGGCGCCTGGGTGGCTCGGTTGGTTAAGCGTCTGACTTTGGCCCAGGTCGTGATCTCATGGTTCGTGAGTTCGAGCCCCCATGTCAGGTTCTTTGCTGACAGCTCAGATTCCGTGTCCCCTGCTCTCTCTCTGCCTCTCCCCCTTCTCGCACTCTGTCTCTGTCTCTTTCTCTCAAAAATAAACATTAAAAAAATTAAAAACAAATCAATGATAACCGAGAGGAAAGTGTCCAAGTTCTTCTCTCCACTCAGTAAGCCTCCCTGGAGACCATTGCGGGTGTGGGTAGGCAAGGGGTGGGACCACTTAAGAAGCTCCCACCCCAGTACAGCAATGATGGAGTTTCACACTATGACTCCCTTGACTCACCGTGACTCAGTTATTGGGAAGGGCCCCGATTTTGGACTCAGACACATCCCAGGCTCAGATATCAGCTCTGCCATTTTTAGGACGTCAAGTGTCTCCAGAGCTCTGGTTTCTCACTTGTAAAATGGAGTTGCACGCACGTCAGTGGGGGTGATGTGAGTATGAGTAACGGTCCCTGAAGCGTGCCTTGTATATAACGGATCGTAAATACATTCCTATTCTTCAAGGAAAAGGAGGAGGCTGGCTACTTGGCCATAGGTAAGCCTGCAGCAGACATTTGGATAAGCGAGTGCCTCCAGTGTGACGGCAGCTTTTGCCCAGAGATCAGACCTCTCTGTGCTGTTGCTGTTTGGTTCTATGCTGCCTTCTGTCCAGAAGAATGAGAAAAGATAGGACAGACAGCATGCATAGGAGCTGGTAGTAAATTGCAGCATTTCGGAAATTAACTGGAGACACATTCCAGGGAGCAAGAAAGCTGACCTCTCGGTCCGGTCCGTTTTACTCAACCTGAGGCTGTTATTTTTAGAGTTGAGACGCTACCCCCTCCTTTTTCTTTTTTCTTTTCTTAACTTTAGATTTTTACTTTCACTTTTAAGGCGTTCTTCCCTTTTGCATTTTAAAGTAAATCTTGACGTGAGAAAGCTGGTCTTGGGCATGCACGCATTGATTGCATTTTCTTGGTGATTCCAGTATCATTCGATGAGAGCCCCGCCGCTCCTTGGGGAAACCAGACCGTGTTTCCTAAGTATATGTGGATGAATTAATACCTCGGAAGGTTGACTTTGGAAGGTGACACCTAATCAATGGCTTCGTTGGGTTCATAGCCTACGTTTCTGATTGCTTAAAAAGAGAGGGGAAAAAAAAGTATTGATTAGCCAGGATTTCGTGTTTCGATGGAGCCATAGAGAAAACAAAAGCAGTTCCTGCTTTCAAAAAAGTATAGCTCCGTGGAGAGTCGAGATAGATCTTTCTGAAAAGATTATTAGAGGCTCCCTCTTGGGAGCAGAGAGGGTTTTAAAGTGGGAGGGCGAGTTCTGTTTGGACTGAGAAGCGGAGGGAAAATGTGGCTTGGGTCTGGGGAGGAAGTGACCCTCAAAGTCAGGCTGAGGTCGCTGGGGAGAGAAGGGCACTGTTTATGTCTGTTCCGCCCACACCCCCTGGCCTCCTGGAATTTTGCCGGCAGGCCCTTTACTGTGCTGCCCCTTTTAGGAACGACGTCTGTGAAGCAGGAAGCTGGGTGACAGAGACCGAGGGAGGGACAAGGTGGCATAAAGAATGACAACGTAAAGTTGGGCTGCTAGGCCTGCGCGTGGCTCTGGTACCTGTGAACCGTGTGACGTTGGGCAAGTCACTTAAGCTTCCTGTGCCTCAGTTTGCCCATCTGTGAAATAAAGCTTCTGATAGTATCTACCTGATAGGGTAATGAGGATTCAGCGACAACATACCCGCAGTTTGATAGGTGACGCCCCGCCTGCTGTTGTTTTGGTAAACCTCGATGGCGGGAGGCTCGTGTTAGCTCTAAAGAACTAAGACGTGTCATGTTTGCTGACCCTAACGATTGCCCCGTATTTAAAAACGCACTTGCAGGGGCGCCTGGGTGGCGCAGTCGGTTAAGCGTCCGACTTCAGCCAGGTCACGATCTCGCGGTCCGGGAGTTCGAGCCCCGCGTCGGGCTCTGGGCTGATGGCTCAGAGCCTGGAGCCTGTTTCCGATTCTGTGTCTCCCTCTCTCTCTGACCCTCCCCCGTTCATGCTCTGTCTCTCTCTGTCCCAAAAATAAATAAACGTTGAAAAAAAAAAATTTTTAAAAACGCACTTGCATCATTTTAGCTCCACGGGGAGGTTTGTTTCGGATGTTTCTGATCGCTCCACGCCTTTTTCTGGCTGGTAGTCTATGAAATGAGCTGCCAAGTGCACGCCATGAGAGACCCCAGACCGTTGGGTGAGTTCATTTGGGAGCTATCCATCGAAGCTGTGCTGAGACAGGGTATGCTTCATCGAGCTGGCGCTGACATTGACGGGATCCAAGACGTGGGGGAAAAAGAAATCGATACAACCTTTTTAAAAGATAGATGGTTTTAATATGGATAATAGTGTGCTTTACCTTTTCATTTGAGAGATGCGGCTGTAATGGAATGCCATATAAACGCTAATGCGCGCTGACTACTTCCTGATAGTGGGTAACCCCTTTGGGCATTGAGATAAAAAGTTCAGTGATCTGGGCACATGTCACTTTGATGTGTCATAACAGGTTGAGAGACATCGTCTTCAAATGAACCATTAATGAACCTTTAATCTGTGTTTAAAAAAAAACCAAAACTTTCTTAACACACAGGCTTGGTTGTGTGTATATATACGATTCGTTTTATTTCACTCACGGCAGTTTTCCACATTTGCTTTAGACATTTGAATTAGTTTGCAGGTGATGGAATACACGTAAATCGTTGCTTGTGCATATGTCTTGAAGGTCTCCGCTGTTGTCTTTTCTTCTCTTGGGGACGCTAGCTGTCTCAGGACCAAAAGCGATCTCAGCTTACTGAAATCCAAATGTTGATGGGAGGAGGGAACAGTAGCTGGCCTTGTAGACCTGCAGTCATGCCCAGTTTGGGAGCCCTGGAGCCCTTGGTGGATAGTTTCAGCGATCAGTTTATGCGGGCTCCTTTCTTTGCTGGAGTTGACGGGCTTCGTTGTCAACTTGCCGATCGCAGTTTCGTAAAGGTGATACGAGTCGATCGTTCCATTATGAAATGACTGGGGGAAACCCAGATGGGAGGGTGCAGGCAGATAAAATGTGCCCCATCCTCAGCAGGAGGAGCCTCTAAAGAGGGCCTCTAACAAGGCTGTGTCAGGACTGGCTGCCATTACTGATTTAATGGTCTGTACCCAGTGCCTGGAAGCTGCCCGCACAACTTATCACAGAGCAATAAATACGTTACCCAACATCAGTTGATAATGAAACATTTATTAAAAAGCTTAATACAAGTGGAGCTTTTTGGGTTGATGGAATATACCGGTCTCTGTGCAGGCTTGGAGTTCTGGTAAATATCCTGTCACGAGAGTAGTAGAAGGAATCGCCCTCCGAATGAATTCGTTCATTCCCATTCCCTCCAGACTTAACTGCTGTGTGCCAGGTACTGTTCTAGGCGCTGAAGATGCAGGGCTGAACGAGGCAAACACAGTCTCATCCCCTCAAAGGACTTCATTATTATGGGGGGGGGGTGGGAGTGGATGGGGGAAGACCAAATCAATTAATCAGCTAAGTTGGAGGCCATGATGAATGTCAGGTGTGATAAGAGATTATGGCACAGAAGTGCAGTTTCATACTAGAGGGCCAAGGTCAGGGCAAGGTTGAGGATTCAGGTTAGGGTTAAGGTAAGGCTCCCTAAAGAGGCGATGGTTGGTCTAGACCTGAAAGGGCTAAGTGTTTGATCCCTGGGAGAGCAGATGATGTCACTGACAGGTCTGAACCAACAAAACAACATCCCTAGACTTTTACCCCAAATGTTTGCTGCACCCGTTTCCCCCTCGTTGGGGGCTGCTACTTTCTCCTTCGTGCAGGTGTTACTGTCAGACCCGGTACGACTGAACATCATGGAAAGGATGACCACTCCTGGGCGGGGTCTTCACTGTGGGTTCAGTGAGTTATCCTCCTTGCTCACAGCCCACGGTGACAGAACTTTGCATCCGACAAGAGGTCCTTCTCTTTTTACTTGCCCATCACATGGGCTGGTAGGGTGAGCCCAGGGCTGTGGCGAGGTCTGCTCTAGCTTGCCTTTCATGGCTAAAACATACGTAATTTCACATGATGCTGTTAGCTTTTTGGAAATGACACACTGTCCTATTCTCACTCGGTCAAGATTTTACCCACTTGGGCGGCGCCTGGGCGGCTTAGTCGGTTAAGCGTCCGAGTTTGGCTCAGGCCACGATCTCATGGTTTGTGATTTCGAGCCCCATAGCAGGCTCCGTGCTGGCAGTGCAGAGCCTGGTTGGGATTCTCACTCTCTTCCTCTCTTTCTGCTCCTCCCTCCTCGTGCTTTCTCTCTCTCTCTCTCAAAATAAGTCAATATGAAAAGAAGAAATAAAATAAATACAAAAAAGATTCCGTCAACTGTGTCAAGATATGTGCTGGAAATTAGAGCTTCATCTTCTTTCAGAGTGACTCTTTTCCACTATGGATTATTTGTAGCCTTTTTTCTGTCAATTATGAAACTTTGAATTGTATTGGGTATTTACAGAAAATGAACCAAAGCAGCCAGAGCAGCTTTGCGATGGTGAGTGTCTGACTCAAAATCCTTTATGCTCTGGAAACTCGACCCTGCCACAGGGGCCTCAGTTGGTTCTCTGTTGATTAACTCTAAGTACAGAGCAGTGTATTTTGTCTCCTTCAGGACAGAAAATACTGGTAATACAGAATTAAAACTTTATAGGAAGGCAACAATTTACAAAATATTAAACCCAAACCCAGATGCCATTCAAACACTTGTGTAGATAGATATTTATACAGGTTGTTTTCCCTCTGGAAGTTTCTGTTCTGTATGAGATAGTGAACATGAAAACAGGTAATGGCAAATAAATAGGAACTCTAACAGCCTAATAACAGAACAGATTAGCTAAATGTCTGTCGTAATTCCCTGATGCATCTGCACCAGGTGAATGAAGTGACTGCATTCATTTTTAAGAATTTATTTCTAGAACATTCTAAAGCTGTATGCCTGGATTTTACTCTCTTGCCTGTTGGAGCAGAACTAATTAGCTCTGTCGTGTTTTGAGTTGCCAAGGCCTCTTGAGTTGATCATTCTGAGGAAAGTCTTAGAATACTCTTGATTCTTAGATAGGATTTACGTTTTTGATATTAGTGCCGAGAGACAGATGGCAGTTCACTGGCATAGAGCCACTGCTCCCTTTTCTGAAGCCCGGGGCAGATACTCATGCTGATGACTTTGTGTTTCCCGTTGAGTCTCAGAATCATTTGCCATAATCGTTCATCAGGCCACTACCATCAGTTGATCTGGGTTGGCCATCAGAAATGTGGTTGTCATCTAAGATGATTTTGGACTGAACTTTCCCTTTCTGTTGGAGGAAAGTGCACAAACACAGAGCGTGAGTGGGGGAGGGGCAGAGAGAGAGAGAGAGAGAGAGAGAGAGAGAGGGAGACACAGACTCCGAAGCAGGCTTCAGGGTCCAAGCTGTCAGCACAGAGCCCGACACGGGGCTTGAACTCACAAACCGTGAGATCATGACCTGAGCTAAAGTCAGATGCTCAAGCGACTGAGCCACCCGGGCACTCCAGCATGGATTTTCTTTAATATACTTGAAGTCTAAAAGTACATTAAGGCAAATCACTGGGCTCTCCAAAGAACTAACACCATGGAATAGCCTTGAAAACAAATTTATCTAAGTGGATTTATACCTTACAATGGGGGAACTGAGAGTTGTGTAGTTTTCCTTTTATTAACTCAGTGAGGGTCTGAACTCATGCAGACATGAACTCTGCAAGGTGAAATCACTGAGAGAACAGTCATAAAGTTAAGAGAAAACTGGCCTGAAATAATATATTTTGATTTTTTTTTGCTTATTTATAGAATTCAGCGTGAAGGGACCAAGGTAGCACAATCGACACACAGCATAGCCCAACAACTTTGGTACAGAACTGATCCATTTTGGGGGAAAAGCTGTCTCCATTGTGTTATTTTAAGTTTATTTATTTATTGAGACAGAGAGAGAGAGAGAGAGAGAGAGAGAGAGAGAGAGAGAGAGAATCCCAAGCAGGCTCCAGGCTCTGAGCTATCAATGCAGAGCCCGGGGTGGGGCTCGACCCCACAAACTGTGAGATCATGAACGGAGCTGAAATAAAGAGTCAGACGCTTAACCAACCCAGCCCCCAGGCACCCCTCCATTGTGTTATTAAATGTGCATTGATGTTGAGTGTTTATACAGTGAGAGGCAGTAGAAAATGTCCTCATAGTCAAGTTTTAGGAAATATTTTATCCAAATGAGAAGCAATATGTTGATATTTATATAATGACATAAGAAGCGTGGCTAGGGAAAATGATTTGAAAGCAGTGGCCCTTTGATTGCCAGTGGATAATACGGTGGAAATTTCACGTACATATGTAGGCTAGAAGCGTCTCTTGAAAACATCGGGCCACCTCTAGCCCTGTGCTGTCTCTGTCTTTCCTCGGTCTCCACCACCACTCAGCCTGCATGTATTTTTTTTCCTTTTCGGGCACCCGTGGTCCCCTGGGGTACGGACCCTGCTGTAGGAACATATGTCTTATTATTTCACCTAATGAACCTCTTAAACCTCTTAAACGTACCGCTTTACGGATCTGTGTATTCACTCCGGCCTCATCACTTAAGGGATAAAACTTAATGTAGATTTTGTTTCAAATGCTGGTAAACTAAAGTTTACCATCTTAACCATTTTCTGAGCACACAATTCAGTCCTTAAGTCCATTCACATTCTTGGGCAAGTATCTCTACCCTCCGTCTCCAGAACTGTTTTCATCTTGCAAAACTGAAACTCTGTACCCATGAAACCACCATTTCCCATCTTTCCCTCCCCGCAACCCCCACCCCCCAGCCCCTGGCAACCACCGGTCTGCTTTTTGTCTCCACGAATGTGACTATCATGTGGTAGAGTCCTTAGTGTTTGTCCTTTTGTGACAGCCTTATTTCACTTAGTATAATGTCGTCGCGGTTCATCCATGTTGTAGCAGGTGTCAGAACTGTCTTCCTTATAAGGTAGAATAATACTCTGTTCTATGTATGTACTACCTTTTGCTTCTCCATTCATCCAATGATGGACTTGGGTTTTTTCATCTTTGGCTATTGTGAAGAATGGTGCTATGAAGATGGGGTGGTACAGAGAGCTCATCAAGTCCCTGCTTTCACTTCTTTTGGGAATATAACCAGAAGGAGAATTGCTGGAGCATATTATAAGCCTGTTTCATTTTTGGAGGAGCCAGTATCCTGGTTTCTTTCTTTTTATGTTTTTAATTTACATTCAAGTTGGTTAGCATATATTGCAACAATGATTTCAGGAGTAGATTCCTTAGTGCCCCTGACCCATGTAGCCCATCCCCCTTCACACAACCCCTCCAGTAACCCTCTGTTTGTTCTCCGTATTTAAGAATCTCTTATGTTTTGTCCCCCTCCCTGTTTTTATATTATT
Source organism: Prionailurus viverrinus (assembly GCF_022837055.1). NCBI lineage: Eukaryota > Metazoa > Chordata > Mammalia > Carnivora > Felidae > Prionailurus > Prionailurus viverrinus. The sequence continues at coordinate 8,370,273 of NC_062566.1, forward strand.
TTTGCTTCCCTGCTCTTATGGTCATCTGTTTTGTCTCTGAAAGTCCTCATATGAGCGAAGTCATATGATGTTTGTCTTTCTCTGACTAATTTCACTTAGCATAATACCCTCCAGTTCCATCCACGTAGTTGCAAATGGCAAGATTTCATTCTTTTTGATTGCCGAGTAATACTCCATTATGTATATATACCACATCTTCTTTATCCATTCATCCCTCGAGGGACGTTTGGGCTCTTTCCATACTTTGACTATTGTCGATAGTGCTGCTGTAAACATGGGGGTGCGTGTTATCCCTTCAAAACGGCACACCTGTATCCCTTGGATAAATGCCTAGTAGTGCACTTGCTGGGTCACGGGTAGTTCTATTTCTTAGTTTTTTGAGCAACCTCCATACTGTTTTCCAGAGTGGCTGCCCCAGTTCGCATTCCCACCAGCAGTGCAAGAGAGATCCTCTTTCTCCGCATCCTCGCCAACATCTGTTGTTGCCTGAGTTGTTAACGTGAGCCATTCTGGTATCTCATTGTGGCTTTGATTCATTATCCTGTTTTCTGTAGAGGCTATAGCATTTCACATTCCCACTAATCGTACCTAAGGATTCCAATTTGTCTAGGTCCTCACCAACACTTGTTATTTCTGTTTTTCTTAATAGTAGCCCCCTCGATGGATGTGCGGTGGTATTTTCTTGTGGTGTTGATTTGCATTTCTCTAATGATTAATGATGCTGCATATAACTTCTTTTTAAAAAGTGTACTGAAGGTGCCAGGCATAACCTTTTGAATTGTCATTGAAAGAAAATTACTCGGAGAGTCAAGAGATCTGGATTCTAGCCATATCTCTATGCTAATTAGCCGGTTGACCTTCCGTTCCGCTTAACAAATGTTAATTAGGCCTCTGCCAAGTGCTGATAACCACACTGCAGTGCCAGAGAGAGAAGAAAATTTAACCGTAATTTTTCCATTCATGTCTCTGGTTTATAGTTTTTGTTGTGTGTGAAAATGCAACAGCTTAAGTCTTCTCTAGGTTTTTAACACGCAATTTAGGTTGTAAGTATAACTCAGACTCTCTTTAGAGGAGATAGGGTTGCCTTCCATAAAAATAAGGCACGAAAACTGTAACTTAGAGGCGCCCCTAATTAGCCTTTGTAATTTTCTGTGCTGTTTTCCCACGCCAATGCACCAATAATTATAATGGCCACAGTGTCTCTTTGGATTCCTTAATTCTTTTTAATTTAGATTTATGACTGATTTACCCAGAAGAGAGAGCTGGTGATCCCTAGTTAGGGACGGCAATGCAGTCTGTAGGTACAAGCACGGATTTTGTGGTTAGGGAGAAACTGGTTCTAGTCTTTACATGGCCGAGTATCAGTGGAAAAATTGCTTAATCTTTATAATCCTTGGTCTTTCTCTCATGTTTCATGGAGTAATTTTACCCACCTTTGTTATGGTTGTGAGGATTCAGAAAACTCAGACAAAAAGAGTTCAATTCAGTGCGTGCCTGCAGTCACCACACAACAAAGGGTCCCAAGTTCTCACCTACCAACGAATTACCCACTGGATTTGGAAATTTAACAAATGTGGCCGGTGTGTGATTTCTGGAGGTAATTGATTCATATTTGGGTGACGTTGAGATCAACACAACTCACCTTTGCAAATGTTAAGAAAACAGATTTTTCTATTCTGCTAAGGACTAAGTTACAGATATATTTGTTGAATGGATGAATGAATTTAAGCCGTCATACTTGCCCTTATGAGAGTAAACATTGGTTTGCCATTGGTCACAATCTTAAATGTCGGAAGACTCTTCATTTAGAAATGAAGGACTTTACCAGAGAGAATTTCCAAACTCTGTCATATTGCTGTCACATTAAACAAGCGTTGCTGTACTCTTTCTCTAAAGCTTGAAGTTCTCAGATGGGTTTAACCTGACCTTTTTAAAAAAGGTGTGTTAGGCTTGGGAAGGGCCAATGAATATGCTGTCAGGCTTGGCAAAACTGGGATTTATGTACGTTTTACTTTTTAGAAATTTCTGATTGGGACGTCAGACACATTGTCCCCCTTTTTCCCCCCTAAAGACATTTGGTAGGTCATATTGATCCGTATTTTCCAAAATAGTTCTGAACATTTAAAAACAATTTTTTTTAACGTTTATTTATTATTGAGATACAGAGAGACACAGAGCGTGTGCAGGGGAGGGGCAGAGAGAGAGGAAGACACAGAATCTGAGGCAGGCTCCAAGCTGTCAGCACAGAGCCTGACGTGGGGCTCGAACTCACAAACTGTGAGATCGTGACCTGAGCCGAAGTCGGACACTTAACCGACTGAGCCACCCAGGCGCCCCAATAGTTCCTAACATTTTGACCTTTATAGCTACACACTAATTTTCTTGGTGAGATGATCAGTCTAGTCAGGGCTGTTGACAGAAATGATTTCAAATATACCTTTAGGGAAGATAGCTAAATTTCAAGTTTGGTCAGGCAGGTACTTTGGAGACCTAAGACCGAAACGGGATTAGAAGATCTCTTTAGAACTGGTACCATTTTTAGTAGAGAGCTGGCTTTCTTCTCTCCATCTGAGATCTTTGGTAATAGTATCAATTTAGATATGGAGGGCTAGAAAGTTAATTTTTTTTTTAGCAGTTTTATTTTTGACAAAGCACTCCTCACCATCTGATGTAATAAATATTTTAAAGATTATTTATTTGTACCTGTTTTCACCAAATAGTGATACATCCTATTTAGATAAAGAACTCCAAGCATGGAGTGTTCCCCATGGGGAGTCCTTGGGGTGATTTGGTGGGAAGCAGTGGAGAAGGGCTCTGGGCTTATGCAGGACAGTTTTTTTTTTAAATTTTTTTTTTTTTACGTGTATTTATTTTTGAGAAACAGAGTGAGACAAAGCATGAGCGGGGGAGGGGCAGAGAGAGACAGAGACACAGAATCGGAAGCAGGCTCCAGGTTCTCAGCTGTCAGCACAGAGCCCAACGCGGGGCTCGAACCCACGAACTGTGAGATCATGACCTGAGCTAAAGTCGGATGCTCCCAACCAGCTGAGTCACCCAGACGCCCCTGCATGACATTGTTTAGGGTGGCAGGCTATTATTTATTGAGTCACTGGCAAGGATCAGGAAGGGAAAAACTGTCTCAGGGATTGGGGTCTTTTCTGTGAGTGGGATTCTCAGCAGAGCAAAGGACCTTTTCCAAAGGAAGCGTGACCTTCCCGTTTTCTTATTTCCTGAATGGAGGCAGTGGGCGGTGGGTAATGTAAGCTGTGGTGTAGCCTTTGGCATTTCCAGCCGTGGGATGGATCCACTGTTACGGAATTCTGAATAACCAGAAGGCTAAGAAGGAAAAAGCAAATACCAAACAAAAGACCCTTTGATCCTTCACCTGAGCTGGTCCCCCTCAACTCCTGCCGTGGCTTCTTCGCAGCTCACTTAAAACCTAAAGCCTTGGGGCGCCTGGGTGGCTCAGTCGGCTAAGCGTCCGACTTCGGCTCAGGTCATGATCTCCTAGTTCATGAGTTCGAGCCCCACATCGGGCTCTGGGGTGACAGCTCGGAGCCTGGAGACTGCTTCAAATTCTATGTCTCCCTCTCTCTCTGCTCCTCCCCTGCTCATGCTCGGTCTCTCTCTCCTTCAAAAATAAATAAAAACATTTAAAAAGAAAATTAAAAAAAAAAAAACCTAAAGCCGTTGCTGGCCCCACAACTATCTCTGACATCACCTCCTCCCACCACCTGCTAGATCATGCAGGTCTGACTGTATTGACCACTCTGCTATTCCTACGCTAGAGGGGAGCACGCTTCTGGCTGTGGGGCATTGCGTGGACTCTTCTGTGTGTCTGGAATCATCTTCTCCAAATAGCCAGGTTATTCCTTTCTGTCACTGAAGTGTCTGCTCGTGTGTCACCACTTCTCTGAAATGACTCCCATCTTCCCCTCCACACGTACATGTCCCCCCCAGGAACACAAGCTTCCAGGGAGCCGGTCCCCTGTCTGCCTTCGCTGTTGAACCGTGGAATAAATAAGAGGTCAAGTCAGACTTGGAAAGCTGATCCTGGGAGTTCATTCAAAAGAGGGACTTGCAGAGTTCACAATGGATCAGATCGAATTCAACCTTATCCTGCATACGTGTTGTACCCGCAATAGTGGTGTGTGAATTTACTGCAGTGACCTGGGAGATTACAAAGAAAAGTCATTTTGTTTTGGGGAACTTCACCATTTAAAGGATATTTATGGGGGTGCCTGGGTGACTCGGTCTGTTAAGTGTCCAACTGTTGACATTTCCTTGGGCTCCAGGGTCACGAGGGCTTCTAACTCCTGCATGTTATTACATGAATACTATTACATGAACATAATACATGTTATTACACTGCTAAATCCAGGCTTTAATTGACCAGATTTCTCTAACCCTGCCTTATGGTAAATGGATTTATTTTAATGTTACGAGTTTTACTTTCTGCTCTAATTATGAGCGACTTCTCTCACGGAGGAAATGCATATCTTTTTTTTTTTTTTCCCTACCTCTTCCGCATCACCTGGGTCCACAGAAAGGCACCTGTCTACCTGTGAATATGCAAATGATGTGAATGGTCCGAAGGAAGCAGTGCATAACGTACTTTGTAAATATTACAGTGAACTTGAGACAAATGAGATCATTTGTTGAAACTGATGCTTAATGAGTTTCCCTAGAGAAACTTCCTGTAACAGGTGACAGTGGTATTTATCAAACACCCTGTTTAAATCGCTCTTACCTTTTTCTTTTTTAATGAGCATTTTGCGTGTTTCACCTTGTCTAGTTTATGTTCATTACTTGAGCCTTTTTTTCTGAAAGAAGAGACACTGTTCCAAAAATAGTCATTGCCTAAAGGGGAAAAGCAAATTCTTTTCTTAGTATTGTAGTTTTTGTTTTTTTTTTTTTCAGCAGATTAAAGGATTTGATTGTTCAGGTGCTCTAGAAACGTTCTCTCCATGCTCTTTTGATCATACAGCCTGTGAGCAGATACTTTTCGGCCAGGCACACCCAATATAAGTTTATATATTTGCTTATAAATTATGTACGTATATTGTGGTACTGATATTGCATGTATTATTGAACACTCACAAAAATAGAAATTAAACGGACCTTGGAGATCCGTCTGAATGGAAGTTCCAGTGTTTTCTTTGCATGCCCCAGGTTGTGCTGGACACTTCCTGGGGTGTGCTCAGTCTGCTCTGGCAGATGCCCCTCCCCCCCACCACAGCCTAGAGCACTTCATGGCGTTTGCAGGACCTCAATAAAAATGCAGTGTGAAAAGATGCCCAAAATCTGCATTAGGGAGGCTAGAAGGAGAATAATTTGCTGAAGATTCTGATATAAACTCATTGGACCCTTTTTTTTAAAGTTTATTTACTTATTTTGAGAGAGAGAGAGAGAGAGAGAGAGAGAGCCAGCATGATCAGGGAGAGGAAGAGAGATTTATATAGAGAGAGAATCCCAATCCACACTGTCAGTGTGGAGCCCGATGTGGGGCCCGATCTCAAGAACCACGACATGAGGAACATAGTATGTGCTCAGTAAATGTGGCTGTTTCTTTGCCCCCACCCCACCACTATGAGCTATTTGCGCATGGTCTGACTTTGTGAGATCCAGGCATATGAAGATGATTCTTCTGGAACTCCAAATAGTGTTTCTGTGAATGGATGTGGATAATGTTGGTTAGATCATGTTAATGAAAGGGAATAGTTTTTCTAACCATATCCAACGCTATCCAATAAAATCCTTGCTTGACTGGTAGATCTTTCTGGAATGAATGTATGCCATAGTTTAAAACTAGTGATGTTTATTTCCCATTATAAGCAACTTTGAACGGGACATCCTATCTAAGCCAGTATGGTCAGTGTGAGGTTGCATTTATTGGAAATGATATTTTTTTCAGGACTTTAAAAAAAATATTTATTTTTGAGAGAGAGAGAACCTGTGTGTGCGTGAGCAGGGTAGGGACAGAGGATCCAAAGCGGGCTCTGTGCTGACAGCAGAGAGCCCGGATGTGGGGCTCGAACACACGAACCATGTGATCATGACTTGAGCTGAAGTCAGATGCTCAACCGACCATGCCACCCAGGCACCTTTATTTCAGAACTTTGAAAAATATTATAATGATGTTACGTTATGTCCGTTTCTTGTATATGCCAATTAATCTAATTAGGCACATGTTTAATTACTTTTGGGAAACTTATAAATCAGTGTTTTATTTCCTTCCCCTCTAGTTACGGTCATACATTTAAAAAAATTATTTTGAGAGAGAAAGAATGCTGTGCATGTATTCAGGGGAAGGCCAGAGAGAGGGGGAGAGAATCTCAAGCAGGCTCCACTCAGTGTGGAGCCCAACGTGGGGCTCGATCTCACAACTGTGAGATCATGATCTGGATGAAATCAAGAGTCAGATGCTTAACTGACTGAGCCACATAGGCGCCCCTGTGATTATATATTTTATTTTGCCAATATAATCTATATTCTTTTATTCCAAATAATGTTGCTTATTTTAAAAGTGAAAAAAATAAATTATCCTTAAAAGGCTTTTTAGTTGCAGTGACATAAATAATTACAGTATTATTAAGGACCATTTAGTGAAACTTTGTAATATTCTTATTGTACAATTATCATTAAATACATTAATCCATGGTACCACTTAACATGTATATCTGCTAACTGAGCTTCATTTGAAAAGAATTGTTGGAAAATTACAGTTTTAATTAGTGTGCCTCGTGTGTGTGTGTGTGTGTGTGTGTGTATGTGTGTGTGTGTGTTCCTACTCTTTCAGCAACTTTTCACATGAACTGTTGTTTTGGGAGATCACTAGGAAACTGCTGGATTCATGCTGGCTTATCATCACTTATTAAGACCAATGGTGTCTAAACTCACTCTTAATTTTAACTTTAATTGTGAATGCAAATTCAACAACGACTGTAAGATTTATGGAAGTCCTAGCTGCAGTGTTTATGTGTTTGATTTCGTCTACCCTTAAAATATTTATTGCTCTTCAAAGCATATTATTATTGGGGCACCTGGGTGACTCAGTCGGTTGGGTGCCTGACTTTGCTCAGGTCATGAGCTCATGGTTTGTGGGTTCAAGCCCTGCGTCGGGCTCTGTGCTGACAGCTCGGAGCCTGGAGCCTGCTTCACATTCTGTGTCTCCCTCTGTCTCTGCCCCTCCCCTGCTCATGTTCTGTCTCTCTCTCTCTCTCAAAAATAAATTTAATTTTTTAAAAAAAATTAAAAAAAAAACATATTATTACTTTAGTTGTCAGATGAATTAGGCGTACAACTCCTTGATGGAAAAAAAAATTAGATTATTTCATCTTTATAGTGCAAAATAGACTCTTGACGTAAATCTTTGTGACCAGAACCCTGTTTCTTAAGCAGGGCGGGACCCATGATGCGCTTGGATTTCTGGCTGAATTCTGTCTGGACAAAATGCCTATCAAAAGAGGAACAGAATTGATTGCTCTTGTCCCCAGTAGTTACGTTTCACGAAGTTAGCAGTAGCACTGAACCCGTGCTGCTAAAGGAAATACGGAGTTGGGTTCCGTGAACGTCCGGTCACCTTTTTGTCAACCTATTAATACATAACTTTGTTTTATGTGCGTTTCTGTTTAAAGGCCCCATATTAAATATATATCCCTGGTTCATTGACATCGAACTCACAACCAGTAGCGAACTGTAGCGTCACAACTGTGACGCTTGAATGAAGCTTATGTAACGTAAGTATTTTCTTCCTAACCCACATCACAGCCTTCTTGCACTGAAGGAACATCAGACAGTGCTTCAGCACTGTGTGTGTGTGTGGGGGGGGGGGGGACGGGGGTGCATTTAAAAATTTTTTTTTTTCAACGTTTATTTATTTTTGGGACAGAGAGAGACAGAGCACGAACGGGGAAGGGGCAGAGAGAGAGGGAGACACAGAATCGGAAACAGGCTCCAGGCTCTGAGCCATCAGCCCAGAGCCTGACGCGGGGCTTGAACTCACGGACCGCGAGATCGTGACCTGGCTGAAGTCGGACGCTTAACCGACTGCGCCACCCAGGCGCCCCTCTTTGAAAAGGGGGGTGCATTTTAAACAACAAAATTAACACACACAAAAAAAAACTCCAAAAAAAAAGTGACATCGGATCTCGAGAAAGACGTTGGTTGACAGAATGAGAGGTGAAAAAGAAGGCGGAGCATTGCCCTGTCCACCCTCAGCTGGGAATGTGCACACTGGGCCAGTCACGTTTTTGGCCGCTTTGCGCGCGTTCGTGAGTGACCACAGAAGTGTTGCGGGGGTTGCAGATACGTTTTTGGGAGTAGGCTGATTCACAAACGTGGGCTATGTGAACACACGAGGATTGGCCGTTGGTAGAAGAGAGTCATTTCGAGGCCATGTGTGCCTTGAGTTGTCAGTTCAGCAGTTAACCTCTTCCTTCTCAAGAGCTGAATCTGGGGGGGAGTGATGGTGGGGGGGAGCCCCCTACCTGGAAGGGCTGGATCCTCTTACCTGGTGGCAACACCGGGGACCTCTTAGATGTTTCTGAACTCTTTGAGGTCACGGTCCCTGATTCCACTTGCACAACAAATGTGTCTCCTTTGCCGCCTTCCTACGATCCTGCAGTTAGCGTACCCATCCTGCCTCGTGCTCTGAGTTGGGAGACGTTATAAAGAGAGCGATCACTGAGAAAGCACCCTGTGGAGTCGGTTGGCCTGGGTTCAAATCCCGGCTCTCCTCCTTACTGGCTGTCTGTCCTGGGGTAGGCTGTTCAAACTTGCGCGTTATTAACTCATCTATCAGATGGGTGTAACACCAATGCCTGCCTTGTCGTGTTAGTAATTGATGAGAAAATACGTATTCAAGGTATGTCAGGTACTTAAGACAGGTTGATATTAGTCCTCAGATGAGAGCTCTTCATGAGCTATTAATCCACTCAGTTATCCATACTCAACTTTCCTTTCTGTTTTCCTCAAGGATGTGATTATGCATCACCAACAAAGACAAAACCAAAAAAACTAAGGAAAAGAATTAAGGTGAAAGACACTCCAGTATGCAAAGGTGATGCCGAGATGATGTAAAAAACAAACCATTAAGTTAGGGAGAGAGAAACTTTCAGGTTGGGCCTGTTCTGACCAGTTGCACAGAAGAAAGGGCTTGAGGGGTGCCTGGCTGGTTCAGTGGGTAGAGCCTACGACCTTTGATCTCCAGATTGTGAGTTTGACCTCGCGCTGGGTGTGGAGATTTAAAAATATATATAAAATCTTAAAAAATAAAAAAATAAAAAGACCGAGTCTCACTGTTTTTTAGAGAAAAGCAATCGTTCAGGAAGTGCACAGCTGATTTTGGAATGGAGTAATTTTTTATCGGTTCTTCGCGATACACCTTGATATTCACATGCCTGTTCCGCCGATTTGTAACTCGCGTGTACGCATGTGTGTTTCATTCACGCTGGAATCTTGGAGGTTGGGGGTCAACTTCCTGAACTTTAGGTCTTCAGGCCTAACCTCCAGACACTGTCTGTGCTGAGGATATCCTCCTTCTGATGAAGCGATTGCCAAACTGCTTGTTTGCTCTTCCTGTAATCTTATCATGAGCCGCAGAGACACGACTCTAAGTGCAGAAAAAGGCATTGAGTATTGGAGAAAGATAGGGAAAGCTCAAGAGAGACAGATAAAGGAACCGACTCCAGTGGGGCTTCTACAAGGGGTCACGTAGTCTTGGGGGACATTGTGATGCGGGGCCCTAAAGCCAGAGTCTCCATGCTTTTGGTTCATAACACTTTTATTTTTTTTTTTTTAATTTTTTTTTTCAACGTTTATTTATTTTTGGGACAGAGAGAGACAGAGCATGAACGGGGGAGGGGCAGAGAGAGAGGGAGACACAGAATCGGAAACAGGCTCCAGGCTCTGAGCCATCAGCCCAGAGCCCGACGCGGGGCTCGAACTCATGGACCGCGAGATCGTGACCTGGCTGAAGTCGGACGCTTAACCGACTGTGCCACCCAGGTGCCCCCCTTTTTTTTTTAATTGTTTTTAAAAGGTTCATAACACTTTTAAAAAAAAATTAACGTTTATTCATTTTTGAGAGACAGAGAGAGACAGAGCATGAGAGGGGAAGGGGTGGAGAGAGAGGGAGACACAGAATCTGAAGCAGGCCCCAGGCTCCGAGCCGTCAGCACAGAGCCCGACGCGGGGCTCGATCCCATGAACCGTGAGACCGTGACCTGAGCCAAAGTTGGACACTCAACCCACTGAGCCACCCAGGTGCCCCAGATTATGCCTCTCTTTTAGCAAATAGTTTTAAACACATACCCCATGTATATGCATTTATTTACTTGTAGATTGCGTATACTTAGCTCAGAACTACTCTAATATTTATGTTGTAATTTGCATTAAAAGACATATTGAGGGGTGTCTGGGTGGCTCAGTTGGCTGAGTGTCTAACTCTTGACTTTGGCTCAGGTCATGATCTCATGGTTCACTGCGATTGAGCCCTGTGTGGGATTTTGTGCTGATGGCATAGAACATGCTTGGGATTCTCTTCTCTTCCCCTCCCCTGCTCTCTCTCTCTCTCTTTCTCTTAAAATACATAAATAAACATTAAAAAAAGATCTATTATTTACCCAAGGGTTACAGGTATGCTGTTTTGAAGGAGCACATGCATCCCAATGTTTATAGCAGCACTGTCAACCATAGCCAAAGTATGGAAAGAGCTGAAATGTCCATTGGTGGATGAATGGATAACGAGGATGTACATCATACATACATACATACACATGCATACACATACACCCAATGGAGTATTACTCAGCGATCAAAAAGAATGAAATCATGCCATTTGCAACTACGTGGATGGAACTAGAGGGTATCATGCTAAGCGAAATTAGAGAAAGACAAATATCATGACTTCGCTCTATGAGGACTTTAAGATACAAAACAGATGAACATCAGGGAAGGGAAGCAAAAATAACATAAAAACCGGGACGGGGAAAACATGAGACTCTTAAATATGGAGAACAAACAGAGGGTTTCTGGAGGGGTTGTGGGAGGGGGGATGGGCTAAGTGGGTAAGGGACATTAAGGAATCTACTCCTGAAATCATTGTTGCCCTATATGCTAACTAACTTGGATGCAAATTAAAATAAATACATACATACATAGATACGTACCTATCGTAAATGAAGGATGATTGTCCTAAAAGTAGATTGTGGTGATGGCTGTACAACTCAGAAAGTTTACTAAATATTATTCAATTTACACACATACAGTGGGTAAATTTTATTATATATAAATTATGCCTTTAAAAGTCGTTTAAGAAGGGAAAGATGAGATGAAGACGAAATTAGCAGCATCTAAACATTTAGAACCTATAAGTATAAAAAAGCTTTTATTCTCACCCAACTGATTAGCAATTAAATACTCATTTTTACAAACAGCAATATGATGAAACGTATCATTATTAACAGTTTTAACCACCTCATGGGGTGATTTTTACAAAAAGCTCATTCTTGGAGTGTAATTGGCTGCTCTTTAATACTTTTCCCTGTGCTTCATCATTAGCTTTATCTTTAGCCCTGGGGCACCTGGGTGGCGCAGTTAGTTAAGTGGCCAGCTCTTGATGACGGCTCAGGTCACGATCTCATGGATCATGTGTTCGAGCCCTGCATTGGGCTCTGTGCTGTCAGGGTGGAGCCTACTTGGGATTCTCTCTCTCTCTTTGCCTCTCTTGGCCCCTCCTCCCTTGCTCTCCCTCTCTCTCTCTCAAAGTAAATAAAAAGGATTATTGGGGTGCCTGGGTGGCTCAGTCGGTTAAGCGTCTGACTTTGACTCAGGTCACGATCTCGCGGTCCGTGAGTTCGAGCCCCGCGTCGGGCTCTGGGCTGATGGCTTGGAGCCTGGAGCCTGCTTCCGATTCTGTGTCTCCCTCTCTCTGCCCCTCCCCCGTTCACGCTCTGTCTCTCTCTGTCTCAAAAATAAATAAACGTTAAAAAAAATAAAAAAAGGCTTATCTTCAGTCCATAGTTTCTTTGCAAGGATCTTTTTCAGTAACGAGGTAATAGAGATATAAATCTATATGCACACATGTGGACACACACTTTACAGTCTCTCAAGAGCTCACCGGATGATCCTGGAGCACATGACCTGCGATCCATCTATACAGTGAAACCTACATTTTTCCCTCCGAGCAGCTCTGAATGGCTTGTGATTAGCTGATCTATGGATTAGGTTTCTTCCTGGCTTTATGTTTCTTCATTACCACCTTTCACAGTGGGGATTGCCTGCGTATGTCTTTAAATATGTGCTTTTGGTATTATGGTTTCTTACCTGTCTCCCCTAGGATTTGTGCTGTCCGATGGCAGGGACATTGTTTTTGTTCACTGTGGCATCCCCAGCACATTGACTGATTCTTGGCACGGATTCTTGGCTCAGTAAATATTGTCGAACAGGTATATCGATCTATGTGCTAAATTTTAGCGACAATTTTTCTCAGTTTTAAAGTTAAGATCAATATGTGGAAGTTCTGTTATTCAGTCTCTGCCTACATGGAGGTACGCATACCCCACTGCCTGGTGGTGGGCAGAGTGAGAACTGCAGAGAAGGATTTGGAAAGTGGGGAGGCAAGCTGGTAGAGAATGCGTTTCGCCGCAAGAGACCAGATTCCCTCCTTTGGCATCTGACATTTGGGACAGAGCCGCCTTGCCTGTCTTCCCTTATAAAAGGATAGGAATAAAGTAATTTAATTGGAAAACAAAACAGGGAAGTGTAATACATTTCCAGCACAGTGGAAGGAAGGCATCTTGGAAATAGAGTGCAAAAGCAGTTGCTGGTGATGTTTCAGGGATTTGTAAGATTTGAAGGGTTGCGTTGTGACATGGGACTTTTCCACAGGGGCGGGGCTCACAAGGACCAGGAAGTCCGCAGGTGAATTGCATCATTTTGGTTTGTTTTGAATAACTGCTTTGTAACTTGATTGAAATCCAGTTGGTTCAGTTATTTTTTTTTCCTAAGATCAGATTTCCTTTTTTTTTTAATGTTTATTTATTTATTTTGAGAGAGAGAGAGAGAGCTTATAAGCAGAGGAGGGGCAGAGAGAGAGGAAGAGAGACAGAATCCCAAGCAGGCTCCACACTGTCAATTCAGAACCCCACGTGGGGCTCCATCTCACAAACCATGAGATCATGACCTGAGCCAAAATCAAGAGTCAGACGCTTAATGGACTGAGCCACCCAGGAGCCCCCAAGATCAGGTTTCTTGAGTTATAATTTACGTTCTGTAGAATTTATCTGTGTGGGTATATAGTTGTCTGAATTTGAGACATAGACACGTAACCACCACCATAATCATGATATAGAAGGATTCTTTAAAAAAATTTTTATTGTTAGCATTTATTTATTTTTGAGAGAGAGAGAGAGAGCCTGAGCTGGGGAGGGGCAGGAAGAGAGGGGGACACAGAATCCGAAGCAGGCTCCGGGCTCTGAGCTGTCAGCACAGAGCCCGGCGAGGGGCTCGAACTCACAAACCACGAGATCATGACCTGAGCTGAAGTTGGACGCCTAATCGACCGAGCCACCCAGGCGCCCCTACCGGCAATTATCCAGGAGCGTTCCAGTTGCTCCAAATCTTCGCTGGCACTTTGTGTTGTCAGCTTTTTCGTTTGCATATTTGCTTTTTGTCATTCCAGAGGAGCTCTGGTTTAGTTTGAGGGTGACGGGATGGATATGGTCTTAATTTTAGTTTGCTGTCATTATTCTTTTCCTTGCGGGGGCCTCCCCGCCTTGCCTTTTCCCTTCACTGGCTCCATTTGTGTAGACAGTAGGGTTGAGACCTCATTAAAATAGTCACCAGTTTTACGTCTGCCTCTTCATAGGGTGTGTTATCTTGCTTTGCTCTTCCCTTATCATTAGGTTGTAAACTTCTGGAGGGCAGGTTGATGAGAAGCTGATAAGAACCAGTAGACAAGCACAGAGCACTTCTATATTGATTTTTAGGGGATAAGAAAGCATAGAGTCAACCCTGAAAGACATCATTTTATTTTTAAACCCTCCTCTGTTTATATCCTAAAATTTCCTTTAATGCTTATTTTTGAAAGGAGAGAAAGAGAGACAGACAGACAGAGTACAAGTGGGGGAGGGCCTGAGAGACAGAAAGACACGGAATTTGAAGCAGGCTCCAGGCTGAGCTGTCAGCCCAGAGGCCCGACGCGGGGCTCGATCCACGAACCCTGCGATCATGACCTGAGCCGGGGTTGGACGCTTAACTCACTGAGACACCCCAGGTGCCCCTATGTCTTTTTATATATAAGATGTTACTGGTGGGTTTTTTTTTTTTTTTTTTTTAGGACTTCAGAGAAACATTTGCCAGATTTCCAGTTCTGGACTGAGGCTCAAATTTATTATTAATATTATTGTTTCAGTTAATAGTATAAGGACTTTGTAATTGCTCTGGCTCTAATAGTGGGTCTTCTTCCCTGAGGATCAAGTACTATTTCGAAAGCGCCCATTGAAATGTCTTCTATTGAAGCAATTGGGCTTGGTTGGGCTTGATTTCAAATTCTGCCAATTTTCAAGCTCCCTTCAAATTCAGCTGTAAGCATAGTGAATGTTTTGGACACATAATAATATAGATTTATCCCCGCAACTTTGGTTGTCTGAGTCACATCGTTTCACTGATTGCATTAGGAAGATTTAGGCCTGGTTTCAAATCCTGCTGATGTTCAAGCTCTGATCACATTCATTTGTGAGCGTAATTAATATCTTCGATAATAACATGGATTTATCTCTACAACTTTGAGGACCGTGAGTCGTAGCTTTTTCAATGGCTGCCTTAGGAAGACTTATTGAAACCCGATGTCTCAGCATTAATTTTCAGTGTTTATGTAAGCAATAGCATAGGGATATAGCAGCTCTAAAAGGATGGAATTGATCAGACTCACGCATATGTGATTATGCATCGCTGTAGACAGTTTCCTAGTAGTTCTCACTAATTTTTCCTTTAAACACATTTTAATATACATAGGAAGACAGGTTTCTCACCTGAGTATTTTGCACAGAGCCTGTTATAACCCCAGATCCACAGACAATTGTTTTATTACTCCAATGTCTCTCAAGCCCAACTCCGTACCTCGAGAAGATCATATTCTCTGGCCTGGACGATTGAGTTCTGTGATATTTGACAGTAATATTGTTTCAGAATTTGAAATCGAGGAGGATGTTTATAAGAAGTGGTTTCAACGGAGAAAATAGCCCACCTTTATTATATATATTTTTTAATGTGTATTGGAGAAAGAGAGGCAGAGAGTGGGATACAGAGAATCTCAAGCGGGCTCCGCGCTGTCAGCACAGAGCTCGATGCAGGGCTTGATCCCGTGAACTGTGAGATCATGACCTGAGCCGAAATCAAGAGTCAGATGCTCAACCAACTGAGCCACCCAGGTGCCACGAAAATAGTCCAACTTTAAAATGTTTTATTCATCCACATGTCTTTTTTTTTTTTTTTTTTGAAGTTTTTAACGCATCCATCCGTCTTTCTTACGGGTTTTGTTGCACTTGCTGGTTTTCAGGTAGGAGGATAGCAAAGGCAGGGGGAGCAAGGTGGTGGAGACAGCAGGGGCCGCACAGTGTTTCTAGCTGGTGGCAGTGGTGTTCCTGTTGGAGACTTTTGAGAATGCGTCTGATGTTTTTGAGGGTCACAATGGCAAAGGGCATTGGTGGCATCTGGGAGGTAGAGGCTGGGGGATTGATAACTGTCCTCCCACAACGCACAGGACAGTCCCATACAACAAAGAACTGTTGTACTCCAAAGGCCAGTCATGCCTCCAGTTGAGGAACGCTGAGATCCATCTGGGTTTCAATTCACAGCTCTGTGAACCCGAACACGTTGCGTTTTCCTCATCTGTAAGGTTGGGGTGAAAATACATATTTGCGAGGTCATCGTGAACATTGCTGATGAGGTATGCAAATCAGTGAATACAGGGCCAGATGTGTGGTGGGAGCTCATGAAGAATGATTGGCACACTTTTTACCATCCCCCCCCCCTCCAGTGGCTTCTCAACCCACTCAGTAAAACCCACAGTGGCACCCAAGGACTTGGGTGTCCTCACAGTGGCACCCAAGGACCTGCCTGATCTGACTTCCTGCTTCCCTCTGAACTCATTTCCTATCAGTGTCTCCCCTCCTGTGCTCTAGTCACACCGTCTGCCTTCCTGCTTCTCAGTCTCCCTGAGACATTTGCCCTACTCTTGACCTTCTGTACTTGATCTGTCTTCTGTGTGGAAGGTGCTTCCCCTGAGGGCATGCACTTGGCTGCCCCTCTCATGTCTTTCATTTCCTGCTCACCACGTCCAATGGGGGCTTTCCTGGTGCGTGACACAAACATGGCAGCCGGGCTGTCTGCAGCTACCCCTTCCCGTCCGTTCTTGTCCTTTCCCCTTGCCGTCACCCAACACGTCACATATGCTTTGGCCTGCCGTCTGTCTCTTCCAAGTAAAACAGAAGTTTCTCGAAAGCAAGGACTCCCATTTTGTCACGGATGTATCCCCACGTGACTGTAACACCACCTAGTGCCTCGGTGCCACCAAATATTTATTGACTAAACGACTTATAAAAATAGCAAAGGCAAAGAGTATGTTGGAGTTGGTAATGCCCTGTGTATACATCTGCTGTTTGTGTTTACAACAGTTATATTTTCTGCTAGTTCAGTGGTTTTTAATCCAGATGATGGAATTGATTGTTTCCTGGAATCGCCCTACCTAAACGATTTTGACGGACGTTACAAGAGATAACGGACATCGGGTTGTCTACGAATCCGATTTCTCTATTCTCCTCTGTCACTTTGAATTGAGGAAAGCATGAAACTTTTATTTTTATATAAGATGGGCTTCAGAGCATAATGATATGCTTTCCTTTGAGCAGATATTTTTAAATTGGTTGCAGATCTATAGAAGTCACCGATAAAGTTGTCCGTAGTGTATTAGAATTATCGAGCTGTCTTCTTGGGGGAGGTTTAATTGTTCTCTGGAGAGACAAGAGGGGTTTGCTGCTTCTGTTGATGTAGGCTTGGCTTGGGCCTGGGGAATGCTTTGAAAAGTTATATTATAAAAGAAACTACTGGCTCGGTATTTTACAAGTGGGGGAATGATAAACTGTGCGTGGTGTTGATTTAAAAGGTAAATATTTGCGTGTGAAAGTTTCTTCTTGCTTTTGACAGGTGCAGCCATATTTCTGAAAGACTGTGCTGTGTATTCTGAAAAATTTATATTGATTTGGTGGCTGATGGGTATACACAATTTATTAAACATGCTCTCTTTCAGTCCAGAAATGGCGTAGAAAGATATGTGTAAGGCTTCCTCTGTTCTAAATTACGATCTGTCTTTAGGCTTACCTTTCAGTCACATTTTCTACTCCAAATATTTTTTCAATGTTTATTTATTTTTGAGAGAGAGAGAGAGAGAGAGAGAGAGAGAGAGAGAGAGAGAATCCAAAGCAGGCTGCAGCCTCTGACCTGTCAGCACAGAGCCCGATGCGGGGCTCGAACCCACGAACTGCGAGATCGGGACCTGAGACACAGTCAGAAGCTTAACTGACTCAGTCACCCAGGTGCCCCCACATTTTCTATCCTGAGATGGCTTCTACAATGTGTAGTTTACTCAGGTGGATTACGATTTTAACTGGACATTAATATCTTCCCCTAATTCTCTCCGTCTGCCAGTACTGTCCTAAAGATAACTTCCGGCATTCTGCTTCTGCAGGTAATTTTAAACCCTTAAATGTGATAGTGCTGTTACGCGGCACATTTGAGGTTTGGCAGTTGTTTTGTTATGTAGGTCCTGCATAAGAGATCAGCGTGTGTGGTTTAATGTGAGGCCATCAAGCTCAAGTGCATGAAGAAGTGAATTACTTTCTCTTACGCCCGGTGTGTATTATTCAGACTGTGCACTTGTTTCATGGGCAGTGCTTGATTTTTCACAATTCAGGTCTGTGGCTCCACGGCAGAGAAGAGATATTCTGGTAAGGGAATCAAGAAAATTGTGTGTGTGTGCGTGCCCGCACACACATGCACTGGCAGGTGGTGGGCAGTGGTTTTGTCAAGAGGTGATTGTTGATTGAACACGGTAGCGAGAGAAGCACGTACTTTTAGCCAAGAGTATTCTATCCATCCGTCTCTAACCATGATCAAGGGTCCTCAGCTTGACCCACATCCTAGGCCCTTCAGCCTCATTTTATGAAAGTCATTTCATCTGTTGCCTTTGGCTTTTCCTTTCCTACCCCCTTTGGAACCTTCCCCACTCGGGCTTTCTTTCCCCTCATGCCCCCATGAGTCATACCGAGATTACCGGTAATCTCCATTGCGCCACATGGAGGCTTGTCGGGTTATCTCATCTGCAAGCGGCTCTTGATGCTCCGGACCACTTCCTCTGTACAACACCCTTCCTTTGTCTTCTCTGTTTTAGTTTCTAGTTGTCATAAGGTGACACCACACTTTTTTTCATCCTCTCTGGCTGTATCGTTTTAGTGTCCTTGGCCAAGTTTGTCCTGCTCGAACACTGCTTGGTGCTGGAGTTCCTTAAGGCTCATCCCGTCTTTCCATCTCATGCGCTTCATGGCAAGCCCATCCATCACCAGGCCTGCAGTCACCGTCTGCATGCCGGTCTCCCCAGACTCTGTCTCTAGACCCGATCTCTCAGCTCTGTGGTCATGTATTCCACTGCCAATATGGCTTCTCTGGGTGAACTTGTGAAACACAGAGAAACCAAGTCTGAGCCCCAAATCTGCACTTGGGAGTGAATGGCCTAGGGTTTTTTAATTGGACTGGACTCAGTCCGGATTTCCCCTCCCTCTCATTCCTTTTGTTGGGTCCCATCAACTCCGTGTCATCACTGTTGCTCAGTCCCTCCCCTCTTTACTGAGACAACAAGGAGACAGAAGAATCTTTAGACATTGATCTACAGAACATTGATGTAAGCAACGCAGTCAACCGGTTTCAACCAACTGACATATATAGAACCCAAGAACTGCAGAATTGACCATAAGTTGGGCCATAAAGGAAGCCTCCATTTGCAAAGGATTGAAAAGATATGGATTCTTCTTTTAGACTTAAATCTTAGGAAGTAAGCCAGAAATCAATAACATGAAGATAACCAAACAATCCCAATTCTTTTTCAGAATTAAGCACTATACCTCTAAAACCTCCCTATGTATCATGTAGATGAACTTAAGGTGGAAGTGAGTATTTTGAATAAATGGCCAGGAAGATACGACCTATCAAAACTCATTTGATGCAGCTCACTCAGCACATAGAGGGAAATTTTTAGCATTCAATGCATTAATAGAGAGAATAGTATAGCCTAAAAATTGGTATCTAATTTTCTATGTCAAGAATTAAAAAAAAAAAAAAAAGCAAATCAAACCAAAAGGGTATAGAAAAAAATCCATGGGTAAAAATAAGAACAGGACCCAATAAATAAAATCAACAAAGAAAAGTAAGCTTTAGAAAAGTGAGTAAGCCATTTGATACGGATCAGGTAAAACAGTGTTGGATATATTACCAACATCCTGTTACCTATTGAATTGGAAGCTCTGAAAAATATTTTAGAGAAAGGAAAAGAAAATATTTTAGAAAAGACAAAACAAAATTGTCATTATTTGATCTTTTTAGAAAAAAATTTTACTGTTTATTTTTGAGAGAGACAGAGAGAGAGAGAGAGAGCGCGCGAGGGAGAGCACATGAGCGGGAGAGGGGAAGAGAGGAGGAAACACAGAATCCGAAGCAGACTCCAGGCTCTGAGCCATCAGCACAGACCCTGACGTAGGGCTCAAACTCGTGAACAGCAAGATCCTCACCCGAGCTAAAGTTGGATGCTTAACCAACTGAGCCACCCAGGTGCCCCGAAATTGTCATCATTTGAAAATAATTTAATAGTCTACATTGAAAACCAGAATTAATTGTCATTTACAGACAAATTTTAGCGTTAATAAATGACCTCCACAAGATGGTAGGAATTAGAATCCACGTATAGAAGTCACTTGTTTCCCTCTGTGCACAAATGTTTACAATAACTTTACTCATAATTGCCAAAATTTTGAAGCAACCAAAATGCCCTTCAGCGGGCAAATGGATAAATAAACTGTGATACATCCATACCATGGAATGTTATTTAGTAAAAATAAATGAGCTGTCTATTAAGCCACAAACAGGCATGGAGGAGATGTAAATAAATATTACTAAGTGAAAAAGTAAAAAGTGTGAAAAGTCTGTGTGATGTGTGTTTCCAACTATATGACATTCTGGAAAAGGCAAAACTGTAGAGATGGCAAAAAGATCAGTGTTTGCCAGGGACAGCGAGAAGGGAGGGGGGGTTTGAGTAGGAGGAGCAGAGGAAAGATTTTAAAGCAGCGAAACTCTTCTGTATGATCCTGTAATGGCGGACTCATGGCAGTATACATTTGTCCAACCTCAGAAATGCACAATACAAAGGGTGAGCCCCAGGGTAAATTGTGGACGTTAGTTAATAATAAGGCATCAATAACCCTTCATCACTTGTAACAAATATGGCACCTAATTGTAACAAATAGACCACATTAATGATAGATGGCAAGCTCGGAAAAATTGTGTGTGGGGGCAGGACGAGGGGATATATGGGAACTGTCACACTTTTGTGCAGTTATTCTATATAATACTACTCTAAACAAGCCTATTACAAAAAAGAAAAAAGACATAGAAAGTAGCCATATTCATGACGAGGAAGATAATATCTTGAGGTGGTCCTCAGATTAATTTGTAAAGCAACTGCCAACCAAAATGTTCACCACTTTTATTTTGGGAGTGGGGGTATTAGAGAAATAAATGGGTCTAAAATTTACATGGAAGAGCAGAGAAAAAAAGAAACCCATCTGAAGAACCATGGCAGGGTGTGCCTTACCCGGCTAGATATCAAGAGTTGCTACAAACCTATTGTAATTAATGATGTGATATGGGCACAGGTATCAATAACCAGGTACAGACGTTATATGTGGAAATTATACTTGATAGAGATGGTCTTGTACATCATTGGGAGGTAGGGTTGGTATTTTTTTTTAATTTTTTTTAATGTCTATTTTTGAGAGAGACAGAGTGCGAGTGGGGGGTGGGCAGAAAGAGAGCAGGAGACACAGAATTGGAAGCCGGCTCCAGGCTCTGAGCTGTCAGCAAAGAGCCCGACGCAGGGCTCGAACTCACGGACCGTGAGATCATGACCTGAGCTGAAGTTGGCCACCCAACCGACTGAGCCACCCAGGTGCCCCAGTCTTTTTTTTTTTCTTTTAATGTTTGTATTTATTTTGAGAGACAGTGCAAGTGGAGGAGGGGCAGAGAGAGAGAGAGAGAGAGAGCAGAGCGCAGAGCTGAACACAAGGCTTGATCTCATGACCCATGAAATCATGACCTGAGCTGAAATCAAGAATCAGATGCCCAACTGACTGAGCCACCCAGGTGCCACCGGGAGGGAGGGTAGGTCTTTCTAATTTAAAGGTTCTTTGAACTTTGGTTATGTACGTACATAAAAAATAGTCTCTCTCCCCCATCCCAAACCATAAGTAAACAATGTAACATAGGGCAAATGACCGTGAAAAGCAAAACTTCAGAGCTTTATCAAGAAAAGATATGAAAATATATTTGTGATCCTGAGGATTTAGAAACCACAGCCGCCACTCTCGTGCCATGCACACAAACACAACATGCCAAGAAAAATATTGATAAATTCAACTCATCAAATGTTTTTCAAATGTGAATCTTGGCACCACATACACATTTTTAAGAACTACATTTTGGGTGGAGAGTTTTGCAGCCGAAAGTAGCAAGAAAGCATTATTATAAAAAGGAATTCTTTTATGTTTATTTATTTATTTTGAGAGAGAGAGGCAAGCCTGAGCCTGGGAGGGGCCGAGAGAGAGGAAGAGAGAATCTCAGGCAGGCTCTGTGCTCTGTACTGAGCCCCATGTGGGGCTCAAACTCGCAAACCGTGGAATCATGACTTGAGTCGAAATCAAGAGTCAGTTGCTTAACCGACTGAACCACCCAGATGCCCCGGGTGTCATCATTTTGAAAGTACGTTTCCAAATAAGAAAAAAGAAAGCCATCAACCCAATAATGGGTTGCCTTTCACAATTTCAGATTGGCAAATACTAAAAAAAAAAAAATCTTGTAGCGGTAGGTGCAGGCAAAGACATTGCACGGTAGAAACTGATTGGCTGCTGTTGGGCATATTAATTAATATATCTACTTTGGAAAACGGTTTGGCAATACCTACGTAATCAAGTTTCGGATACACATACCCCACAAGTCAACACTTCAACTCTGAGATAGGGTGTTTCTCAGTGAGGCCTTCTTGGTAATTTGGGCAGGACAAGTCTGTCTTGTTACCTTTCATAACCCTGATCTGTGCCCACTGTGTGTGGGTTATGCCTCCTACCATGGCCGTGAAAACAACCGAACATTCTTGACACATTTCTAACCACTTCTAGTGGGGGCAGTCCAGAGCTGATTGAAAAACCCTGGGAGAGGGGCGCCTGGGTGGCTCAGTCAGTTGGGCGTCCGACTTTGGCTCAGGTCATGATCTCGCGGTTCATGGGTTCGAGCCCCACATCGGGCTCTGTGCTGACAGCTCAGAGCCTGGAGCCTGCTTTGGGTTCTGTCTCTCCCTCTCTCTCTGCCCCTTCCCTGCTCGCGCTCTGTCTCTGTCTTCCAAAGTAAATAAACATTAAAAACATTAAAAAAAAAAAAAGAAAGAAAAACCCTGGGAGAAACTAACATAAACCCCAGAAGACAAGTCTAAGAATATTCTTTAAAGTCTGTTTAATTCTGTTTTTAATAATAAAATAGAGTGAGCATCTTAAGTAGCCAGAAAAATTAATCAATAAATTACAACATCCTCTAAAAACAGAATATTAGGGACGCCTGGGTGGCTCAGTTGGTTAAGCATCCGACTTTAGCTCAGGTATGATCTCACGGTTTGTGGGTTCAAGCCCCAGTTTGGGCTCTGTGCTGACAGCTCGGAGCCTGGAGCCTGCTTTGGATTCTGTGTCTCCCTCTCTCTCTGCCCCTCCTCCACTCACGCTCTGTCTCTCTCAAAAATAAATAAACATTAAAAAATAAATAAATAAAAACAGAATTATATGCTTCTTAAAATGACTTTAACAAAGCTACATTTATCATTGCGGATACAGTTCCTGAAGGTAACGTTGATTGAAAAGCATGGAACAATATACTACTTACATAAAATGTATAATCAGTAAAGTTTATGATCATGATAAATAGTATTATGTTTATCCTTGAATGTTATGGAACAAAATATATGGAAACAATAAATACAGTTTTCAACTACTGATTACTTCCAGCAGGGCATGATGGGAAAGTCACACACAAAATGTACTTAAATTTTTATTCCGTAAGGTATGTCACTAGTACGTTCATGATCTACACTTTTCTATACACCACTGAAGAAATCTAAGTATAAAAGAACAGCAATGAGAGTGGATATGGGAATACATAACTAAGGCTGAGAATGTTTGGATAGAACTAATAGGTCCAGAGATCTGAAAATGATTGGGGACTGAGGTGGATAAAAAATGTCAGGCAGGGGGCGCCTGGGTGGCTCAGTCGGTTAAGCCTCTGACTTCAGCTCAGGTCACGATCTCGCGGTCTGTGAGTTCGAGCCCCGCATCAGGCTCTGGGGTGATGGCTCAGAGCCTGGAGCCTGCTTCCGATTCTGTCCCTCTCTCTCTGCCCCTCCCCCGTTCATGCTCTGTCTCTCTCTGTCTCAAAAATAAATAAACGTTAAAAAAAATTAAAAAAAAATGTCAGGAAGGATGACATGGAAGATCAAAGGCCTTTACAACTATTTAGAACAAGAAAACCCAGGAAAGATTAGAGATCTCCCTTAGGGCAAAATATAGTGATTAAGCGTTGAAGCCCCCTATTTGTTAGTATTTATGTCATGTTTGCAAAGCACTTTCATGGCCATGATCTCCCTGGGTCCTACCAAGTGATATGGCAATAAAACAAGAGATATAAAGTAGGAAAAGAAGTCTATGGTACCTGACATGGGGGTAAGTCACTTCCTAGCTTTTTAAGTTGACATCATTTCTTTAGGTGCAGTTAAAGTGAAATATAGTGTGCTGAAGAAGTTTGCATTTATCATCTCCAAGAGCCAGTGTTTCTACTCTGGGATGGGTGTAGACAATTAGAAAGCTTCTAGAATTCTAGACTGAGATCATTAGCTAAAGAGATACGGTAGAGAGCATTTGGAGGGATAATGGCCCCCCTGGTCTCTATGTTTCCTGATGACATTGAGATGTCCTGCAAAGTGTCCAACACAAAACTGGCTCAGTTTTGCTGCCAGAGCACCACTTTCCCCCAGAAAATTGGGTTATTCCTTCTCTGCTGTTGGGTTTTTTTTTTTTTTTCATTTTTTTTTTTCAACGTTTTTTATTTATTTTTGGGACAGAGAGAGACAGAGCATGAACGGGGGAGGGGCAGAGAGAGAGGGAGACACAGAATCGGAAACAGGCTCCAGGCTCCGAGCCATCAGCCCAGAGCCCGACGCGGGGCTCGAACTCACGGACTGCGAGATCGTGACCTGGCTGAAGTCGGACGCTTAACCGACTGCGCCACCCAGGCGCCCCTGCTGTTGGGTTTTTGGTTCCTCTTGAATGTTTCTGTATGTTGCTCATGGTTAAGCATGGCGCATAGACTCCCACAGATTTGATCAATTGTTTCCCATCTTGCCTTCTTTCTACCTCCCTTGAAGACCCATCAGTTTCTTCTTCTTTTTTAATGTTTATTTATTTTTGAGACAGAGAGAGACAGAGCATGAACGGGGGAGGGTCAGAGAGGGAGGGAGGCACAGAATCCGAAGCAGGCTCCAGGCTCTGAGCTGTCAGCACAGAGCCCGACGTGGGGCCTCGAACTCACGGACCGCAAGATCATGACCTGAGCCGAAGTCGGACGCTCAACCGACTGAGCCACCCAGGCGCCCCTCATCTGTTTATTCTTTAAATTGAGCTTCCTGTCTTCTCTTGCTTGCGTTTGTAAAATTTCAGTGCTGTAATAAGATTTTGCTCTCCTGCTCCTCCTCCTTCCCTGGTTTGTTTTATTTCACTCTTGGTAAGAAAGGAATCAGAACAATTTAGAATATTTCCACGTCTTCCACATCTGTCCATTTTGGCAACTTATGCTAAGGCATTGACGTTCCACTGAATATTTCTGTGTTGGGGGTCCCTAAGGCCACCCCCCAGGTTTGGTGGCTCTTTAGGAGGACTTACAGAACTCAGTATTTGGTCTGAAAGCGATGATTTGCTCTGGGAAAGGATGGATGCAAAACAAAACCAGCAAAGAGAAGAGTGCCCAGGAAGTCTGGAGGAAACCAGGCACAATCTGCCCAGTGGGATCAACTAGGGCATATTTAATTCCTCTGGGAAGGAGTTGCGGCAACATGTATGATACGTTGCCTACCGGGGATGCCCGTTAGAGACAACTTTTTATTGGGTTTTAATCGGGAACCGGTCGCATAGATCCTCTCTGCCTAGCATGTACTAAAATTCCAGACTCTTAGAAGGAAAGCAGGGATTCGGCATAAGCCAAATCGTTTGCACGTACAGTGGGGGCACAATGAGCCACTCTGGTCAGAGTGATTGGAAACCTTGCAAAATCTTAGGTTCCCAGACACCAGCTCAGGACCAACCTGGAGAGCGGGAGTAAGAGGTCAGCAATCTCAGACCTGCTAGTTGTGCTCTTTTGCACTGATTACTTTATTCTTTTGTTGAATGGAATGTTCACTGGTGCAGACTCATTTAAAAAATCACGTGTCCCTTTTGCTAAACTCCTTTCAGGGAGAGGTGCTAATTGTGGGTATGCTGGTAGAGATTGGAATAAGAGTGACAGCACAGGTATCTGAGGGCTGCAGAAACTCCAGCCCCTTCCCCTTTCCTTCAATCCTCTCCAGACAGAGTATGAATTAGGAATGACTGATAAAGAGAGAGGAGTGATTCTGGGACCTTCTTCTACAGGTGAGATTTTAAAGAGAGTAGCGGTGGGGCAGAGTATGGCGTCAGCCAGAGAAGACAGGAACTGCTTTCAGTTAGTGTATTTTGTTTCTTTCCAAGAACATAGGTAGTGGGACTGAAAAAGGCATCCAGTCCTTTTGGTTGGTCTTCCTCTTGGAGGGGATTCTGTCCCCGTGATTAAAAAAAAACATTTTTTTTGTAATGTTTATTTATTTTTGAGAGAGAGGGCATGAGCAGGGGAGGGGAAGAGAGAGAGGGAGACACAGAATCCCAAGCAGGCTCCGGGCTCTGAGCTGCCAGCACAGAGCCCGATGCGGGGCTCGAACCCATGAGCCGTGAGATCATGACCTGAGCTGAAGTCGGGCACTCAACTGACTGAGCCACCCGGGCGCCCCTATCCCCATGATTTTTTAAATAATATATCTAACATGTAGAATGATCTTTTCTACCTCAATTGGATTACAAATTTAGTAGCAATTTGACTGATTGATTGGGAAGCTGCATTTTAGGGGGGGAGGGAAGCCAAATTTATTTTAAAAGCGGTTGCATTTTCTGTTTCTTATATAAGAGTGATTTGCAGGGACTTCTCTATTAAGGATAGTCTCCTTTATTATTTTTCTAAATTTTTTTTTAATGTTTATATATTTTTGAGAGAGAGAGAGAGAGAGAGAGAGAGAGCGAGCACGAGTGGAAGAGGGGCAGAGAGAGAGGGAGACACAGAATCCGAAGCAGGCTCCAGGCTCTGAGCTGTCAGCACATGGCCCGATGCGGGGCTCGAACCCGCTAACTGTGAGATCATGACCTGAGCCAAAGTCGGATGCTTAACTGACTGAGCCACCCAGGCACCCCAAGGATAGTCTCCTTTAGATAGCATTTCTGTGGTGGGGAAGTTGTTTCTTATAACCAGCTCGATTAAATAGAGTCAAATGTAGAGCCTCTTATCCCTGTTTTATCAGAGTTCAAAATAATCCTTTCACAGACTAGAATTTGCCTTTATCCTTTCCCACAGGAGGAAACGGATACCACAGGAGGAGTGTATATCATCAGATTTTCACCTTTATTGAATCTAGTTTAAATTCTGCTTTTTCCTCCCATTTTAACAGGGTGCGATATGAAATTTCCTTTCTGCCGGTGATAAAAATATCTTAATGTTTCTCTAAAAAGCTAGTAATGACACATTCTGACTAGTAATAACTACTTGCGGCTCTGTCATTTGAGTTGATACGTAGATTGTGAAAATAAACCCTTTTCATCATATTTACGCTAAAGGGGAACGTCGAGAAGCACAGTCTGAGCCAGGGTGACTGAATAATGTGCCGAGTAATCAATTATGCTGTTGTCATTCTCGGACCCATCTCTCCTTTGTGTTTCTTGTTCACACCGTGGATGTGGTGCAGGTTCAATCAGATACTTTGGGGCCGGCATTTAAAAGGTTTGTTGTTCTCTTTTTCCATTTGGCCAATTGTTCGCAGCCAGCTGGGGAGGATGTCTGGGTTAAAACCGTAATAAATGAAACTTCCATTAGGCCTCTGGGCTTGGGGCCATTTCCTGCGAAGACCTTATCCTGCCGTTAGTGGTTTGAAGAAGCAGAAGGCTTCTTTCCGTTCAATAAATGAAGGCTGCGTGTTACCAGGTTGGGCACCACAGGTATCTCGTTGGGCGAAGCTTCTAGCGCTGATGGTTTGCAGAGTGCGGGCTACATTGTCACTTGCAGCTCTTTGGATCTTATGATGATAACCTGGGAACTTCTCTCATGCTAGACGATGGAGCCGATATGTTTCAGTTTGTTTGTAAATCTCCTCTGAGGTGAGGAAAGCTGACGATCCAGATAGTTGGATTTGTCTCACCGGCTTTTGTCTTCAAGTCTAACTGTTCCTTGAATTTATTCTTGTGTTAGACTTTCCATCTTCATGCACTGTCGGTTGGAGGGGTAATGTTTTCAGGCGTCGAAGTGACTGCGGTCTAGTGGTATATTCGCTTTATGTACACCTTTAAGAACACCTCTTCTTGGAGGGGCCTGTATTTTAATAGTTATACGTTTGTAGTTCTGGACCTCTGGTTCTGTGCTACTTACACACATGCGGAAATTTTGGTCAGAAGGATTTTGCAAAACTTACTTTTTTTAAAAAAAAATTTAATGTTTATTTTTGAGAGAGAGAGAGAGAGCGAGCGAGTGGGGGAGGGACAGAGAGAGAGGGAGACACAGAATCCGACAGGAGCCAAAACAATGATGAGGGGGATGTCCTTCCTACTTCATGATGCTGTAGTTTTGAGAACAGGGCTAAATCATTGCTTTCTTTCCTTTTCTTTTTCCTCCCTCCCTCCCTCCCTCCCTCCATCTTTCTTTCTTTCCTTTTCTTTCTTTCTTTCTTTCTTTCTTTCTTTCTTTCTTTCTTTCCTTTTCTTTCTTTCTTTCTTTCTTTCTTTCTTTCTTTCTTTCTTTCTTTCTTTTGTTTTAATCTCTATCAATCCTCCCACTACTCTGGTGGGATCACAGTAGTGGGTTGTTTCTGATCAGAGGATTGAAAAGGGGAGGTCCAAGGGTGCCTGGGTGGCTCAGTTGGTCAAGCGTGTGACTCTTGGTTTTGGCTCAGGTCCTGATCTCACGGTTCGTGGGTTCGAGCCCCTCATTGGGCTCTGTGCTGACAGTGTGGAGCCTGCTTGGCATTCTCTCCCTCCTCTGCCCCTCCCCTGTGCACTCTCTCTCTCTCTCTCTCTCTGTCACTTTGAAAATAAATAAGTAAACTTACAAAATTAAAAATAAAATGAAGAAAAGGGGACTTCCAGGGTATCAGAGAGTATCAGGGGAGGCAGCTGAGAAGAGGGGCTCAGGAAATGATTCCATAAAGCTTGTGAATTCCTGAACTGACCACAACCTGCACATTCATGCATCTGATCATGATTAG
Organism: Prionailurus viverrinus; assembly: GCF_022837055.1. NCBI lineage: Eukaryota > Metazoa > Chordata > Mammalia > Carnivora > Felidae > Prionailurus > Prionailurus viverrinus. Next base: position 8,399,218 of record NC_062566.1, read on the forward strand.
CATGCCATCTACTTTGAGAATGTAGTTAATGAATAGAGCTCTATGCAAGTCTCACAGTGACCTCTATATGGTGCGTACCCAGGACAGATTGCAATGGCCCTTCATGGCTTTTGAGAACAACACTGACCTCAGCCCACAAAATGTGGGTTGGAATTTGTGGCTGGAAGCTAATCAGATGCCTGTCAAAACAATAACGTCAGCATTCTCCATAGATTTAAATAAGGCTCGAGATTTTATAAGAACATTCAGAATGTCTAGGATATGATCCATGTTGGCCTATGAAGGACTACAAAAATCTCAAATCGCATGGAAAAGACAATGGATGACAAATAAAATATGACTTTAAAGCAGCTATTATAAAAATGCTTAAGTGAATAATCGTGAATTCTGAAGTAAAAGGTAAATTGGAATGTATCCATAATGAAATAGGAGATATGAAGTAGAACCAAATGGAAATTTTAGAACTGAAAAATACAATAGTCTCCCCACCTTGCCCTCTCCTACCCCACCCCCAGATTTCCTCACTATGTACATTCAGTAACAAAATGGAGATGAGAGAGGAAAGAACCAGTAAATCTGAACGTAGATCAATAGAAACTATACAGTATGAACAAAGGAGAGAAAGATTGAAAAATATTGAACAGAGATGCTGAGACTGTTGGACAATAACAACAGGCATAATGTTTGCATTATTGGAGTCCCAGAAGGAAAGGAGAAAGAATGTGGCTAAAAGTATCCCAAGAAATAATGGCTGCAAACTTTCCAAGTTTGACAAAAGACATAACCTTATAGATTCAAGAAGCGAAGCTACCCCAAACAAGATAAACTCAAAGAAACACACACCCACGCATATCATAACTGCTGTAAACTAAAGACAAAATTTTGAAAGCAGTCAGAGAAAAAGTGACACCTTCTCTGTAGGAGAACAGTGATTCAAATGACTCAGATTTCTCAGTGGAAATCATGGAAGCCAGAGGAAAGGTCATACCATTTTTAAAGTGCTGAAAGAAAAGTGTTGAATCTGGGATTCTAAGAAAATATCTTTGAAGATGAAATGAAGATATTCTTATATGAGGTAAAATCTAAAGAATTTGGAGTCGACAGACTTGCAATAAAATAACCAGTTAAGGAAATTTCTTATACTATTGGGAACTGATACCAAAAATTTGAAAATCAGGAATGGAGAAAATGGTAAATATGATAGACTGTTCTTCTCTTCTTGAATTATTCCAAATACCGTTCATGATTGAAATCAAAGTAAAAGCTTGTCTGATAGGAATTTGCAATGTATTTAGATGTAATATAGAAGACAACTTTTCAAGGGGCGAGGAAGAGGATACCTATATCATTATATGGTAGGCAGAATAATCTCCTGCCCTACAGAATCCCACATCCTAATCCTCAGATGCTGTGAATATGTTACATTAAGTGGGAAAAGGATTTTGCAGATGTGATTAAGACTGTAGACCTTGAGATAATGAGAATATGCTGTATTATCCTGGTGGGCCCAACTGAATCACATTGAGTCCTTAAAAGTTGAAGAGGACAACAGAAAGGTGGATCAGAGAGATGATTCTAAGGAGAGTGTGAAAGGTTAATTATGCATGTTGTAACTTCTAGAGCAACCACTAAAATTTTATTAAAAGAAATGTGGTCAAAGTCATAATTGATGTATTAAGTGGAACACTAAAAAATAGTGTTAACCTTGAAAAAAGCAAGGAAGAGAAACAAAAGAATAAAAAACAATGGAAACAAACAAAACACATAGGTTGGGAACCCTTAATACAAACTTATCAATTATTACATTAAATGTAAATGGTCTAAACAAACCAATTAAAAGAGATTGTCAGATTGGATTTAAACAGTAAGAAGATATACCAATTGTAAACATGTATTCAACTAACAGCCCTTCAAAATACAGAAGCAAAACCTGACATAGTGAAAGGAGAAATAGACAAATTCATAATTATAATTGAGTAACCCAGCACACCTCTCTAGGTAAGACTAGTAGACCGAAACTGAGCAAGAGTATAGAAGAACTGAATCATTAACCCACTAGATCTAATAAACATTTATATAACATTCAACCAAATGCTAATTGACTAAAATATTTCTAAATGAAGATAAAAACAATCCTTTTTAGCATATTTGCAAGTTAAATTATGAGTTGTGAAATAAGGTATTTGTGTCTTACTAATGCGAAATAGAAGTTTATATTTAGAGCAACATTTTAAAAAGCAGCAAAAAGTGTAAAATATTTTATGCTTTCAAAGCTAGAATGACTCAGTGTGCAATAATTGAAATTATAATAATTTAAAAACCAGTTAACATTGTCTTAAATATTTACTCTGTGCCAAGCAGTGTTCTAAACACCTTATATAGACTAATTCATTCAGTCTTCACAAGAGGCCAATGAGGTAGTTATGGTTAAGCTCTGTAAAATTGAAATAATAATGAGATCCAGAGATTTTGAATAAATTGAATAAGATACCAAAATTGGAAATTATGACAACAGTATCTATCAAGATTAAAAAAATAGTTTTTCTTCACTGAACACTTTCTTTGCCTTTGACACTGTGCCTTGCACTTTGTGTCATTCTGTTTGTACACCAGATAATATAATCCCCATTGGATAGGTGAGACAATTGAGGCTTAGTACAATGGCTTGCCCCTGATGGTACCTCTAAGTAGGATGTAGCAAAGCAAAATTCCAACCCATGGAGTCTGTCTCTAGAACCCTAGCTTTTCATCTCTGCATTGCTTACTAAAGATACCCATTTCATCCTGGGAGAAGCTCTTGCCTGTACTGGTGGTCGTCTGGCAAAGGCTGTAGACTCTCACAGTCCTGCTCTTCGAAAGGCAATAACTTCTCTATGGCTAAATATCCTGTCTTGGAGTGAGATAGGGCTGAGTACAAACGCTTGGACTCCTTGATTTTAGAAAATGTGTTTTGTTGTGGCTCTTGGCCTCTTTTATCCTCAGCCAAACATGACAGTGGAATAGAGGCAGGTCAGAATGACCTGACCCACTGCTCTTTTTTGTTCTGGAAGGGTCTATTATGAGCTACTTGACACATAGAATAAGGTTTATTTCTCCAAATTTGATTTTTTTGGGTTAAATCTCTAAGTCCTTCAGATAAATATCTTTTTTAAAAACATTATTTTTCATCATGATAAGTATACTCTTTAATTCCCAACTACTCAGTCACCTCCCCTTTGGTAACCATCAGTTTGTTCTCTGTAGTTAAGAGTCTACTTACGGCTTCTCTCTCTCTGTCTCTCTCTCTCTCTCATCATTTGTTTCTTTTTTTTTATTTGAAAAGATTTTTTAATGTTTATTTTTGAGAGAGAGAGTGGCGGGGGAGGGAGACAGTGCACAAGCAGGGGAGGGTCAGAGAGAGAGGGAGACACAGAATCTGAAGCAGGCCTGAGCTGTCAGCACAGAGCCTGACGCGGGGCTTGAACCCACCAACCGTGAGATCATGACCTGAGCTGAAGCTGGACGCTTAACCGACCTGAGCCACCCAGGCACCGCTGATCATTTGTTTCTTAAATTGAACACGTGAGTGAGATCATATGGTACTTGTCTTCCCCCCCCCCCCCCCGTTCAGTTTATTTATTTTGAGAGAGAGAGAGAGAACATGCAGGGGAGGGGCAGAGAGAGAGAGGAGAGAGAGAATCCCAAGCAGGCTCTTGGGATTCTCTGCACTGTCAGCACAGAGCCCGACGCAGGGCTCTATCTCACGAACTGTGAGATCATGATCTGAGCCCAAATCAGGAGTCGGATGTTTAACCGACTGAGCCACTCAAGTGCCCTGGTATTTGTCTTTTTCTGACTTGTTTTGCTTAGCATTGTACTCTCTGTCTCTATCCATGTTTTGCAAATGGCAAGCAAGACTTCCTTTTTTTTTTTTTATGGATGGATAATATTCTATTGTGTATATGTATACACAAATATATCTACCACACCTTCTTTATCCCATTATTTCTTGATGGACACTTGGGATGCTTCCATAGTTTGGCTGTTGTAAATAATGCTGCATTAAACATAGGGGTACATGTATCCCTTGGAATTAGTTTTTTTGTGTTCTTTGGGTACATACCCAGTAGTGCAATTCCTGGATAGTTCTATTTTTAATTTTTTGAGAAACCTCTATGCTGTTTTCTAGAGTGGCTGCCTCAATTTGCATTTCCACCGACAGCGCATAGGGGTTCCTGTTTCTCCACATCCTCTTCAACACTTGTTGTTTCTTATGATTTTGACTTTAGCCATTCTTACAGACTTAAGGTAATATCTCCTTGTAGCTTTGATTTGCATTTTCCTGATGATGAATGATGTTGAACATCTTTTCATGTGTCTTTTGGCCATCTGGATGTCTTCTTTGGAGAAATGTCTGTTCATGTCTTCTGCCCACTTTTAATTGGATTACTTATTTCTTGGGTGTTGAATTATATAAGTTCTTTACATATTTTGGATACTAACCCTTTATCAGATATGTCATTTGAAAATATCTTCTCCCATTCAGCATGTTGCCTGATTGTTGACTGTTGTTGTTTTCTTTGCTGTGCAGAAGCTTTTTATTTTGATGTAGTTCCAATAGTTTGTTTTCCCTCTTATTTCCCTTCTCTCAGGAGATATATCTAAAAAAAAAAAAAAATGGTACGCCAATGTCAGATTACTACCTGTGCTCTCTTCCAGGATTTGTATTGTTTCAGGTCTCTTGTTCAGATCTTTAATCCATTTTGAAGTTATTTTTGTGTTTGGTGAAAGAAAGTGGTCCCGTTTCATTTTCTTGTATCCAAATTTGATTTTGATTTGATCCCTATTGAGTCCAATCTGTAATAACTCAAATTACCCCCTTTCCTGCATCGCATTTACCGGTCTGTGTAATTACATATTTATTTGTGGAGCATTCCTATCACTCACACTCAGATTCTGTGTTTCCCTCTCTCTCTGTCCCTCCCCCCACCCCAAAATAAAAACAAAACATTAAAAAACATTAAAAAAAAATACTTGCAGACATTACTAATCAAATGCTTTAGTCTTGATCCCTTAGTGGAAAATGTGAGACTTTCAAGTCACATTTTAAGCTTTGATGTGCTCGGCTACCGCCACGAAGGCTCATGTTCTGTCTTCTTATATTCTGTTTTCTAGGATCCACTGAAGCTGTTTTCCGTACAGAAACCCTCTGATGGAGTGATTTCCTGGGTCTTCATGCAGTCATGGATATGGATAAACCATCTGTCTGGGGCTCTTTGAAACAGCGGACCAGGCCTTTGTTAATCAACCTGAGCAAGAGAAAGGTGAAGAAGAATGCAAACAAACCCCTAGATCTAAGGGCAAGGCCTCCCCTGGACCGCCGCCTCAGCCTTTCTGTCCCTGACCTCCTGGAGGCCGAGGCCTTGGCCCCAGAGGGGCGGCCTTACTCTGGGCCCCAGTCGTCCTATACCTCAGTGCCCAGCAGCCTGTCGACTGCAGGGATCTTTCCCAAGAGCAGCAGTAGCTCCTTGAAACAGTCTGAAGAAGAATTGGATTGGAGCCAGGAAGAAGCAGGCCACCTCCACGTGGGGGAAACAGACTCCGAGGAGGCCTATGCCTCTCCTGCCGAGGACAGGAGACCTTCCAGCAATGACATCTTGGATCTGCTCCAGAAAACTCCCCTTGAAGAGGATGCACTGGAAGAGCCGGAGGTGAGACCAGGGCTGGGCGCTTTCCTATTCCTTTTTCTTTTCTTTTCTTTCTTTCTTTTTTTTTTTTTTTTTTCCTCTGTTTTAAGTGCACTCGATGCCCTTGGAAAATTTGGTTGGGAGTTATTTTTGTGGTTAGCTTGGAGGGAAAGAATGTCATTTACAAGAATGTAGATTCAGGTGATATTGATTGCACCCACTGTTCCCGTCTGTTTTAGGGTTGACCTCTGTGTATTTTAAAACGATTACAGACAACCTTCCTGGGATACTTTAAGGCATTAAAAGCTCTATTGGATGGGTTTGCCTTTTTCCATCTCCCTGCCAAAGAAATTAAGAGCATAACTTTTCCTCGAACTTTCTGCTTTAAGCGTACACGTGTCTCTCTCTCCACCACTGCTCAGTCCTCCATACGCAAGAATCCATGGGCGTGTGCGCATGTGTATGTGCTAGGGCACACGTGTGGATACTGGTTTGTGGACAGCTTCACTTGCATGCTCTAAAAAACACCAAAAGGAAGAAATCTGAAGGATGCAAATTCTTACAGATTCACTGATTTTACAAAGCTCTGGTATTTCAATAAGATAAAAGAACCAAATCTAATTATGAGACAAATCTTGTACTTCTAGAATGAATTTCATGTAAATTCAGCCACCAGATTACTAAATCATGATTCGGATGATATTAGTATTTTTTTTTTTTTAATTTCCACATTAATGGCACTGAAGTATGTTGTGGTGTCGAGGGAAGTTAAGTTTTTTTTTTTTTTTTTTTTTTATATTCCAGGTTAATGTTATAATTGCATGGGAAGCTGGTTATTTAACTGAGCATTTTGGTTTTACTTTCAGAACCAAAGTCTGTTAATTCTGTCATATCTTTGGGTGTCATTACTGAATGGATCGTGGGTACTCGGAAGGTGTGACCAGATTCCTTTGGAAATATTACAATAAAACACCCTTAGCCATTCAATGACTATCTTTTTCACTGCCCCTTACATTTAGGAAATTCGTTTTGCAATGAGGTTACGGTTTTTACTGTTGTTTATAAATTGAAAGGTTCTATTTCTGTTCATCAAAATATAAATTAGGTGAATTATTAAACATAGCTCATAATTCACAGTTGAGTGGGAAGGGGGTGACATTGAGAATTAGATACTGAAGTTAATCTTTATCTTGGTACTTATAAGTTATCAGAAAAAAAAAATGGGTGGGTTTCTTGGCTTTGACCGGCTAACGCTCTCAGATTAGAATTTTTTTTTTTTTTAAGTTAGTGCTGTGAAACTGTTTTGCGGACTATAAATATTTGCATACCCACTCTGGGGCACCATAAGGGTTACGACTGGAAATAGAAATGGATGGGAGAGTGACCCTGCCTTCAAGTTCTGTTGTATTGAGAGACAGTTTTGTACAGCTCTAAAGGCAGCAGAAAAGGCAAGCAGATACTGAAACTGTGCAAAACATCCAAGCCTTGCCTCTTGGCAGCTTAGGAGGTAGAAGAAATCAGTGCGTGGGTCATAGATGTGTCATGTGAGGCATTGTGCAAGCCGGCGTAGGTTTGATAGGTGAAGAAATATGGTGAACACGGGCCTGTGGGTGGGGTAGGTGGGGGTAGTGAGCATTTTGCTGCACCTGAAACAAAGGCTTGAAGAACTTTCTGGTGCGATGTATGTTGGGAAGGGTGGGCTGGGCTAAGGGGCTGGTTGGTGATGGTGAACGGCCGGTTGGCAGATGGTTGGTTCCCAGTGGTTATTTTTTCTTCTCAGGGCTAACTCCAAAAAATCTTGCAATTCCTAGTCCTTTACCAATAGAATATTTTCATTAATTTTCTCCTTTAGCTCAGCCCTTTGAAAGAAAGCAAATGGGCACCAGGGTGGCTCAGTCGGTTAAGCATCTGACTCTGGATTTGGGCTCGGGTCAGGGTCTCAGGGTTCGTGAGACTGAGCCCCGTGTTGGGCCCTGTGCTGACAGCGCGGAGCCTGCTTGGGATTCTCTCTCTCTCCCCGTCTCTCTCTGCTCCTCCCCGCGATTCTGTCTTGTCCATTGTTCTGCCTACCAGCCCTCCTTCTGTTGCCCCCCCCCCCACCATATTGGGTGGGCTTTTCCCACTACCCGAGGATCTCGAGCTTATTACATAGTATAGAAGTTAGTCACTCCCTCGCTTATCTTCTCCACTAGGCTGTGTAATTTGGTCAGTGGGTATATCCAAGGGAGTTGCATCTAATTTGTCTTTGTTTTCTTAGGGCCTTGCTGTGTGCCTGACACATAGCATCTGCTCACTCCATATTTGTGTAATGAGGAAATCAGTGATAGCAATGTGTACATTCAGGTTAGGACGGTTTTTGTTAGTGTCTTTGTTGTGAGTTCTCGTCAGTTTACGATTTAATTAAAGTCTGATTTTCTTGTTTTTTTGTTTTTTTTTTTAAAGAAACACATCATACTGTAAATGAAATTTCTTTTTGTATGATAGTAACTGAAAAACAGAGATTTAGACAGGGGTAGACTTTACAGCCCAAGTCCGATACTGGCTTTAAATCTGTTCTTCTCTTTTTTTCTTTTTTTTTTTTTCTTCAACTTTTTTTTTTTTTTTTTTTTTTTTTTTATTTTTGGGACAGAGAGAGACAAAGCATGAACGGGGGAGGGGCAGAGAGAGAGGGAGACACAGAATCGGAAACAGGCTCCAGGCTCCGAGCCATCAGCCCAGAGCCTGACGCGGGGCTCGAACTCACGGACCGCGAGATCGTGACCTGGCTGAAGTCGGACGCTTAACCGACTGCGCCACCCAGGCGCCCCTTTTTTTCTTTTTTTTAAAAAAAATTTTTTTTTAATGTTCATTTATTTTTGAGATGGAGAGAGACAGAGCATGAACGGGGGAGGGTCAGAGAGAGGGGGACACAGAATCTGAAACAGGCTCCAGGCTCTGAGCTGTCAGCACAGAGCCCGACGCGGGGCTCGAACTCACGGACCACGAAATCATGACCTGAGCCGAAGTTGGCCGCTTAACCGGCTGAGCCACCCAGGCGCCCCATCTTCTCTTTTTTTTCAGTGAAGGTGGAAGTCCTGGGGAATCCGTGAGTTTTGGGGTTGTGTAATCTGTATGTAGGATGTGGGCCATCTGTTTCCTTCCTAATGAATAGTGGTCAGGTTTCTATCACTTTCATGAAATTGGGGGAAGCAAGGAGCGGGGAGGAAGGGGTTGGCAAGTGACAAACCCAGTGCACCACAGGGACAATCAGATGTTCACCGAGTATCCTTGCTGTGACTTATTTTGTTTGTAACTTTCTAGAGGGGTAAGGAAAGGAACTTCTGTGGTTGGAGGCACCCATTGGGGTTTGTCTTCCATGTTTTTTATGCAGTGGCAACTTGGTACTAGGCTGAGCCCGCAGCCGTGGGATAAGACCCCAAATGATGGTGTCTGAATGTTTTCTAGTTTCTTCTTAGTCCTGCCAGTGTCAGCAGGGAAGCAAGGTGCAGGTTGACAGTTATGGGGAAATGGAATGAGGAAGCAAAGCACAAAATTAAGAAGGAAGAGGAAGAAAGCATGTGAGAACAGAGAAGCCACATGGAGCCTTGGAAGAGTCTCAGTGAAGGTGCTTCAACCAGCCATAAAACCAAAATGGAAGAAAGTAGGTTTAGAATAAAGAATACACTGGTCGAAGAGGATTCTCCAGACTTTTCTTTGGGCCTTCAATTCTGATCGCCGCGGGCATTGCACATAAACCCGATCTCAACTTGTTCTGACAGAATTTGGTGTCCCTCAAGTGCTCTCACACACAGAGACCGTTTTTCTCGGCCACACCCGCCGGGTGGCCCAAGTGAAAAACCCATGAATGCCGTGAGGCTGTCTCACTTTCCTTGCTTTTCACGGACATTTTCGTTTATGCATCTCACCTCTGTCTCCTCCTCACTTCTTCGTCTCGTACTTCTCTTCCGGGAAACCCTCTCACCCATCAGATTCTCCCTCCCTGTGAGGGTTTTCCCGACTGTACAGTCAGTGTTAATCACCCTGCTTTTGTTTGCCCGGCATGCCACTTTTGCTGTTACCGAGTGCTTACCTCATTCTGCTTTCTGTAGACATCTGTAGGCGAAGAAAGGGTTTGGAACAGGTAAGGGAGGTAGCGAAGGGAAAGCAAATTGGTAGTGGGCAAAGGTGTCACTGGGTAAGACCCTGAGAAGGTCACCTGCCTCCTAGGCCTGTATTAACTGTCCAGCGGCCATCTGGCTCTGAGGACCAACTCATGCTAACCCAATGCTCACGAGACAGAGCTATAAATGACAACCTGGACTGTTTGTAATGAGGGTTAAATACCGTATAGACTCTAATATTTATTTTGATAGCAACAGCACGCTGTTTCCTGATTGTCGAGTTACTTGGGAAGTCGAATCGTAATAAACCTCAACTTCATTAATGTGTAGGGAGTGATAATTATCTCAGGGCCTGGAAAAACTTGGGGAATCTGTTAGACGTATGGACTCTTGGAAGTCGGCCTACATGAGAAGTCACATAGAATCGGGAGATTGTTTTACGAACATGAATCCCTGCAAGGAGAATGGGTAGGTTCCACAGTGAATGGTGTCTCGTAAGCCATTCATCTCACGATAGAGATTGAGGTGCAAAGGAGATCTTGACATGCTCACACTTTGTTCGCTTGAGCCAATGACCTCCATATCCACATGGCCAACCTGCCTAGGCCACGAAGCCACGATTCTTAAAGTCCTGTGGCATAGGCTGTCTCTTCCCCCTGTAGGGTTCAAGGACGAGTCCAAACTTTTACCCAGGCTTTCTTGCATGACCTTTCCCTTTTTATTGATTGACACATTAATTTATTAGCTGTCTATTTTCACTTTCAGTCAGGCCGGTAGGTTTTCATGGTTGCCTGGCAACCAGATTGCCTGCTTTCAATGACTTTGTATGTCGGGCCTCTGATGGATGAAAGGTGGTCTTACAGTTTTATTTTCCTTGCTGCCATCACCAAAACTTGGGCATGGGAGGTGGTAAAGGGCACCTTATGTTCCTGTTATTTTGATAGCAACAGCACACTGTTTCATGATTGTCAAATCATAATAAACCTCAACTTCATTAATGTGTACGGAGTGATAATTATATCAGGGCCTGGAAAAACTTGGGGAATCTGTTAGGTATATTGACCCCACCTTGTATTTAGTTGGTTATTTAGAAATTGGCCTCGTGTTAGATTGGAAGCTCCTGAGGAACAGATGATGCCTTCTTTTTCTTCCTGCCCAGCTTTCTGAAAACCTTGTTTATGTGAAATATATTGACTCATGTTTCTCTGACACTGACTTCAAGAAATAATGTTTTTAATGTTTTTATATATTTGAGAGAGAGAGAGAGAGAGAGAGAGAGAATGAGTGGGGAAGGGGCAGAGAGAGAGGGAGACACAGAATCCGAAGCAGGCTCCAGGCTCTGAGCCATCAGTACAGAGCCCGATGTGGGGCACAAACTCGTGAACCGTGGGATCATGACCTGAGCTGAAGTCGGACGCTTAACTGACTGAGCCACCTAGGCATCCCTCTGAAGCTGACTTTTAAGCCACAGGCCATGCTAGGTGCTGTGGAGCCTTAAGAAGTTCAGCTGGTCGAGGAAGGTGGTGATACATGGAGGCCCTGGATGGGGGGGTTGGAGGGGGATATATAGTGAGCACTAATGGACTTCGCAAATGTCAGATTAAATATGGAGAAGCTACAGTTAAGGAGACCCAGAGGGAGAATAGCTTTTCTTTTCTTTTTTTTTTTTTCCTTTGCATTTTCTTCTCACTTCCTTCCCCAGTACTTATTTTTCGAGATGCTCTCTCTTGCCTTGTAAAATCGGGTACTGAGGAAATACAGAAAGTTGCCTCTGGTCCCCGTCCTCTGTGTTGATGATGTAGTTGAGAGTAGGTCCAGATATTGGAAAAAATGACCAAGGATCCGAGGTGGTCTCAGTCCCCGGTCAGTGCTAGATGACCATCTGAGGTCAGTAGAGAGGGTCGCTCTGAGTAGGTGGTCAGGGAGGGCACGTTATGTGTCTAAGACTCAGGTAGGTAGGGAGGAAAGCCTAGTAGTTAAGTTTCATTCAAAATAAAGTTTTAAGCCTAAAAAAAAATAGAGAGAATTCGTGGCCCAAAACTATGTGGCAGGCATGGGCTCACTGCTATGGTTATGTTTGTATTTATTCGTGTTAGTATTGTTATTTTTATCAGTACACTTTCCAGAATGTAATGAGGGCTGAGAAGGTTTAATGGCTTACTTAAGGTCATCTAGGTAGTGTTAGAGCTAGGATCCCAATCTGGGAACTGTCTGAATCCAAAGCCCGTACACAAAACTGTGTGCACAGCATGGAGTTTGGAAATGTGATCCTTTAACCTGGGATACCTCCGAGTCAGTGATCTAAAAAAGTTGGTAATGAAAAGAAGATATTGGTTGTTATTTCTCTGTGTCCACTGTGCTCTTTTATATTTTTTATTTATTTTAATGATTTTACTTTTATTTTTGAGACAGAGAGTGAGCAGGGGAGGGGCAGAGAGAGAGGAAGACACAGAATCCAAAGCCGGCTCCAGGGCTGAAACATACAAACCGAACTGTGATCATGACCTGAGCCGAAGTGGGATGCTTAATGGACTGAGCCACCCAGGCAACCCCCACTGTGCCTTTTGAAATACAGGGGTAATTATAGTGCTTGAATGGGTTTATTATGATGGCCAGCAACTAATAACCCTGAATGGAAGGATTACTGCCCCCCCTCCCTCATTCATGTAATTCCCACCCCCCCCCACCCCCACCGGGATACATCCTTTCCTGACATTTCATTTGGCAGTTGGTATTTTAAATAACTAGCTTTGGTGCCAGCTTATATAGATGAGCTGAGTGGTTTAGAGAAGTACCTGATTGGGATGTTTCTAGAACCGCTACTCGGCAACCACAGAGCTTCAGTTTAGTGACCACAAAGAAGCAAAATGACAAACCGGTGCAGAGGAACGGGCCTCCAGCTGGTGAACAAGTACATTAGTGTCTCTACACTTCAATTTCGGGCCCTTTTACGATTCTTGGTTTATCCCCCAAATCATCACTCAGCCTCATGGTGTCGGCGAGCCAGGCGTGTCCGCCACATTGCAGGGTCTTTCACAGCTTGGGTGCCCCGTTTCTTCTTCCCTCCCTCCTTTCTCACGCGTTGAGCACCTCGCATGTGCTGATGCTGCTCGGGGCGCCAGGAACCCAGCGGTCAAGAAGGCAGACAAAAATCCACTTCCTCCTGGAGAGCCTATCCTGATCTCAACAGTGGCAGGCTACAGATAGGTTCAGAGAGGGGTAGGTGGAAGGGAGAAAAACAAAGCAGAGAAGATGCTTGCTCAGTGCTGGGGTGGTAGTTCTGCCCGGAGTGGCCAGGAAAGACCTCTTCTGAGATGGCGACATTTACCCGGCGGCCTAGAGGAGGCGAGGAAGGAAGGTGTGTGCGCGTCTGGAGGGAAAGCCTCTGCAGGGGAGAGAACACCGGCCGGGTGGCAGGACAGGAGGGGTGGGTGGCAGCAGATGTCAGAGTTATTTCTGAGGCTGGATCATGCAGACTTTCCCATCCTGTCGGGCGGTCCTGCCACACCACGAGGACGATCCGGGATACCCACGAGGGGCATCCATCCAGAGGAGCGGTGGGGGCTCAATACTGTGCTGCTCGCAAGGCAGGGATCTGTAATATACAGGTGGCGTTGCGATACCTGCTCTATAGGTGGCGAATAGCTGAAGGAGAAGCTTTGCCTGGGGAGAGAGCCATGCAGGAAGCCTGCCTAGGCTTATGAGCCCTGTGTGCCAAGGGAGGTCCCACGGGCCCGAGGCGTCATTAGACATCTCTCCAACTGTCATGATACAAGTGTCAGGGGAGCGGAGGGAGGGAATGAAGGGAGGGACTCAGGTTGCTGACCCCCGTCATTGAGTTTTCTTCCTCCGGTCTTCCTAAACATACCCCCTGTCTTAATACGAATCATGATAGCAATATAACAGTCCTAATAGGAAAGCAACCCCGATCTGGTACCACCTTCCGAGAGGTTATGTATCAGGACCCTTGCTGGGTACGGAACATGAGCGTTATCTCCTCGGACCATCCCTCTGGCTCGCTCTGCATACAGGCAGCCTCGTGCGCTGTCCGGCCCCAGAAACACGGTAATGCTCAGTAGACCTCCTTTGAATGAATGCATTTTTCTCCCAACAGTCGGCGAGGTGAGTGTCTTTTTTGCCCCTTTTGGACAGGTTCCCACGTCTTGAATTTTAGGTCGAGTTTTCAAGGACTCGAAGCTAGGAAGTAGAACAAGTCGGGTGGGAACCGGGTCTTTCTGACTCCCGGGCCTCGTCTGCCCCTGCAGGGAGCTGCCGGTCAGTCAACCGGGCGAGGTGTTCTGACTTTGGATTTGGGGCAAGTCGGGGCACGGTGAAAAGAATAGAGGACCCAGGTCAGTCAAGGGAACGCCTAACTCTTTGGTCTCCCTTAGTGAGCGACCATTTATCTCTTCACTTGGACTTCTTCATTTGTAAATTGATGATACTCCTGACAGCCTGTGGGCCCCTCATAATAAGTTAATAGGAGTCTGTGTGTATTTGTATATTATAAAGTGCTAAGCAAACGTAAAGGGGACCATTATTCTTTTAAACTATCTCCAAGTGGGGCGCCTGGGTGGCTCAGTCGGTTGAGCATCCAACTTCGGCTCAGGTCATGATCTCAGGGTTGGTGAGTTCGAGCCCCATGTCCGGTTCTGTGCTGATAGCTCAGAGCCTGGAGCCTGCTTTGGATTCTCTGTCTCCGTTTCTCTCTACCCCTCCCCAACTTGTTCTCTCTCTCTCCCTCTCTGTCCTCTGTCTCTCTCTCAAAAATTAACATTAAAATTTTTTTAAAAAATAAGAAATAAACTATCTACTGGTAACAGCATGGAACAGCGTGTGAAAGGTCAGTGGACAACTGTGACTGAACAGGAAAAGAAAGGTTGAGTATACCAGGGGTTGGCCAACTTTTTCCATGAAGGGCCGGATAATCAGTATGTCTAGCTTTGTGGCCCCTCTGGCCTCTATTGCAACTTCTTAGCCTTGGGATTGTATCCTGAGAGCAGCCATAGACAGTATGCAAATGAGTAGGTGGGGCTGTGTTTCAAAGTTTAAACTTTATCTATAAAAGTAGGCGGTGGATTGTAATTTGCTGGTCACTGATTTTTTTTTTTTTTATTTTTTTAACGTTTATTTATTTTTGAGACAGAGAGAGACAGAGCATGAACGGGGGAGGGGCAGAGAGAGAGGGAGACACAGAATCGGAAACAGACTCCAGGCTCTGAGCCATCAGCACAGAGCCTGACTCGGGGCTTGAACTCACGAACCGCGAGATCGTGACCTGAGCCGAAGTGGGACGCTTAACCGACTGAGCCACCCAGGCGCCCCTGCTGGTCACTGATTAATACTGACATGTGACTGAGTAGGGTATATAGGTACACACATACACGCACACACACACACGACTCATATTTTGCATATTATTATTCCAGGGTGATCACTTACAGAGAAAACACTCTTGGGACTGGGTGGGGGGAACTAAATACGTGTACCTTGATTGTATGATCAATAGCTTCCTGCAAAGCTGTGTCCAAACGCGATATGCACAGACTCAGCCATTTGGTAGACCTGAATTTTTTGAACAGACATTTAGTTTTTAAAAAAAAAAAATGTTTTTTTCATGTTTGTTCATTCTTGAGACAGAGACAGAGACAGAGCATGAGAAGAAGAGGGGCAGAGAGAGAGGGAGGCACAGAGTCCGAAGCAGGCTCCAGGCTCCGAGCTGTCGGCACAGAGCCGGGCGCGGGGCTTGAACTCATGAACGGTGAGATGGTGACCTGAGCCGAAGTCGGACGCTTAACCGACTGAGCCCCCCGCAGGTGCTCCAGACAGCGTAATTTTGTTCTCTAGTTGCCCTGTGGGTCGTTTTGATTCTGTCACTGGATCCGGGCTGTGCTTCAGGGTCTGGCTCGCCATCCCATTCCCTTTGCTCACTTCGCTCCTTCCTTTGTCTTGTTGGGTGTTTGTGTTTGTGACCACTGTCAGCCAGTGTTCGGATTCTCGGTAACCTAGACGTGAGAGGAGTGGTTAAGTCAATACGTCTTACGGGGACTGCTTGCCATACTGACCTGTCCCGAGTATTTTCCAGAGACTGTAGAAACGCTCTCCTGAGCCAGCTTTTTTCCTCATTTAGCTTTCCTGGCTGTGGGTTGATGTCTCCTACTGAAGTTTAACCCCCCCCCCCCCCGCGGTTGTTTACATGGTTTATAATTTGGCTTCCTGTGTGTACTTCATGGTGAGAGCCTTTGGATGAGTGAGCCACATGGGAGGTAGCATTTGTACAAGGTCACGTTTAGCATACACACAAGGAAACTGTTTATTCACATCAGTGTCTTGCTCTTAGGATCTTTGGTGACTTTTCTGTTTTATATGACTGGCTCATCCATGCTCCTATCTCCCCGTATCCTGCTACATTTTAATACATTTGCCTTCCTGCAGCTAGAGGACTCTTCCCTAAAGAGAAGGCAAAGTTTATTACCTTGCCACCCATTTCCGCTCAGGTAGAGTGGAAATACCAATGCAAACTCTCAGTCATTGAAAACCAAAGCAAACCAAAAGCACAAAACCACTTACCCAAAAGGCAGCAGAGAGAGTTATGGGAGAGACGGTTAAACCGGATCCTAATTTTCATGCCACGTTGTTATTGCCGTAATTTTGGAATGTTTCTAAGTAATTAGACCTTTTTTCTTAGTAGCCTTTTTTTTAGCATTATGATATTCAATTTAAAAATTTTTTAATGTTTATTTTCGAAAGAGAGAGAGAGAGCGTGTGTGTGTGAGCAAGGGAGGGGCAGAGAGAGAGGGAGACACAGAATCTGAAGCAGGCTCCAGGCTCCGAGCTGTCCGCATGGAACCCTGATGCGGGGCTTGAACCCACGGACCGCAAAATCATGACCTGAGCTGATGCTGGACACTTAACCAACTGAGCCACCCAGGCGCCCCTAGCATTACGATATTCAAAATTATTCATCTTTCCCTGTGTCCTTAGAAATAATGTGTTTGGCATTTGTGAAACCAGCACCAAATGCATAAATGTAGGATCGAATACTATTCGGCCACCAAAATGGTTTGAATGATTGCAGAGGACGACTTGGATGGGCTTCCAAGGCATTGGGCCGAGTGAACGACGTCAGTGTCAGATGTTGGCATATTGGCTGAGTCCATGTGTATGGTATTCTGGAAGAGATGAAATTACGTGAGGAAGACAGACAGGTGGCTGCCACGGGCTGGGGATGATTTAAACCCCAGTGGGATAGCACGGATGAGTGTTAATGGGGTGACAGATCTGTTCTGTCTTGATTGTTGTGGTGGTCCCTCAAATCTATGTGTGTGTTAAAAACCGTACCATTGGAGGCGCCCGGGTGGCTCAGTTGGTGAAGCAAGTGACTCTTGATTTCCGCTCAGGTCGGGATCTCAGGGTTCGTGGGATTGATCCCCATGTTGGGCTCTGAGCTGACAACATGGAGCCTGCTTGGGATTCATTCTCTCTCTCTCTCTCTCTCCCCCTCTCTCTCTCCCTCTCCTTCTCTCTCTGCTCCTCCCCTGCTTGGCCTCTCTCTCTCTCTCTCAAAATAAACATATAAACAATGTAGCCCTGTACACATATACAGAAAGGCAATTTTACCATTAAGTTTTCAAAAGTAAAATAAAAAAAAAAAGAGGGCTTGATTATGCTTGTTGAGAACATCAAAAATATATTCTAATGATAGTGGGGTATCAGGGACTCCTCTGAGGAAAATCTTAATTGTGCTGTTTTTATGTATTTATTTTGGAGAGAGAGGCAGACAGAGCATGAGCAGGGGAGGGTCAGAGAGAGAGAGAG
Organism: Prionailurus viverrinus; assembly: GCF_022837055.1. Taxonomy (NCBI): domain Eukaryota; kingdom Metazoa; phylum Chordata; class Mammalia; order Carnivora; family Felidae; genus Prionailurus; species Prionailurus viverrinus. Next base: position 8,416,802 of record NC_062566.1, read on the forward strand.
AGAAAGAGAGAGGGAAACAGAATCCGGAGCAGCTCCAGGCTGAGCTGCGAGCGCAGAACCCGATGCGGGGCTCGAACCCGCGAGCCGTGAGATCATGACCTGAGCCGAAGTCGCGTGCTTAACCGACTGAGCCACCCAGGCGCCCCTTAATTGTGCTGTTTTTAAAGAAAAGCCCCGTTGACGTGGTTACTGGGTTGACAAAGAAGTGAAGTAATGTACCTTCTATTCAGTGGGTAATATCTTAGGCTCTATGCAGAATGTAGGGGAATATTCAAGGTTATGTGTCCCCCAGCAGCTGTAACGTGTCCTCTGGTGCCGATGTAGCATTTCGGTTCTTCTTTACGGTGATCGGTTTCCTTCGTTCGTGTGTATATACGGTGTGTGACAGTTACGGTGGCCGTGGGAACCGTAAGTTTAAGTTGTGTGACTTTTCTGTGAGTAAAACCGGCCATAATGTTGAATTAATGTCATTCTTCACGTTTAATTTCCATGTTGTTCTAAGTGGAAGGCGTATCATATATTTGGATAAAAGCTGTCACTTTTGATAGTGTGGAAGCCACGGAGGGGATGTGGACCAGTGGATACAACGAGGCCAAGTTGGGAGAGCGCGTTTGGGGTGCCCTCTGAGGGTTGACGTTTTCGAGCGCCTGGCTGTCCACCTTCGTATTTGACAGTAGAACATTCTGGACCACCACGATCTTTGGCGAATGACCACGTACTTTAAATGGAAACCCTGATCCCAGCGCTCGGGGCTTTGTCGAGTTGCCTTTGCACAGGATTGGTTAAGTGGAACATCGATTCGTTTCCTAAAACCGGAGACACTGGTGGGTCTTCAGGCCACAGAGCATCAGACGGCACGTGGTGCCTTGTGAGCTCTGGACGTGGCAGTGTGGCTGGGCTCTCTTGGTTTCGTAAATCGGGTGGAAGAGGGGGTTGTTATGGGGCGCCTGGGTGGCTCAGTCGGTTGGGCGTCCAACTTGGGCTCAGGTCACGATCTCGCGGTCCGTGGGTTCGAGCCCCGTGTCGGGCTCTGTGCTGATGGCTCGGAGCCTGGAGCCTGCTTCCGATTCTGTGTCTCCCTCTCTCTCTGCTCCTCCCCCACTCACTCTCTCTCTCTCTCTCTCCATCTCTCAAAAATAAAATAAACATTAAAAAATTTTTTTAGAGGAGGGGTTGTTAAGCTTCCAGGAGATATCGTGTGTGTTGTAATAAAAGGGCAAATCTTTTGAGACTGGGGGAGTTGAGTAAGGTTCTGATTGTCCTCATAAAGCGGTCATCGGATAGTCCTGTCCAACCATCCTGGGTGTCTTTCCCAGAGAACAAAATAGGAGTTTGAAGAGCCGGTGGGGGGGGGGGGGAGGTGACTCGTAGAGGCTGTCCCCTCTTTTCTGGTCTGCTAACAGTCTCCTGCACTGAGGGTTAGGGCTCTCTTCCTGGCTGGGCAGCAGTGGTATGTCCAGGGCCAAGGTCACTCTGGTGACCACAGGGCTGGGAGCCTTCAGGAAAGGTCAAAGTGCCTGAAGTCACCCTTGGTCCTGGTGAATTAATCTGAAGTAAATGAGTTCTGTTTGCAGTCTTAGGGATGCTAGGCCTGGGCCTGGTGGAGAAGGAGGCCGGTGTGAGAATCATGGGTGCAGAAGTCCCAGGGCCTCTGTCCTTCCTGGGAAAGGACTTGTCAGGCTTCAGGCCACCTTGTGATCAGGGCCAATGGTTGCCTGGTTGCAGCATTTTGTAATGGCCCTGCATGCAGAGGGGGTGGACCAGAGAACCCCTGCTTGTTCACGGCCCCTCACCCTCCCGCTGTGCCTCTTAGGGGCTGAAGAGCTGCCCTCGTGCTGGGGAACCCAGGGCCTCTTGCCGCCTGAAGCTCTCTCTGAGAGAGACAGAGACGAAGAATGTGTGTGTATGTGCGTGCGTGCGTGCGTGTGTGTGTGTGTGTGTGTGTGTGTGTGTTTGCGTGTCACTGCCTTGGAAGGCAACCTACCATCCAGGTGGGATGTCTGCCCTGTGTCAGGACCTCTCTGATGGATGCGATGGACGGGAAAGACCAGAGACCATGGTGCCCCTGGTCCCCGCGTCTCCCCTCAGTGGTTCAAGGTCATCGAAGCAGCCTCCGCAGGTCTGCTGCCTGCCTCAGTTTGCCTATGACTTCAGAGTTACCCAGCCTTGTGTGGAGGGAGAGACCCAATGTTTCTCACACAGGAAATCAGCCCTGAATAATGTGCCCGACAGACAGAAACATATCCAAAAATGCTAGAAGATCATTAGCTCCTTTCCCTTCCACTCTGCCTTTGCATACAGGCAGCCATCCTTACATCAGCCCCAGAAACCTTCAAGGAGTCCCCAGATTCTTCCGGAACCTGTGTTGTACGTATAAAACCTGCGTAACGGACAGGTCTACTGTATCCTACACAGACTACTGACTGTTGACTGTTACCCATTTTGTTGCTCTGTGGGATCATTTCCTGGGTATTTTTTTTTTTTTTGAGAGGGAGAGAGAGAAAGAGAATGGGAGGGGTAGAGAGAGAGAGGGAGAGAGAACCCCAAGCAGGTTCTGCACCGTGTAGATCCTGACGCGGGGCTCAATCCCACCGACGAAGAGATCAAGACCAGAGCCAAAACTAAGAGTCAGAAGTGTAACCCACCGAACCACCCGGGCGCCCCTCCTGGGCGTCTTAAATTAGAAAACATAGGCACCTCTCATTCTGAGGTCATTTGCTCAGAATTTGCATTTCTTACCCCTGGGTTGGTGACGGTACAGTCTCACGAAGGTACGGCTTGAGGAAGGTCTTCCGGATCACATTTTGAAACGTCTCCTCCTGCGTGACCAGCCCGGGTCTCCGGCACAGGATCCGTCCATTTCTCTCCGGTGGGCAGGGGGGCCAGGCAGGCCCAGGGAGGGCGCTGGTGGGGTGACTCTCCTGCTCGCATTTCGTTCACTGGAAGAAAGCTGCTTGCACGCCAAGCCCCGGACGGACCAGGGACGATGGAGCAGCCCGGTGGTGTAGGACAATCAGCCTTATCCACACTGATGCTCCGATCGTGACCAAGACGGCCGAGGCTGCAGGCAGGTGAATTCCACCGAATCAAACTTTTGTTGCTAGGACTTGCCACACACGTGCAAAAGCAGCCCGCGCACCCGAAACTGAGCGCGCAGATGGCGCCTTCAAGGGGGTATCCCTGTAGGTTAATGTCATTTTGCTTTCCTGAAGCAGGTTGTTTCTTTCTCTTTTCTTTACAGAAGCTATGCGGCAGTGGTGATCTGAATGCTTCTCTGACATCCCAGCAGTTTGAAGAACGATCTGTGAGTGACAATGCCTTAAAAGCAAACGCTAGAGCAAATACTATAGATATTTCTTACCGGACGTCTGTATTTCTTTGCCTCTTTTATTTTTCAAGAACGCTGAACCATTGCAAAGACCGGCCTGGCGAATTATAGCTGGAAGAGATTAATTCCGAGTCTATTGATTTGTCAGACGGGGACAGATTTTTCTAAAAATACAGAGCAGCTCTCCAGTTGAGTGGGAGAGTAAAGGAGACAAAGCCATTCTGAAGTGCTTTGAAACCTAGACGGGGGAGTTTTCAAAAGAAGGCCGTCAAGGGAGACCTAGCCACAGAATCGATTAATTGAATGTCAAAAAAGTGAACGATAAATTACTTTATCTGTCTCTTGTCTCTGGAAAGACAACAATTTGGACTAGTGCAAAACTCTGGTTCGAAACTTTAGTTGGATTCATTTGATGAATATTCGAAAAGAGACTTGCATTCAACATGGTGGCCTGTGGGAGTCGATGCCTTCCTGGGGAGGGGAGTGAGCTAAGGTGAGGGGAGGAAGACTGAAGGTCAAGTGTAGGAGACTCCACGGGGCAGGGGGGGGGGAGCAGGGAATGGAGGAAAAATATGCCGAGGGGAGAGCATGCAAAGGCATCATATGTGGACACAGGAGGGGCAGGTGCCTTATGCACCTGTGGGCCGCGGAGGCCGGCAGCTGAGCGGTCCTGAACGTGAACTGCAACGTTTTTACTTCACGTCGAGGAGGTGCAGGGGAGTGGAAGGGCTTGGGGGGAAGGGGGAGAAAATGAGGAAGCCACTTTACCTCAGAAGTGTTCACATGTCTGTCGGGGCCAGCCCCACAGCTGCATTTCTGCCTGCCACTTCCTCCCTCGTGTTCCTCCGCGAGTTCTAGAAGAAAGAATCCTGCAGGGGCACCGGGCTGGCCCAGTGGGTTGAGAGGCCGACCCCTGACTTCAGCCCAGGTCATGATCTCGCGGTTCGTGAGTTCGAGCCCCGCATCGGGCTCCGAGCTGGCCGTGCTGGAGCCTGCTTGGGACTCTCTCTCTCTCTCTGCCCCTTTCTCTGCCCCTCCCCTGCTTGCTCTCTCTCAAAATAAACAAAGAAACTGAAAAAAAATTAAAAAAGAAAGAAAGAATCCTACAGGAAATCGCGGAGTTGAAGGGTATTTCAGATACTGATATACTTCCGAGGGCATAATAATACCCCTTGTGTGATTTGGGGGGCGGGGCAAGTTAAATATTGCAACAATCGCATCGTGAATTTGGATACAATCCCACTGGAGACAATTATAGAGGATATGTTAGTGAGACCTAGTAACCCGGTCATCAAGCCGGGTGGGGTGGCAGATGAGGCTTGAAGGTGGCGACCCCCTGCCCCCCACCCTTTTTTTTTTTTTTTTTTTTTGCTCTCAAGTCAAGAGGTGTTCCTGAAATTCTCTTCCTCGGTCCCCAGACACCAGACTTACCTTCCTTCTCCATCTGTGCAGATGTTTGGGGAAGCCGGCGATGGCGTGAGTAACCTGCCCAGTCCTTTTGCCTACCTCCTCACCATACACCTGAAGGAAGGCCGCAACCTGGTCATCCGAGATCGCTGCGGTAAGCCTGGCTCTTCTGGGTGCCTTGTAGCCCGCGCACCTGCTTCTCCACTCTTGTTTCTGTGTTGTTAGTGCACCTTTCTCGTCTCGCGCAGCAGAGCGGAGCTCAGACCTATACCCCGAAGGTATCGAGCATTTGCAGCAAAGTTATTTGAAGACCCTGCATCTTCCTTTCCTTTAGTGTGGTTAAATGAACAACGAGAATGGCAACAGTAAGGACAGTAGTCATCACAATAATGATATGAGTAATCATTCCATGAAATAAGGCCACGGGAATAGCATTATCCTGGCGGCTAGCAGCTGCTCAAGAAAACGCTCCCTCGATTCCACTTTCATTACACATAAGAAAAGATGTGAACGTACGTAAGAAGTACATAATTTCTTGTGTATACGTGAACGTGAGCATGTGTGTGAATATGTGTATATGTGAATAGACGTGAGAATGAGACGTAAGCAAAAGATGTCCGTGCGAGGTCCCCAAATGTACACAGAGCCGAAGATGCCCTTTGAACCCCATCCCCTTCCTGCACTGAAATCCCACGGGGCTTCGCTCCCTCAGGAGAACATTTGTCATCTGCGTATCATTTGATTCGTTCACTTTTCCCCCTGTTTCTGTGCCTTTAAAACACACACATGTACACACGTGTGTTTTTTAAAAGTTTATTTATTTTGAGAGAGAGAGCGCGCACAAGCAGGGAAGGAGCAGAGAGAGAGAGAGAGAGAGAGAGAATCCCAAGCAAGTGCGACACTGTCCGTGCACAGCCCAATGCAGGGCTCGAACTCACGAACTGTGAGATCACAACCCGAGCCAAAATCAAGAATTGGACACTTAACAAACTGAGCCACCCAGGCACCCCCACACGTGTATGTTTTTAATTAACATGATACTGTAATATCCCTATTAGCCCGCAATAAGCTTTCTTTTTGCTTCACGATACGTATTCAAGATCGACGATGGTTTTCCATGCAAGCATGTCTCCATTCTTTTAAATGCTATGCAATATTCCATAGTATGATGTGTGATTTATTCAGTTTCTCTGACAGTTGCTGCTTTTTTTTCAACTCTCTCGGCCGCGTAAATGATACTATAATGAGCACCCCGTGTTTGTTTTTGGCACAAATAAGAATACATCTTTCAAAAAGTAGCATGTGCTTAAGTGTAGATGGTGGGGCCAGACTGCCCGGGCTCAAAGCCTTCCCTTCTCCAGTTGTTGTTTGATTCAAGAAATGTCCCTTGGCCCCTCTGTGAGTTCGTTCCCTCATCTATACAATAGTAACCTTTATTGTAGGCTGTTAAAAGCATGGAAGGTAATAACTCACATAAAGTGCTTACAACTACATCTGGCTTCTAGCACTTCATGGAAGTTAACTGTTGGGGCGCCTGGGTGGCTCAGTTGGTTAAGCGACTAACTCTTGATTTGGGTTCAGGTCAGGATCTCACTGTTCGTGGGATCGAGCCCCATGTTGGGCTTTGTGCTTGACAGTGCAGAGCCTGCTTGGGATTCTCTCTCCTGGTCCCTTCCCTTGCTAGCTTGCTCATTCTCCCTCTCTCTCTCTCTCTCTCTCTGTCTGTCTCGAAATAAATAAACAAACATTAAAAAAAAAAAAGATAACTGTTGTTAGCAACCAGGACAGAACCTAGAAATAGAAGTCAGGATCCAGGGGCTACGTGTTGTTAAAAATTTAAGAAACCCTGGCAAATTGTCCTCCAGAAGGCAGAAAGCATGCCCTCTCTTACAGTATGTTACTATTGTTGAATATCTACTTTTATCACTGTTCGTTTTGGGCAATCTCATAGATTGGGTGTGGACTCTCCTTATTTTTAAATGTACTTTGTCGGGGCGCCTGGGTGGCTCAGTCGGTTGAGCGTCCAACTTTGGCTCAGGTCATGATCTTGCGGTCCGTGAGTTCGAGCCCCGTGTCGGGCTCTGGGCTGACAGCTCGGAGCCTGGAGCCTGTTTCGGATTCTGTGTCTCCCTCTCTCTCTGCCCCTAACCCACTCGCATTCTGTCTCTGTCTCTCTCAAAAATAAATAAACATTAAAAAAAGTTAATTTGTACTTTGTGGATTGTCATGGTAATGAACGTGGGTTTCGTCCTGTTTTCAATTGAGTTTCTTCTCTCTGTAATTCTTTGTAACTTTCAGCATTAATGGTTGTTTATTACAGGTTGCAAGTATTTTTCTCTCATTCTGTTATGTCTTATTTCTATGGCTGATTTTATCCTTTAGAGGTTTTGCATTTCCTTACAGGCAAATATATTTGTGTTTTCTTTATAGTTTATTTATTTTTTTACTTATTTATCTAATTTATTTAAAATGTTTATTTTTGAGAGTGAGAGAGCACGAGTGAGTGGGGGCGGGGCAGAGAGAGAGAGAGAGAGAGAGAGAGAGAGAGAGAGAGAATCCCAAATAGGCTCCACACTGTCGGCACTGAGCCCCACACAGGGCTCGAACTCATGGAGGAACCCTGAGATCCTGACCTGAGCCGAAATCAAGACTCAGATGCTTTATCGACTAAGCCACCCAGGCTCCCCTATAGTTTTTTGTTTTTGTTTTTTTAAATTTTATTCTGTTTAGTAAGAAGGGATTTTTTTTTTTTTTTTAATTCTAAGGAATTGAGTGTCTTTCTTCCTGTTGCTTCGTTTCTACTCTGTTCTGGAATATGAAAAGGACAAAGTCCCTCCTAGACCCTTCTTTCAGTGCTCTGAGTCCGTTAGCTTGTCTTTCTCATTCTTCCCATGGTTTTTTTTTTTTCCTTTCAGGGAGAATGCCTCAACTTGGCCTTCCAGCTTACTCATTTTCTTGTCACTTGTGGCCATTGTGCAGTCAGGTCATGTGTTGAGTTGCCATTTAATTTTATATCAGCCTGTGATTATTTCACAAGTGAGATGATACCATCGTATTTCTGAGAATATTAAGTCCCCACTTAAAATCTCGTGCTTCATCCCTTGGATGTCAGCATCGTGTGTTCGCCACTCACGTTTCTGTGTGTCCCTCTGTCCTTGCCCCTCCATCTGCGGGCGCTGTTTTTGTTTACGGGGTCCTCCCTTCCCTGATAGCGAGCAGGGCTAGGATATGCGAATGGACAGCCTGCATCAGAAGTTCAGGCAGCTCCTTCCTGTTCCCCCCCAGTTATCACCAGTTCCCAGTTATCACCTCTCACCCAAAGCCTTCCTTTCTGGCTTACTGTTCATGCTCCCTGTTCCAGCTTGCAGTCCAAGTCTGTTGCTGGTCACTGGTTGGCCCCAAGGGGAGAGGACGGTGCTGGCCCAGCTGTTACAGGCTATGCTAGTCGGTTGGCCTAGAAACCGACGGTTTCTCAGGCCACCAGCTGCCTCCCCTACCTGCTGCCTGCAAGTTAAGAGCATCCCGGGTTTACCCACCACACACCCTCACATGCTCCCACCCAGCCCTGCTTCTGAAACCTTTTTGCTATAACTTTCTCCTGCTCACGTTTTGGATTGTGGACTCTTTGCCGATCTGATCTCACCTGACTTCCATCTTTCAGGATCCGTGAAATATGTTCATTTAAAAAAAATTTTTTTTAAAGTTTATGTATTTCGAGGAAGGGACAGCATGAGTGGAGGGGGCGCTGAGAGAGAGGGAGCGAGACGATCCCAAGCAGGCTCCGGGCTGCCAGCACAGAGCCAGATGCGGGGCTTGAACTCACGAACCGCGAGAGCATGACCTGAGCTGAAGTCAGACGCTTAACCGACTGAGTCACTCGGGCGGCCCTGCTCACTTTTTTTAAAAACAAAATTGCTATCCCTGCCTGTTTGTATCTTTGTACTTCCTCAGATATAGGACTTCAAAATGGTGGGGGAAAAAATCTCATTTTTTACTTGTTGGTAAAATGGGTTTTCTATGAAAATCATAATTTCTCATCTATCGATCGTGTGACTTCTTATGTTCTGTCGTTGGGCACTATGGTCGTAAACATATGCCTTTTTTTTTTTTTTTAATTTTTTTTTTCAACGTTTATTTATTTTTTGGACAGAGAGAGACAAAGCATGAACGGGGAGGGACAGAGAGAGAGGGAGACACAGAATCGGAAACAGGCTCCAGGCTCTGAGCCATCAGCCCAGAGCCCGACGCGGGGCTCGAACTCCCGGACCGCGAGATCGTGACCTGGCTGAAGTCGGATGCCTAACCGACTGAGCCACCCAGGTGCCCCAACATATGCCTTTTAATAGATGCATCCCTTATGTTATTTTTAATGATTTGAGCGGGTAGCATTTCATACCTGAAATAACCCCTAGGGAATAATCATAAACCGGTGTAGAGTTAACTCCCACGAAAACACCAACTCTGGCTTTGAATTGGCACGGTGTCCCATGGGGGCTTCTGTCAAATGAGGATCATTATCGAGCTTGTCTTATGACAGCTTCTCTGGAGCTGGAGAAGAATGTTCCATGGAGAGCATATTTAACTTGACTAGGAAGAGGGTGTTCCAAACCTTTAAACACCATGTTTTGTTTTAAATTCTTGGAATTCCTCTAAGAGTTTGTCACTTTGGGGAGGGAGCGCAGGCCCTGGAGTACCCCCGCACACCAGCTGTCCCCTTTCCAGTTTACCCGTTCTCTCTGGATCTTTCTCCCAGAGTGAGTTCTCTGGCCCTACCACCATTGACGTGTCATAATGATAGATTCCAAGTAGCAGGTTCCTAGTAGGGGGTCAGTAACCTCAGTGGATGATGGAGAAGACGTCGCACCTGGTAGAAAACAACCAAAATAATGCGGTGTGGGTACGCTTGCTCAATGTCATGGCCGTTTGGCGACAAAGGAGAGACCATAGCTTGTGCTATGATCCCGGCCACTGTCATCTCTGTCTGAATAGTTTCATCAGAGTTAAAACGTCTTATGACTTTGGCTTTATCTTGTGTAAACCTAACACGATCCAAATATAAATACCTACTAAGGCGTCTAGGTCATAAACCGCGTTGTTCCAGAACCTGTATCTTTTGTAGCCATTAGTGACTGTTCTTGTCTGTCTTCTTTTATTTATTGGGCAAGTTAATCATTATTGACAAAATATCCCTCTCCCAGCCAATTCTTTTTCCATGATTTGAGGTGCGCTGTGCCTCCTACACTGTGACTCTATTGATTTTCTGCTTGATTTTCATAAGCATCATATTAGCGATCAGGAAAATGTTCCAGAGCCCTCTCAAGGTGGGGCCGCATTTGAGGGAGCACGGTTGGTTTAGACAGGGATCCGAAGTACTAGGATGCATGCTCCCGCTCCTGCCTCCTTTGCCTGAGACTCGTTGTTTATCGGTACAACATTCCTTTCTTTTTTATTTTTTTAAATGTTTATTTAGTTTTGAGGGAGAGACAGAACATGAGCAGGGGAGAGGCAGAGAGACAGAGGGAGACACAGAATCCAAAGCAGGCTCCAGGCTCGGGGCTGTCCGCATAGAGCCTGACATGGGGCTCGAGCCCTTGAACTGCGAGATCATGACCTGAGCCCAAGTGGTTGGACGCTCAACCGACTGAGTCACCTGAGCGCCCCTACAACGTTATTTTCTATGGGACCCAACCCGGCCTCAGGATTTTGTCCACCACAGTCCTTTCCACCAGTAGTTTTCAAACTTGAATGAGCATCAGGGCAGGCTGGAGGGCTGATGAAAACACATGTTGCCCACCCCCCAGAGTCTCTGATTCAGCAGGTCCTGCGTGGGGCCTGCGGATTTGCATTTCTAGCAAGTTCCCAGGTGATGCTGATGTAGGTGGTCCGGAAGCACACTTAGGAACCATTGTTCTGCGCAGCCTCTGTCCACCAGTGTGCATGGACAACGTGAGAAGAAATATTTGCTTCTCCTGATAGTAGGTAGAGCTTCAGTTCTCTACTAGGCACAACATTTTCTTTCCCTCATTACGTATTTGCTCTCCAGCATTATTCTCCAGCTTCCTTTTTTTTTTTTTTTAAGTGTTTAATTTTTTTTTAAATTGATTTTCACTTATGACGGAGAGGCCTTTGGCGTGGTGTTGAAATGTATGACGCCCTCGGCTCTTAAGGGGGACACCTCTGGGCTATGGAAGTCAGTCGCACGGTTTCGTTTCTGAATGTTTAGGGAGGAAAACCGTTTTGATGAATCATTCTCTGAGGAAAGAGTTTGGTATTTCTTTAGGTTGTTGCATAAGCAGTGCTTACGCTTATGTAACTTTCTGTCTCGGACGTGGGGTGGGAACTTTTTCTGTCCAGGGCCACAAAGTAAATATTTTAGGATTTATGGGTCATAAGGGCTCAGGGACAGCTACTCATCTCTGCTGGTGTCATGCCCAAACAGCCATTACCTTTAGATCCATTTTAACGATTCACTTCCTTTTTGGTCATATCACCGCATAACTGAAGAGAGAGGAAGAAGTAACTGAAAAAAAATGTGACTTTTCGGTGCCAATAATACATTGCACGAAACTGACAGAAGTTATCCAGAGTACTGGATCACATCTGGTTTATTATTTAATTTTTTCTAAAGTGAAAAATGTTAGTGGTTTTCCAAACAGCCAAAGAGAAATCGTTCTTGGTTAGGGTTAGTATCTGACGAGAACATGTAAACACATGGTCATGACTGTGTTCTAATAAAACTTTATTTACAAAAACAAGCAGTGGCCTGGGTTTGAACCATGGGCCAACGTTTGCCAACCTCTGTCTAGAATATCGTGACCTGCTTTTTGAGTTTTACTCTAAGAAACTGCTTTCTGGTGTAGCAAAGTAAAAACCTTGCTTATTTGTGAGCATATCAGTAATATGACCTTGAATAATGAAAAAAAATTCTGGAGATATTAGGTGGCAAAAAGTCGTTTTCTTTTTCCTTATATTTTAATGGGAAGTAAAGTGAAAAGTCACGGTATCCCCCTCAGGAAAAGGCATCTCTGACATGCTTCGAGAAGAGGCGCTAAAAGGCTCTTCCAAGGTTCGTGCCGGAGGATTGGAAGCTTTCGGTCACTTGACCCATCCAGAAGCAAACTCGGGGGAAGCGTCTCAGAAACGAGAGAACCCGTCTCAGTTTTGGTGCCGTCAGCCAGGCCTGGACAGTGGACTTCCTTCGTGAAAGAGTTCTGTGGACCTTTTATGTAAATCTCTTCCTTCTCCGCCTCAGACACAGTGCTGATTTGTTATGCAGACTATCAAGGTGGAATTGGGATATTTTCTGGGGCTTGGGGGGAAGGCTTGTGAAACCCTAAAGCTGGCTAATTGTTCTTTGGGCAGAATTAGGAGGGAGCTCCGGCTTCAGCACGATGGCTAGGTTTAGCAATGGTGTGGAGATCATAGTGTTATATAGTTGTTACCCAGAGCATCACAGGGTCTTTAAAAAAATTTTTTGTGTGTTTATTCGTTTTTGAAAGACAGAGAGAGACAGAGCACAAGCGGGGGAGGGGGCGGAGAGAGAGGGGGAACACAGAATCCAAAGATGGCTCCGGGCTCCAAGCTGTCAGCCCAGAGCCCGACACGGGGCTCGAACTCACGAACCGCGAGAGCATGCCCTGAGCCGAAGTCAGACGCTCAGCCGACTGAGCCACCCAGGCGCCCCCACGCGGGGTCTTTAACTGTTAACTTGTCTATCCCTTGTATAGAATACATAGGTGTTTTGTGTGTGTGTGTGTGTGTGTGTGTGTGTGCATTGAATAAACCCAGCAAAATCTATGGGTCATTCAAAAGAACTGAAAATAGCGGGTAACTGGTAACTCACTGTCACGAACAGGTCTGTCCATCCGTGAGTCATCATGGATATAAGAATAACACCTGGGAGGCCGACAGCCTCTGTGACAGCGGGGCCACATTTAGAAGATTGCCTTTCACAGATCATTCTCTAGTTGGTTAGGAATTGCCTTCAATTCTTTGACACCCGGTCTTTCAGCCTTGCCCGGACTCAGTCCGGTATGGGCGAGCTCAGTACTAATTAAGCAGCCCCATTCTTTCTGCTGAACAACCTGCCGTGCTGTAGGTGGTCTTTCTAAAAATGAGCCTTACTTGAACGCTGGTAACGTCTAGCCATTGCCTTGAGTTCATCTTCTTGAGCAATCTACAGGAGGGAAGACCCAGCATCCCCCCACCTCCCTGCTCTATCCCAGTAATTGCCTGTTGCCTGTGGGTAGATCTTTGTCTCTGTCTACACCCCGCCTCCTGCCCTCCTATCTTACTATTTTTTTTTCCTCAGTGTTTCTACTTCCCTTTTCCACATCCTCACTTCTTCCTTTTACGCCTTTATACCTCCATTTCCTTCCCATTTTTTTTTTCCTCTCAGGGAGGCTCTACATGCAGTGATGTTTTGGACCAAACGAGACACATAACCTGTTTTGGGTTCTTGATCTGAGTCTGGGGGTCTTTATAGATTGGTCAAACAGAAGGAACATGATATGACCAATCAAATTTAAGTCCTTCTAACTTCGTAATGAAGTTGACGCATAGAGAGAGTTGAACCTTGGACTCAGTTTCCCTTGGGAGGGAATGTGGTCAAGAAATATTTTGGGGTGTTAAAGCTGGTGGTGTTTATGCCAACGGCCCTTTTCTAGGCTGCGTAGGAGCACTGCTCTGTGACATGGGAAGGCCTCTTGTCCTAGGAAGAAGGCTCAGATCAAATCCCATTAAAACGTAGAGCGTTAGCCTGGGTGGCTCAGTTGGTTGAAGATCCGACTCTTGATTTTTGGCTCAGGTCATGATCCTACGGTTGTGGGATCGAGCCCTGAGTCAGGCTCCATGTTGAGCCTGCTTGAGATTTACTCTCTCTGTCTCTGTCTCTTGCTCTCTCTCCCCACCCTGCTCACGCTCTCTTTCTCTAAAACAAAATAAAATAAAAAACAAACAAACAAAAAGCCCCTAAAGCATTAATTCCTGGAAAACAGGAGCCCTTGCCTTGAAGCCCTGTTTGCCCTTGGTGTGAAGGTGGCTATGGGACTGTCCTGCTGTGCCCTGGAAGAATACTGTGTTGCTGCTGCCCTCTGGTGGCCACTTTTCAGTGTTGCAAAAAGGAAAGAAAAGCCCTTTGAGGGACTTTGTGCGACATTATCAGGGCCAAAAAAAATTATTTGGGCTGGAGGCCGGAGGGTTGAGGATTGATGGCTTTTCTTCCTATTTTTTTAATGTTTATTTATTTATTTTGAGAGAGAGAGAGAGAGAGAGAGAAAGGAAGGAAGGAAGAAAGAGAGAGAGAGAGAAAAAAAGAAAGAAAGAGAAAGAAAGAAAGAAAGAAAGAAAGAAAGAAAAGAAAGAAAGGAGGAAGGAAGGAAGGAAGGAAGGAAGGAAGGAAGGAAGGAAGGAAGAAAGGAAAGAAAGAGAGAAAGAGAATCCCAGGCAGGCTTCATGCTGCCAGCGTAGAGCCTGATGCGGCCTCAAACTCCGGAACCTTGAAATCATGACCTGAGCTGAAATCAAGTTGGACTTTAATGGACTGACCCCACCCCCCCACCCCCGGGTGCCCCATGGTTCTTCTCATGTGCGTTTTATGTAATGAAGATTCATGACCCATTCCTCTAGCAGACCGCTCTCCTTCTCCAGCACAGGTAGATGGTTGACCTTTGTTTTCAGAGCAGCGACAGCTTCAGTTGCACACCCTGGGAAGAACATGCTGGATAAGTCATTTTCCGGTTTGGAAAGAATGGCTTAACGACACCCGCCCTAGTGTGAAAAGTTTGCCAGGTAATAGGTGTTTAGCAAATTCCTGCTCTGCCACCAAAATGTTCAAATGTCCAATATCTCTGATTTCAGACTTCTTTTCCTTTTGCCATTTAATAGGCTAACTTTCATACCTGTTCTTTTAGATTTTTTTTTTTTTTAGTGTTTATTTATTTGCGATTGAGAGACAGAGAGAGAGCAGGGGAGGGACAGGGGATCAGAAGCCGGGCTCTGTGCCGATGGCAGAGAGCGCAACATGGGGCTTGAACTCACAAACCATGAGAACCTGACCCGAGCTGAAGTCTGACACCTAACCAACTAAGCGACCCAGGTGCCCCTATAACTGTAAATTTTTTAATGATTGTAATCTCTTTCTTTCTTCTTTCTTTCTTTCTTTCTTTCTTTCTTTCTTTCTCTCCTTCCTTCCTTCCTTCCTTCCTTCCTTCCTTCCTTCTTTTTCTTTCCTTCTTTCTTTCTAAGTTTACTCATTTTGAGAAAGACAGAGACATTACAAGTGGAGGAGGGGCAAAGAGAGGGAGAGAGAGGATCCCAAGCAGTCTGTGTGCTGTCATCGAAGAGCCCAACATGGGGCTCGAACCCATGAAGCTGCGAGATCATGACGTGAGCCGAAACCAGGAGCTGGATGCGTAGCCGACTGAACCACCCAGTGACCCTTGAATCCTTTCTTTTTAAAGAGGAAATGCATACGGGGCACCTGGGTGGCTCAGTCGGGGAAGCATCCGACCCTTGATTTGGGCTCAGGTCATGATCTCACAGTTGGTGAGATCGAACCCCACGTCAGGCTCTGTGCTGACAGCGTGGAGCCTGCTTGGGATTCTTTCCCCCTCTCTCTGCCCCTCCCCCACTCAGGCACTCCCCCCCCCCCCCTCCTCAAAATAAATAAATAAAAAGAATAAAAAGAAAAGATACCCTTGTATCAGAGCTAGAGAGAAACCCGCTGTTCTCATTACATCTGTAATTGCGGGACAGATAGGGAGTTTCCAGAACTCTGTTCTCAGTGTTGTGCACTGAGGAACAGCCACGCGGCTTCCGGACAGGTGCGTTCTGAGCGGTGTTCTAGGGTATCCGTCCCTTCAGCCTTCCCGACAGCTCTGTGGAGCCCGGGCCAGCCCCTCAGCAGTCTCCCCCATTTACGCTACCGTGTCCAACAACAGCCATGGTTTTCGTTTGTGCCACGGTGCAAAGTTTTGGGGAGCACCGCTGCGTGTGAACCCTGGACCCTGGGGTGCAGACCATGCGAGCTTGAACGCGAAGTCAGATACCATCTAGCAGCAGTTGTGAGGATTCACCTGGTGTGCATGCTCGAGGGGACGTGTGGTGGTATGGGTGGGGTTGGAGGAGACAGTAGTTAGGATTATTACTGTGTTTGTTGTCTTTTTTGGTCGGGTTTGATTTTTGCAGTTTCTCTCTGGAAAGGGAAGGGCTCGTGATTTCTACCCGTCTTACGATGGCTTTTCTTCCCAGTTTCTTGGCAGTTTGTTTGACTCTTTACTTATCTCTCGCTTTTCTCTCTTTTTGCCCTAGACTCCTCCCCCTAGCTTCCCTGCCCCCCGGGGGGGGGGGGGGGTGGAGGGCAGAGGGTGGTTTGTGGTGGTGAAGGGTGTTTTCTGAGCCCGGTTCCTACCTCGTGTTTGCGCGTCAGCAAAAATGAAGGAGAGGCTAGTTTTTAGTGATGGGAATAAGGACTCTATTACGGGTTGATGGTTTAATTTTCCCCATCTTATGTTTGACTCAGAAAAATGTGCCTCGACTCTCATAGTGGCCACCCTGGGAAGACACGGCAGTGTGGACAAGCATCATCCTCAGTCACTCTGTCACTTTTACTGAATGTGCCATACTGACGTGATATGTAAAGAATCAATTTTCTTTGTTTCTTTTTAAAAAGTTTTGTTCATGTTTATTTATTTATTCTGAGAGAGAGAGAGAACATGAGCAGGGGAGGGGCAGAGAGACAGAGGGAGAGAGAGAATCCCAAGCAGGCTTTGCACTGTCAGCACAGAGTCCAGTGTGGGGCTCAAAGTCACGAACTGTGAGGTCCTGACCTGAGCCGAAACCAAGAGTCGGACGCTTAACTGACTGAGCCACCCAGGCGCCCCAGAATCGATCTGACTTTTCAAACTACAGCCGGATCTGACTTTAAACGGCTTGATCACTGCTTTTGTTCACCACACATGTGCTCCCCGTATTACAAAAATTCTATTTTGAGAAGAAAAAATGAATATAGCGCATCGTTCTTTGTTTACTCAGTGTTCTGGTTCCGGGTCTCTCAGAATTCTTATTCCCAGCACTAATCCTGCAGCAAACATTCTTGTGCCTAAATCCGGACGTACAACTTTCTTCTTGACTTCTTTGCGGATGCTTTGTGTTTCCTGATCGGAGCAGGTCGAGGTTCTCTTTCCAGAATTGCCAGCTCACCCTTGGGAACTATCTCCCTCTACTGCTGACCTAGCAAAAACATCTCTGGGGTCTGCTTTCCTTTTCTTCCCTGCATGGTGTGCACCTTATCTTTGTCAGTTTGATGGAGAAGAAGTGTTACATTTGTTTCAATTTGTATTAATAAATTTGATTCTTTAGGTGTGTTTGGCTATGAGCTATTTACTACTTCTCTTTTGTGCAAAGCCTGTTCTGTATATTATCACTGCTCTTTCTTCTGCTCCCTAGATACGTTCACATAGAGTTTTATTATTATTATTATTTTAGCAGTTTTTTTTTTAATTTTTGTTTTTTTGAGACAGAGAGAGACAGAGCATGAGCAGGGGAGGGGCAGAGAGAGAGAGAGGGAGACACAGAATCCGAAGCAGGCTCCAGGCTCCGAGCTGTCAGCACAGAGCCCGACGCGGGGCTCGAACTCACAGACTAAGAGATCATGACCCGAGCTGAAGTCGGACGCTTAACCGACTGAGCCACCTGGGCGCCCCTAGAGTTTTCTGATTTGTTATTTGCTTTTTAGTTTTGTTTATAGAGTTTTGTGGCAGAGATCTTTTCAAGTCTTATAGTCCTATTCTAGAGAATTTCTTCTTTTGTTTTTATAGCAAGGAAGGCCTTTCTCTCTCGAAAGGGAATACGCATCCACCTATATTCATTCTCTTTGCTATTCGTTTTGCCTTTTTCCTTTATGTCTTTGATCTGTCTCGAGTTTATTTCGGTTTCTGGCTCAGAGTAGGAACTTAGATTTACTTTTGGCCAAATGGCTATTTAATTAGTTGGGACGAAATAGCCCTTTCCCTGCTGATCTGATTGCCACATTCTAATCGTCTGTTAGAAACAGACACAGTGCCTATCAGGGCTGCTTCTTGGATTTCCCTTTGAATCTTGCGGATGTGGTTTTTGTTGTTGTTCGGATGCCAGCACCACACCAGGTTTACTGTAGCCAAAGGTCACCATCAGTACTTTTTTTGCAAGAAATGGGGCTTGCTTCACATTGGAGTACCTTCTCCGAACACCAGATGGCATGAGATCACTGGTATGTTGTGTGGGAGCCACGGAAACACAGCTGGCCGGTGTGGGAGCATGTCCTTCAAGCGCAAACTTGAGACGTTCGGCGATGCAGCCACCCATCCCAGGTCCCAGGTAGCGGGTGGGTTTTCTCCACTTGTTGCGTGCTGATAGCCTGCCAGGCTCCCACAGCCAGTAAGTGGAACTGATTTTTGAAACCTGTTTCTGTTGGTTCCTTTCCCACTTGGATGCGGGTCCTCCTTGGGCAGCCATGTTTGTCCTTACAGCTTTTAATGTGTTCCCACAACGGAGCCCTTTCCTCTGGGGATTTTTGTGGTATTTTGTTTTGGGAAACTGTGCGTCCTCAGCAGTTTATTAGAAGGCCCTGTGGCTCTCCCGTTTTTTTTTTTTTTTTTTTTTTTAATTTTTTTTTCAACGTTTATTTATTTTTGGGACAGAGAGAGACAGAGCATGAATGGGGGAGGGGCAGAGAGAGAGTGAGACACAGAATCAGAAACAGGCTCCAGGCTCTGAGCCATCAGCCCAGAGCCTGACGCGGGGCTCGAACTCACGGACCGCGAGATCGTGACCTGGCTGAAGTCGGACGCTTAACCGACTGCGCCACCCAGGCGCCCCTCTCCCGTTTTATAGAGTCAGTTAAGCCCTTCTTTCAGTGGGATCCCATCCCAATTCATACGAAGGGCCTCGGAGCAATACGGCCTGTTTTCTGCATCTGCTGCATGTAACCAACCACTTACATTCAACTGAAGATCGTTGACTTGAACTTAAGGTAGCACATCTTCCATCCGGTTGAATGGGGCTTCTCCATTGCCAGTGGTTTTTACCAGGGGTTCGTTTCTGTACCAAGATATCACGTGCCCCACTGCATGCTGTGTTTATTTATTTATTTTTTTAAATTTTTTGAAGCTTATTTATTGAGAGAAACAGAAAGGAAGAGAGAGAGAGCACTCCCAGAGAGAGAGGGAGAGAGAGAGAATCCCAAGCAGGCTCTGCCCTGTCCGCACGGAGCCTGATGGGGGCCTGAACCTTGAGATTGTGACCTGAGCCGAAATCAACGGTCAGAGGCTTCGTGGACCGAGCCACCCAGCTGCCTCTAAAGGGTTCTTTTTACTTACCCTGTTTCGTTGTGATGTTGGTACGGTGCCCTCTGTCCCGGGGGGTGTGGGTGTTGTAAACAGAGGGCGAAATACAGAGGGCGTATCAGTACGTTTCTGTATGTCCTGTGATTTCCTTGCGACATAATCTTGATGGGGTCGTTCGTTCTGTCTTGCCATCCGAACCCCAAAGCTTGACAACGTGCTGAATTTGGGGCAGCGGGCACGGCAGGCAACGTGATGAAGGGACCACCACCCTGTGATGACAAGTTACCCCACTCCGTAGCAACCCCAACCCACCGCACGCTCAGGAACGCTGGGAAGGGGGATTTCAAGAGGGCACGCTGTGCGTCGCTTCCCTTTGCCGCACGCTGTCTGCAGCCTCCAGTGGAACGACTTGAAGGTTGAGTGTGACCTGATTTTGGGGACTGGCCACCCGGAGGCCCACAGGCCAGTTTGTACCAATGGTGGCAACCTGGGACGAGGTGCGGGAGACAAGTGCTGGTCCACACGAGACCTCCCCATGAAGCATGGTGCCTCACGCTGGTCGCAGGAGCTCAGGGCTTCTGCCTTGAGGCTCCTGGACGCCAGGCAAGAGCTGTATCAGCTTGCGTGGCACGGCTTTGGAAGGAAAACGTGTGACTTCCTCCACTCTGTCTGGCTTGAAGCAGGTGCCCAGATTCAGAGGAGTGGGACGGGTTATGCCTTAAAATTGCTCTAGTTATGGGGCACCTGGTTGGCTCCGTCGGTTGAGCGTCCGACTTCGGCTCAGGTCATGATCTCACAGTCCGTGAGTTCGAGCCCCACGTCGGGCTCCATGCTGACAGCTCGGAGCCTGGAGCCTGCTTCCGATTCTGGGTCTCCCTCTCTCTCTGCCCCTCCCCTGCTCATGCTCTGTCTTCGTGTCTCAAAAATAAATAAATATAAAAAAATAAATAAATAAAATTGCTCTGGTTATGAAAGCTTTACACTGAAACGGGTCTGTGGCTTGAGGCTTGGCTCTGGGAACTCACTAACTTCACTCATCCTTTTCTTAAACAGATACTAATTTTTTTAATTTTAATTTTTATTTTTTGAGAGAGAGAAAGCAAGAGAGAACACTTACGTGCAGGGAAGGAGCAGGAGGGGGGTGCTGAAGATCCGAATCGGGCTCCGTGCTCCCTCACAGCAGAGAGCCTGACGTGGGGCTCAGACTCACGAACTGTGAAATCATGACCTGAGGTGAAGTCGGACGCTTAACGGACTGAACCACCCAGGCATCCCTACCTTTATCCATCCTTAAGACGACAGTATACATAGTCTTATCCCTGACAGTCCTCGGAGGATTAAATGGGAGCACGCCCAGTGTTAATGTCATTACTAAGCTTCAGTCCTTTGTCTCTTCTCCAGGGAGGTTGCTGCCTGTTTCATTAGGTTTGAATTTATGCTCAAATAATAGCCTGGGCTGAGGACACTTTTAGTATTCTTATTAATAGAAGGGACAGCGTTAGGGTATTAATAGCTATGTGTGCTTTGGCAGTGTGGATTTCTGGAACACCCCGAGCTGACCAGACTACAGACCTTGAAGTCTGTACCCTCTGCAGAAACTCGGGGAAGCTACATCCTTTGGCTGTGTGGCTTACTCTTCCTTTTTTTCTCTGACCCTCTTTCTAGTCTCTTTACATGGCTGCATCCTGGCTGCTGCCTTCCCTTCTCCTTTTTTTTTCTGTGTTGTTAGGCCTTTTTCTATCTTTGTCTGGGCCCTTCTTTGTTTGATCGGTACGGGGACAATCATGCATGATGTTCACGCCCCTGTATGCTTTGGATCAAGATCAGGATCTTTGTACCTGATCAAGAACAGGTGTACAAAAGTCTTCTCTTAATGATCACTTCACCAAAAGTCAATGTGCCCAATAATCTATTCACCAGATGGCCTATTTACTGATTTACTGAATTCCTCAGTATATTGGCAGTGTTTTCCTTTAATCTATAGTGATACGTCTGTACGTATAAAGTTATTGGATGAGAACTTTTAAAAGCAGCTGAAGGTCTCCGGGTCGTATCAGCCAATTGGTTTATGAAGACAGAATGAAAACAGCATTTTAAGTATTTAATTTGCCTGAGGCCAAACAAAAAAGGAGTGACTGGACATGCCATAGCCTAGGCTTCAGAGTCCAGTAACGGGATGACTGGGAGCACAAAAGGAGAAGATATTAGGGGGAAGACAGATGGGGAGGGAAACTGGATGGGGTAGGTGGGACTGAAGGAAGTTTAGGATGGCAATGGTGCAGGGGAGGAATCCGAAGGTCCCAGGAAGACCTTGCTTCTGACAGCTCTAGAATGTCCCATTACTTACCCCATACAAGCTTCCAAATAGTCAAAATAAGCAAGTTTTGGTCAAATTTTATAAAGAGTTAAAATAAACAAGTTTTCGCGAAACTGGGAATTTCAGATCACGGATCCCACTGTAAGTTGGTCAGTGGAAATTCTTTCACATGCTAGATTTTGGCGAGTTGCACGGAGCCATTACACCCACAGGGTCTACCCATGGGCAGGCCTTGACCAAGGTGCCATTGGGGTCATTGCGCACGACAGACTCCTTTAGAGGAAATGAGTCCATCACATTCAGGAGAAAACTTCAGGAGTTCACAGACAGCAAGGCCTGAAGGTGGTTGGGGCGGAAAACTATTGTTCTGTGGTTGGTAACAGGAGACCAGCTCCTGGAAGCGTAGAGCCGCCATTTGCAGCCTGATGGGCTAGGGAGATCCTGGGAATAAGCATGTTCCTTCATTCAATTGTAGTCGATAAAACCTGGCCTAGAATTCCGCTGGACCTGAACCTACTGCTACCTTAAGTAATACAGATTTCGCTCTACATAGGGAAAGTTGTTTCTTCTTTCCCATGTGATGGAGGAAAAGTGCCCTCTGAATGTCCATAATGCCCATAATGGTTTCTGAAGGTGGGTCAAGAATGTGGCACCTGGACACTTGATGTAGAAATCTCAGCTTAACTGCCAGGGGGCAGCAGCAGCCGCTCAAAAATCATCACTGGCTGTTTTTCTGGAAATCATTTATGCTGCTTATTTAGCCAGCCTCAGAGAAAGTCAGAACTTATGGATCCCGTATAAAAACAGCTCAGGCTTGGTTATTTTTCTGACAAGAAGAAAAAATTCAAAATATGCATAATATTGAGAAGATTCTAATTTTTTTTTTTCACATTTATTACTGAGAGACAGAGCATGAGCAGGGGAGGGGCAGACACAGAATCGGAAGCAGGCTCCAGGCTCTGAGCTGTCAGCACAGAGCCCGACGCGGGGCTCGAACTCACGGACTGTGACATGACCTGAGCTGAAGTCGGAAGCTCAACCGACTGAGCCACCCAGGCGCCCCTTATTGTGAAGATTCTAAACGTATTTGATAAGGAGATTGAATAGCCCCTTATCACTCTTAAGCCAGAGGATAAGAAAAACATCAAATTGATACTTTTCCGTGTTTCCAAATACTGTTCATGCAGGATGAATTCATCGTTTTGTACCTGAGCTTCCCTAAAGACTTGACAAGTAAGTGTTGACTTGAATCAGAACTCCTAAGATCTCCTAACAAAAGTTATCAGATATTACAAAGTGTGAACTTCATGTAAAAACGTGGAGATAATTCCCTTTCACAAACTGCTACTCTGAGAAATGCATTCAATTAGGAGAGCTTTCTAGCTTGACAACCTTTCCTTTGAAGAAACCGTATGGCTGAAGTGTTTTAACTTGGCAAATGAGCTTTACTGATAGCAAATAAGTGAGTTTTGCCTACAAATATTGCTTTTGCATGGATTTTTATTTTCAAATTAGGAGCGCTAGTTTTTCAAACCTATGCTATATATACGTATGCCCCAATATACACATAAATGACCATTAAGCCGATTTGTATAAATATATTGATGGGGACAGAAGGAGACTG
This sequence comes from Prionailurus viverrinus, assembly GCF_022837055.1. Lineage (NCBI taxonomy): Eukaryota > Metazoa > Chordata > Mammalia > Carnivora > Felidae > Prionailurus > Prionailurus viverrinus. The sequence continues at coordinate 8,439,802 of NC_062566.1, forward strand.
ATGTATTATTGGCTGAAGAAAGCAGGTAAAACATACAATATGAAGGCTGGCTTCTTTTTTGAAAAGTCAGAGTGTGCATGTAAAATCTAGGTACATATCAATATATTAAGCTTTTCTAGATGGTAGTAATTCTTTCTTTCCTTCTTTCTTCCTCCCTTCCTCCCTCCCTCCTCCATTCTTTTCTTTCTTTTTTTTAATGTTTATTTTTGAGAGAGAGAGAACAGAGGAGGGGCAGACAGAGGCAGGCAGAGGATCTGAAGCGGGCTCTGTGCTGACAGCAGAGAACCCTACGCGAGGCTCAAACTCAAAAATGATGAGAGCATGACCCGAGCTGAAGTCGGATGCTTAATCAACTGAGCCACCCGGGCGCCCCATCTTTTCTTTCTCTTTAGTGCATCTTTCTGCTTTTTCCCACATGGCCGTGAGTTCTATTACAAAAAGCAAAGACAAGGTGTTTGTAATTAGTGCTTCATTACAGATTTATTTTATTTGCAGATTCTTTATTTGATCTTGAGCCAGTGAACAGAATATTTGTTCCATGTATCACTTCCTCTGTTGTTTCTGACCATTTTTTCTTGTAATTCTCTCAAGATAGTAGATACAAGTAATATGATTCATGATGACTGTCTCCTTGATAGACCTCAGTTATCTGGTGTCCTTCTCACCAAGCTATCTGTCATTTTCATCAGGATATATTTGCAGAGTGATCCAAAATCGTCAGTGAATAACATTAGGACTAGAGATAGGGCAGTAGCCAATACTCATGGATAGTTAGTGCTTTTTAATTTTTGCTACAGCCCTTTCTTTCCAGGATAGCTCAGATCATTTCATGGAGATTTTCCCCAACCACATGGGATCTCGAAAGAAGTATGTAAGATAAGGAATTTTCTCTTCGACGTCTGCAGAGAAAAGGTGATACAAATTTCATACCTTTAGAGATGGCAATAGAAGGGTCAGTAGAGAAACAGACGAGAAACAAACGGTACATGTTATGTTGGATAGGTAAAAAAAAAGTGAATATTTAATACCGCATACTTTGTTATAGACACCCCTTTTTAAATTAATCGAGTAGTAATACTTACTAACAAAGTAGCAATTGTTATGGGACTTGGTCAGTTAATGGCTAGAGTCTGCTATTAATGAAGTATATTAGTTCATTCAGTTCTCAAGATAAGAGGTTGGTATATTTTTTATATACAGCTAAAGATAGCTGGAAGGAAAGATAGCACAAGGAAACAGAGTAAAAGTGCCCAAGGAAGGGAGATTTTACTAAAAGGCGGTTAGGCAAAGGAAGGTACGGGCTTGTCATCGACACACCATTTTATTTCAAATGAGATTCATTCACTGATCGCATATTTATTCTCCCAAGACTGTGCACATTAGGCCATTTGGGGCATGCATCTTATCTTCTGCAGCTTTGATTTGGAGGAATTTAATATTATTTTTAGTTTGCTCCTAGTGAAATATTTTCTATGTTTAAATAACTTGATGAAATACAGAGTAGAAAAGTTTTGAGCTGTTCGTATAGTTGTCTGTCTTAATGTAGCTCCTGGCAGAGTTCAGTTTTGTATTCTACACTGTGAAATTCCAAGGCAGGAAATAAACAGCTTCTCCCAGTGGTTTTGACTACCTAACCCTTTCAGTCCAGGGAGCCTCCGTGCAGGTGAGGTTCTGTGGATCACGGTTTGTGAAACCCTGGGTTACTTCTTCGGGGTACAGCTTTCTCCTGGGCCCTCAACTCCCTGGTGCTGCATTATCTCAACCACCAGGTTTTCCGGCTTAGCCTGTGTCTTCTGCCTTCGACATTATAAGCTCCTGCCGGGTTTATATTTCCAAAGCTTGGCTCTGATCGTTTTACTCTCCTGTTCATACATAAACCTGAATTTCTTTCCCTCTTCACACTGAAATAATTCCAGATGGGCGAAGGATGTATGTGGAATGAATGAAAAACTACAAAATCTTACTGTGCGAAAATTTTCTTCTAAGCAGAATGTTCAACTACAAAGCCATAAATAAAACTTCGGTACATTCGACTAAATAAAAGCAAAGAAACAAACAAGAAAAACTTATCACAAGAAATAGCTTGACTATAAATAAATTATGACAAGATTTATGGCCAATGGCTGATATCCATAATTAAACACTCATTGAGATCCTGAAGCAAATGACAAACCGTGAGACCTTAGAAAAATGGACAAATGGAATGAATGGGAATTGCTCTGACAAATACAAATGTAGGTCACTAAAATATGAAAGATTCTAAACTTTGTTCAAAATGTCACCGAGAAAAATAGAGGTATCATTTTCCACCTGCTGTTCTTTTAAAATAAAGGCACAGAGCACCCAGTATTGGTGATCGTGCAGAGAAACAAGTACAAAACATATAGTCTTGGTGGGAATGTAAATTTGACAGACTTTGGAAGAACAATTTGACAGTATCTGTCAGAACCAGCTGTCCCAATGTTAGAAGTTCCCTCTGAATATACACACCAAGACAGTCGTATAAGGATGTTTATTATACTATTGTTTGCACTGAAACAAACAAACAAAAATGAAATGATGTAAGTATCCACTATTTGGTGGCTAGTTATGTAAGTAGTCAATAACACAATGAAAGTTTCTGCAGTCGATGACAAGAAATCCGGTAAATCTGTGTGAACAGAACTGCGGGTGCTTTCATTGTGAAAGCGTGACGTCCAGTGCACGTAATATGATTACTCTCGAGTTTAAATCAATTCTTGTATGTTTTTCCTGTAGTAAATCCACAAAAGCAGCCCGTGAGAGGAAGGGGCATGAGGAAGGTGTGAGAGAGTGCAGATGTGTCTTTTTCATTTCGTATCTTTCTGAGACCTGTGCCTTGTCTTGTTAAAAAAATTAAAAAAAAAAAAAAAAAAGAACAAGATAAAGCAAACCATCCTCTCTTTCTCACCGAACAAAGACTAAGCTCCGGATTTTGTCATTTTATTTTTTATTTTTTTTTACATGTTTTTTTTTTTTTTAATTTATTTTTGAGACAGAGAGACAGAGCAGGAACAGGGGAGGGGCGGAGAGAGAGGGAGACACAGAATCCGAAGCAGGCTCCAGGCTCTGAGCCATCAGCACAGAGCCCGATGCGGGGCTCAAACTCATGGACTATGAGATCATGACCTGAGCTGAAGTCAGACGCTTAACCAACTGAGCCACCCAGGCGCCCCTGGATTTTGTCATTTTCAAGCACTTTGGCCTCTGGCTCCAACCTGCCCGTTCAGCTTTATTTCTCATTACATTTTTTTCCACTTGATTTCCAGATCGGTGGAAATGCTGGTTTGGGCACCACACAGATCTTGTCATCTTGGTCTCCTCCCTGCTCCCCGGCTTCAAAGCCAGTTCTTTCTGCTAACATGACTTCGGTCCTTCTCCTCGTGTTCGCGCCCACCCACATTTCAACCAGTATCTTTCTTTCTGCCTCCGCTGACACCCGGGCTAGAGCTAATCTCTCCCACCTGGGAAGTTCAGTTCTGTTTTGACACTTAACCTCTTGTTATAGTTACGGCACGCCTGCTGCCCGCCAGGTGCACAACCCTGGACCGGGGCAGGATCTGGGACCGATTTACCTTCGTGACCACCCCCCCCACCCACCATCGTGCCTAGCACCAACCCAGGCTCTGAAGTCAGCCATTAGGGTTTGTAGCACGTGGACAGTGTTAGCAGGCCTGACAGATACAGAGTCACGGGAAGCTTGACAGGATGTAATGTCCTTGAGTACAGGCGGAAGGAAGGACTGTCCCACATGTGCTCAGGGGTGTGCCTTGGTGCAGCCCTTTTGCAGGACCGATGAATGGCTGTTAGTCGCTCTGGGCACGCATCGAACCCCGGGGTGTCTGGGGTGCGGCAGGAGACTCAGGCCATTGATGCTTAACACCCGGATATTCTAAATTGGAGGGGGTGCGTGTGACCCCATAGGGTCCACATAGCCGAATTGGTGGCCACACCAGGATGGAGGTGCCCGTCTGCGCCCCCCCCAGCTTTATTCTCCTCCCAGAGTACCACACCACCTCTTTCTTCCAAAGAGCCTCATTGTTTCTGAAGCTCCCCGTAAAAAAAAAAAAAAAAAGGTTGAAGTCCACCCATTCAAGGTGCTGTCTCATCATTTGTCTAATCGGGAGTTGCATTCCTGAGCCGCAAACCTCTTTTCAGAATTTGCCTAGTTGAGATGTCACTTCCCTGACAGTGAGGCTCTTAGGCTCAGCGAGAAAATCACCATGTGCTCCCAGCGCCCCCCCTCCCCCCCCCCCGCCCCTTTCTCAAATTTTCCCTAACAATTAACGCCACACTAACTTGACACCCTTTTTCCTTGTTTGGCTTTGTAAACCCTGGTCCCTTTTTCTATTAATTCCAGACATTAATATTTTCTTTCACGCAACTGACGCCATTCACCCGTGAAACCGTTTGAACATTATGTAGCTGTCAGGATGCCTGGGGATTACCCAGTATGCTTTGCCTGTGAGAAAGTGACACCGCCGAGGCCTAGTTTTGAGATGTTTATTTTGAGAGTGCGCTGACAGGCATGAAGGCCCGATCCCAGAGTGGCAATTTCATTTAATTAAAGGCCTCTTTTTATTAGAGTCCCTCCCCACCCCCACCCCGCCCCCCACACACTTTTTTTTTATATATATATATCAGAATGATTGTTAAAGTCTGACTTGCCGGAGGTGTCCTCTTGTACCGTGAGAGGGAGTGGGGGCAGGCGGCTCGCTCACTAGTCAGTGTGCCACTAAATGGCTGTGAATGCCTTCCTGTTTTACTGTCCTGTCCGGAGCTGCCAACTAACATGACTTGTGTGTGTGTGTGTGTGTGTGTGTGTGTGTGTGTGTGTGTGTCCGAGATTAAAATAAAGACCGATGGACTTCTGCCCCCGTGTCGGCAAACGTAAAATGTGAGAGTCGAGTGCGTACGTCGGCATATTTGCGGTTGAATTTCTCGGTCTTCCGGTTCGAAGTCTTGCAAAACTGGAAGGCTCCCCCACCGCCCAGATCATTCTACCTCGGTTCCTCTGTTGAGACTTCTAAACAAGGTAGATGACCTTGCTGGATAGTGATGCCTGTTTCTGTTAAAGAAGGAAGTTGGGGAAGATCGTGTGTTCAGTCATTGCTAATAATACTGCTGGTAAATAGAAACCCAGAAGAGGAGCTTGAGAGAATAAAAGCTTAATGATCGGTAGTCACGACCTGGTAAATGTTTGCAACAGAGTAGCCGAATTAATTTTTGACCTAATGGTTTTAGACTCTGTAGGCTTGACTTTCCATCAGGAATTCATGATCGATAAATGTTTGGGGGGCCTGTGTTGGGCACCGTCCACGGCACCTGGGACACATCGGTGGATGAACCGGACTGTGGGTCTTTCGCACTTACTCATGGGTGTCTGTTTCGCAGTTAATTATACTATCCTCACTCTTCCAATCAGATTTTTTTTTTTTTGTCTTTCTTTGTGGCATTATCGGCTGGCCTTCAGTTATGCCCTCACTGCTTCTGCATTCATTCGTGGCTTCTTTATTCATCATTCATGAGGTCTTGATGCACAAGTGTGTCCCAGATATGACCGTCTACTGGCAGGCATGCAAGAGACATGCACAGAATTCATGGTTTATGTTGACCTGCTATTTTCTTTCTTTCTTTTTTTTTTTTTTTTTCTTTTCCTCCCCTCCACTGTTCTGAAAGTGTGGAGGAAGGTTTGTCACAGCCCTTCCTTCTGCTTTGGGTAGAGTGGCTGGAGGGACATTATTCATTCTTTCTGGCGTCTGTTTCAAAGCCCCCCCGGGCGGGTCAGGGGTATCTGCCCTGAGGCCAGCTGAGGGCCTGGCTGGTGTGGCATTCAGCAAGGCCAGGGTGAGACAATGTCCCCGGCTTCACTGCAGGTGCAGGAGGCAGCAAAGAATGGCAACTTTGTCGATTTAATCTCCACGCCCCCCAGTGCCCCCCGTCTTCATTCCCGTTGCCCCATCTTTTGAGCCCGTGGTTCCCGAGATTGATTGATTTATTATGATTATATTCTAAAGTACAGCGTTCTGTCGAGTCAGCCATCTGGCCGGACGTTTGAAAATGGTTTCTTTCCCTTTTCACCGACTCCCTGCCATTCTTGGGAGGGGCGGGTTTCTCCCCAGGACTCCTGACACCGTGGGCTGGAACGGGTGGATTTTGTCTCTTGCATTTTTGTGGGTAGCATTGAGATGCCACACCCGGGATGAAACGAAACAGAAAAAGCTCGAGGAACCCATTGGTGTTCCACCACTAAGAGCAAAGAAGAATCAGTCATTTACCCCAGATGGTTTCATTTTTTTTTTTTTTTCCCCCTCTCGTCTCCACCCCTGGGGCCTTCAATCTCTGCATAGGGAGACATTTGTTCTGGGCGTGCTCAGGAAAACGCTTGCAACCAGGGGAGTGTAGAAAGAACCTTTACTTAAGGGAGATCTTAGGCGTTGACGTGCATTTTTAAAAACTGTCTCACTCTTTCTTTTTAAAGGCACCAGCGATCCCTATGTGAAATTTAAGCTGAATGGGAAGACGCTGTACAAAAGTAAAGTCATATATAAGAACTTGAATCCAGTGTGGGATGAGGTAGTTGTACTTCCTATTCAAAGCCTTGATCAAAAGCTCCGTGTGAAGGTAATCCCAGATGGCTTTCAAGTCTGCTCTTTTATTAAAAACGCTGATGTCTCAGCAATCCTTGCCCCCTTAAAACGTCCACGTCCCCAAATTCTTTTATCATCGTTCGGCTCTGGGCGGAAAAACATTCGTGTGCAAGGGATTATTTGTACACTTCGTTGAAAGTGTGTGTTTTGTTTTCTCGGATCAATGGTGTATACGCCACAGAAAATCAGAGTGAAAATAACATCTCCATTGATTGTATTTAAGCTTACTGCACGTGGAAGAATTATGACTGTCGGTGCAGTGGCGAAAAGTAGGAAAGCCGTTCTCATTAGGAATAACTTTATACTTAATAGAGCTTTCAGCTACCGGTTGGAAGCACCAATTGCTCAAACATCTGGGTTACAACTGCATGAGTTGAGTGCAGGATAGGGTTGCTAGAGAATATTTAGCAAATTTCTATTTAATTGGCAGATCTGCTCACCGTGGAAAATACTAAATTTTAATGAGAGACCATTTAAACTACAGAGAGTGGTCCATTGTGCATAACATTGGAATGCATATGAGTACTGCCTTAAGAGTATTTTGTGCTATTGTTTTGGCTGTGGTAGGCAAAGTGGTCAAGTTTGAATAATTTCGATCTCTCCATCAACTTGGCTACATTCCTCGTTAACGGTACTCTGCAGATTAGTTTTTAGATCTAGAAGATTGAATTCAAAATTCCCAGACTATTGCATTTATTGATAATTCGGCAAACTCAGTTGGCTTGCCATATTAATGTGCATTACTGGCCTCTTCCCTCTTTGTAGGTATATGATCGGGATTTAACCACATCCGATTTCATGGGTTCGGCCTTTGTCATTCTCAGAGATCTTGAGCTTAACAGGTATTGTATTTTTACCTTCTAATTGTTATTATGAATTGTAGAGGGAGCTCAACATAAGGTTAAATGGCATCTGTTTAGATCAAATGACAAAAAAAAAAAATCTGAATAAATGAAAGGGTGCTTTAAAATGTGAATTTTCTTATTTTAGCTTTTAGCTCCCAAACCTAGGAGTCAGACGTTAAATCGTCCACAGTGTGTTCTGGAATGTGTGTTGGAGTTTGAACTGTTAACATTCAGGTTCATTAACCTGCCTAACTTAAAAATAAAACAAGTATTTAAAATTTATTTGGGCAGTAAGGGGAAAGAAGCCATTAACCAACTGTTGAACAAGGCAATGCCAAACAATTCCCCTGCTCTGAAGATGGCTGTGTTATTTTTACTGAATCGGGTGCTTTGTAAAACTCGTGTCTCACCCTTAGGCAGAGGTAGGAGAGGTTTGCCCTAAGCTCCCCATGCAGTTTGAAACTATCTGGTACTGCCCCTAAGCGCTAATGTCATTTGTTGCCTTTTGCTTGTAGGACGACTGAACATATTTTAAAATTGGAAGACCCCAACAGTTTAGAAGAAGACATGGGGGTCATTGTGTTAAATTTGAACCTAGGAGTAAAACAGTGCGATTTCAAGAGACATGTGAGTGTAACCCTTTTGTTCATTTCAAAATTCTTCACCGCAATTGTCCTTTGATAACTGGGTTACCAGATGGCTGGCATTTTTTTTGGCGGGGGTAATTATTTTGGGGGGGGGAAACAAATCATTGTATTGAGATGTAAAGTTCCTATTTGTGGTTATGCACATCCTTTCCCTTGGAACCCTGGAAAGAAAATCCTTTAAGGAATAATCTGTTTTGGCTAGGGATGTGGATAGTGTGGCTGTTATTAAAATGCATATCCTGCTTATGGTTCCCTTGTAACAGATCATCCAAAATATTTTTACTAAGTGGTAAGGTTTCCATTTACTATTTTCTTAGGTACCGGATGGCACAGGTATTATTCAGCAATGCAAAGCAGTTCCCGGGATTTAATTATTACATTGTACGTTATTAGGGTGATCAAGTACATATTCGCAGCATTGCAATTTCTTCTGGTGCTTTTTTTGTTTGTTTTGTTTGTTTTTAGCTGCACGTTTTCTGTTGGGAGTAGTTTCGGGAAGATATAAATTTTAATATCCTTCAATCTGTTATTTTCTGTACGTTTCTAGTTAATGCATCGCTTATTGGAGACCTCTCTAACACCAACAAAGCATTGGATTTTATGACGACATGACTGGGGCTCTGTTCTTATGAGCAAATAATGTGAATCCAAATCGTAATCTTATTTTATTTTATATTTGGGGATCAGACCTTATAATTCCAAGAATTAAAAGAAGAACAAAAAGCATCTTTGATCGTGACTTATTTGAAAGGCGTTTTTTAAAGCCAGCTAAAACACCTGCTTGGAAAAGGACTGAAATGCGTTCAAACTGAAGCCTGTTTAGAATCTGATATGGAAATCTGAAGCCTGTTTATAAATTAGGCTTCTACAAGTGCTTCTTGAATTGAGTCAGTAGGGTCGATGTCTTCATTTTGACACCACCTTTGCTTATAGATGGAATTTATTTTCATGGTGAAAATCACGACTGATTTTCAAGGAAACTCACAGAAGAGAGCACAAAGCAGTAGTGAAGCTGAACAGTGATTTTTCAGTTGCCAGAGAGCCCGCAAAATAGTTGCTGTTTTTAATTTGGATTCTTAGGAGAGTTTACTCGACAGTACCTGGGGGAACAGAACCTTCCCATGTATGATTATTTTTTAAAAGAAGTGGTACTTTTAAAACTCGAATCTTACGTTGATGTTGAAAATAAACTTTTTTTTTTTTCAACTCAACATAATACAGCTTCTCTTAGCCTAGACAGTATCGCTGCTGGATTCATTGTCACGTGCTAGTAGGTGACTGGTTCCTTGAGCTGGATGCCCTCAAAAAGAACACACGATCTAAGTAAGCATCATCTGCCACAGGAGTGAGCTATTCCTGGCTGCTATGTTCTGAAACTTCTCTTACATATTTAAGTGGGGTTTGCAAAGTTGGATAGCTTCTCATGAAAATAGCTGCCGATTCCCCTATTCCTTCTGTGAAATTTTCCTGTAGTATATCGGATTAGGGTTAGCAGTCCTACCGGCCCTTAAAATATATTTAAATATGGCCCAAATTTGCAGTTTCAAAGTAATGCCGTTTCAGTTGAAATTAATTTCCAATGACGGAGCTACTCATCCTCGATGCTGCCTGAAGTTTCTTTCGTAAAACCTCTCGAAGGGTATGTTTTCAGAGTCGTAAATGTAGCCACACTCGTCATCTTACTGAGTTTGGTCCTTTTTTCCTTAGACCCACCACGTCCTGTCTTCAAGAGTTCGCCAGCCTGCCTGCTCATGTGCTTTCTCATCTTCTTTATTCTTTGCTTATCTGGCAGAGGTGTAGGGTAAAATATATTTTTTGTCTATGTATTTTATGGGATATTATAATATAGAAAGCCCTGCCCACTCTCATTTGTTCTGATCAGTAGTTTCATTTTTTTCTGTTTTGTGTACTTGATCAAAATACACCCAAGAAAGGAATAATCCTTCCTGGGCCCTGGGTGGTTACTTGGCTTATGCAGTTTATATCGGGGGGGCCCCTTTGGATAGAATAGGTATCAGAAAACGTTCGTTCTTTTCATTCAGTGAAAACCCATTTTTATATTGGGTTTTTATTATTAAAAAAAATTTTTTTTACATTTATTTATTTTTGATAGAGACAGAGCACAAGTGGGGGAGGGGCGGGCTCCAGGCTCTGAGCTGTCAGCACAGAGCCTGACGGGGGACCCGAACCCACAAACTGCGAGATCGTGACCCAAGCTGAAGTCGGACGCCTGACCGACTGAGCCACCCAGGCGCCCCTGTATTGGGTTTTTAAATGGGAATAACTAACACTGAAGCCTGGAAAGACAATAGATCATTTGATTGGGAATCAGTTTGTAAATTTCCATCACGACTGTCTTTGTTACTTTGGATCCCAGGCTGACAACAATCTGAACTTGAGCAAAGTGCCTACAAACCGACCCTCACGTCCAGAGATGTAAGGATTGTATGCAGGCATGGTACAGTTGGAAGGCTGATGAACCTGCTGTCTGCTTCTTTTTCTTGGCAAAAATAGGATTCTAGTTCGAATTGTGGGCTCAGTCAGCAGACTTGCCTGGGTTTGAATCCCAGCTCCGCTCCTTTCTAGCTTCGAGAAATTAAGCGAAAAGTATCTCACAGGACTGTGAAGTTGGAGATTATCAAATGTAGTGTTTGGCATGGGGTCAATTGTCAATACTTGGTAGTTCTTCGGACTGTAGTAAGCAGACAGGCATACTCACTTTCCGTTAATTTCCTCATCTCTTTTGTTGATCTTTTATGATCATTAACGCATCCAATGAATGCTAGGTCAGAGGGTCCTAAATAGCCATGCATACCTAGAAGACAGGAATTGATTTTGGTGCTTGTTTTGGTGCTTTGATTTTGTACTGATCATGTTTTTCAGTACAGTGCTGGGAAAATAGTAAAAGAACTGATTTTAATACCCGTACGGCAGCATCTGTGACCCTGCATCATGAGCTAGATGTTGAACTCCCAGTTTCACTAGGGGAAGTGTTTTTTTAATAAAGAATATTTTCAAGTTGTTTCTGGACCCCTGTTTCTGGTTGCTGGTCACCAGAATGTAAGAGGATTTCCCCCCAAAGACCATTTATTTTCTGGTTTCTAACTTATGGGGAAGATGTATTGTCAAAGTGGATAGGTCATTCGCCTAAAGGTATTTTTTTCCTTAAGCATAATAGCAAACGTGGTCTGCTCGATTAGATTCATAATTGCATTGTAATCTCCCAAATTTATCCAAGTTTTAACATCCAGTTAGCTGGTTAACCAGCCAGAGTAGAGCCTCACAGTACTGGACGGTGACGGGGGTAATGAGAGGATTTTGCTAGGAAAGAATTTTAATTGTAGATGAAATTCAGCAACCTTAGCATGACAAATGAGAGATCAAAAGAGAACAGTGGTGATGTTACTTGCTGTTCAGAAAATTTGTTCTTCCCTCCCTCGGTGCTGTATTAGCCTGTTTTTGTTTTTTGTTTTTTTTTTTAATTGTGCAGCAGCGGCTTAGATTTTTTTTCCTATTATTTTGAATATTGAGGCTTGATCGGGGGGATAAATGGAATGATTGTTTTTAATATCAAAAAGTATGGAAACCTAAATATTCATGAACACTGTCCATGAACTTCTTAAACATTTTCCTAATACTATGAGAATATTTCAAGTAGGGGAAATCTGCTTTCCGATTTGCGTTTAGAGGTGAAATTACAGCGTTTTGAGGCAATTAAAAACATTCTAAGGATGGAGATCCTTCTCACACGAAGAACTGATACTTCTAAAGATTGAGCAGTATTTGTACGTCCTTGTCTTTTCATTACTGAACACTGTGGGAAAATGCTGTAACACGACCACAGAAGTGTGAGTTTTCTGTTTCTGTTTTGTTGCTCCAACGTGTTTTCTCTGTGACCTCGGAACGTGGGTGTTAGTTGTTTGAATATAGTCCGCGCCATCTAACTAATCACAGAATCGTCACTAACGATTCTATTTCTCTCTTTCATTTTGCCATTTTTTCACCATCCAATGGACTCAATCCCTAGCGTTGGTCAAACCGGAAGCGGCTGAGTGCCAGCAAGGTAAATATAGTTGTTTTCTTTTTTATGTCATTTGGCGAAACGTTCATCTTTGTTGCAAGCACAGAGGTATACATGATTGGTATTAACCAACTTGTACGTATCACAGCATTCTCTTCCTCTCACTGTGGCTACGAATAAGAAGGAAGCAACCTCCCTTTTACGTTTCGTTTAATAAGGGCATAGCCAGATGTTTGAACTTATATACTTGTTTTAGTGGTGACATTTTATAGGTGCCAGCCACGTTAGAATGTTCCACTTCATTAAGCCTGGATTATTTGGAGTGTAGCACAGTTAGGGTCAGTCCTTTAGGAAGTTATATACCATCAGATGGAAACTAGCTTTGGTGTTGTAGGGGCAATGGAAAGATTAATTGAGAGAGACAGGTGGTATCTTTTATAAATCTCTTTTATATTACTCTTATTTTACTGTTTATTACCTTTGCTGCTGAGAGTTTCTTGAAAGATTTCTTCATGATGTACTGGTGATTTTTTTTTTTTACATTGTTAGTATCGTTTTAAGCAATTATAAACGGCCGTCCAATTTGTAAAAGGTCTACGTGTAGCAAGGTAGGAATGCATTATTCATTTATCTGGTTATTAAATTAATACATTGCAATCCAGTGATTAAATGTCAAAATTGGTGTAAGCATAAACAAAACCAAAAAGGTATTTGTAACTTAATTTAGCTCCTCTGCTACTTTCTTTAAGTTTATTTATTATTTATTTATTTATTAAAGTTTATTTTATGTTGAGAGAGACAGAGATAGCGTGAGTACAGGGGGGCAGAGAGAGAAAGAGGAGAGAGAGAGAGAGAGAGAATCGTAAACAGACTCCGAGCTGCCAGCATGGAGCCTGATGCAGGGCTCAAACTCACCGAACCATTAGATCATGACCTTGGACAAAACCAAGAGTCAGATGCCTAAGGGACTGAGACACCCAGACGCCCCTCCTCTGCTCCTTTTAAAGAGAAATAACCAACAAGGAGGTGGCTGTGATGTGTGTGTGAGTGTGTGTGTGTGTGTGTGTGTATTTGGCGGATACACCGACCATCTCTGTGTACACGTTTATTTACACACACACATAAGTGCACGAATCGTATACCAGCTCGAATTTCTCATCTCACCGTACCTGAGTTGTTCAGTGCTGCGTCCAACAAGGCAAATGAAACAGAGATTTTGAGTGTTGGTAAGAGTGTGTCTGTGGGGGAGAGAGAGCGAAAGAATTGTCACCTGACCGGCACTGGTCATTTAGGAGGAATAGCAAACTTTCCAAACCTTGCTTTTTAAAACCCAAAGGAACCAAAGCCTGCCTCTTCTGCGACGCAGACAGACCCTTTGCATTTTGAACATTTTAAGTATAACTACGATAAGTTTTGTTAACCAGTTCACTTGGTGTATAAGACTCTCTCTCTCTCTCTCTCTTTTTTTCTTTTGAAGTAAAATTAAGAGACGATAAATAATAATGTGAAACGGTCTCAGAAAATCCTCCAACTTTTGTCTTCTTCCTTTATAGTCACTAGAGTGTAGAAGATGATCATTTCTTGCCACAGAGGGGAGCCCAGCTCCCGCTCTCCCATATTAAGAGCTTCTGTGACCATCCGAAGCAGTAAAGTTTCCCGGCATGCTTTGGGGAAGCCTGACAAAGCAGTATTTTCTCGTTTATTGATTCTGCTGCTGCACTAAAATACTGGTACTGTACATCAATAACCATCTTTAGTTAGGGAGCTCCGGTCTGTGGAAGAAAACTGGCAGTTTGTGGAAGAACATAAAGGCTAGAAAGAAAAATTGTGAGCTTGGGGAATATTGGAGTCTAGGGAGGACAGGAGAGGTTATGGAAGAATGGCCAAAGGAATGAGGAAGGAGAGAAAAAATGTTGACGGCCTGGATAAAGATATCAAAAATATGAAAGGAACAGTGGATCCTGGAGAGCAGTATTTATATCTGTACTGCAGAGTTGTGTCTGACCACAGCTGCTGTATTCTTTTTTTCTTTCTTTCTTTTTTTTTTTTTATCCCTATCATGGTCGTTTCTAGAATTTTGACTTCAGTTCGCCGGGCTCAGAGACTTAATAATAAATGCCCAGACCCTCCGTGCCTGTTTAATAAAACCTTTGATGAATAGAGCTCGTTGAATGCTACTCATGATCTTACAGGAGAGATGCGGTTTATATCTTGGTGGAGAATTTCAATTGGCAGGTTAACTTTTCACAGCTTAGAGTTTGCAGGTTTTGGAGAGGAAAGTGAGAGAGCTTCTAATTTCGCTTATGAAATTGAGTCACGTGGAAAATCTGGAGGTCCTGTGATTAACCTTCTGGAAAAGTAGTTAAAATGCCCTGATCAACCTATCTTGGTATTTTTAAACTGTCAGCTGCTTTTTTTAGGATTTCTATATTATATTTAAAAATTAGGTAACAGAAGTTTGACATAGAGAAGATTACTCAGCTATGACTATCTAAAATGTTACCAGTCCTAAGTAATATATTATCTGTAAAATGTTGTTGACTTTTTCACCTCAATCTTATTCTTTTAATGGCTTAACTTTATTTAGATGATTGCTTCTAAAGCCCCGTAAGTTTATAATTTTGCATCCATCCATAGAGGCCAAGGGCGGCAGACTCTCTTGTAAAGTGTTTTCTTACTACGTTGACCTTGACCGTAACGTAGTAAATTTGTAGAGATCGCCTTTAAAAGTAGGTTCAGATTTCTCCCAAAGCCTCTGTTTACCTTCTGATGAGCCTTTTTCACATGAGAATTGAGAATTTGATTTCATAGGGCCTGAATCAGATAACTAGCTCTTTTTAGACATTTATTCTACACAATCTTGGCTGTGAACAGATTTCCAAACCTTCCTCTCTCTTTCTAATGCATGTAACACTTAACAGAGATAGAAAATTAACAGCAGTGACTTCTCTAATATCTGATAGCTTAATGAGGGGGGGGGGAGCCCTGCAAATCACTAACTGTATTCAGAAATCTGTGTACGTACATCCACACCCACCTGCTTCCCCTGCACTTTCATTTGGGTCTTTGTAGGTCCTGTGGCTGACCACAGTTCTTTATTTACACTTTCTTTTACTTTAGATGCATTTCCCCTGTGATGAGAACCTTGCGGGGTGGGGGTGGAGGGTTTTCGTGCGATTCCGTTTTCAGAAACAGAAAAAAAAATGTTTTCCCCACAAAAATGTATGCAGGCTCACATAAGCAGATTCTGTGTCAGTTTTAGCCAGTTTGATTTTATCCTCAGTGCACAGGACCCCCGTGCAGGGCTTAGCCCACTTGTAGGGAGAAGCCACCTGGCGGCATGTTAGAGAATGAAGAAGGCACAGGAAGGGCCAGTGGCATCCGTGGTGTCAGGTCAACGCCATCATACCCGCCTGCTCCATGAAACACAAAACCCAGATGGGTGAGGGCTTTAAGAGGGCCACTGCCTGCCAATGTCACCGGGCTGTCCCCTGGCTGTCAGCATCCCAACTTGAAGCACCTGCTGCTTATGTCCCCTCCCACACCTCCTACAAGAAGAAAAAAAAAAGGGGGGGGGGACTATTTTGCATAGCCCTTCTTTTGACCACTGTTTCATGCAGTTGTGGGTCCGCGATCGGAGGGAAGAGACACGACCTGGGCCAGTGTGGCTTTTTTTTTCTTCCGCATGAAATTAGTTGGCCAGTGGTGCCATTTTGGGGGCTGTTCAGCGTCCTCTTCTTCTGTCTTTGTTCCTGTCTGTTATTCCAGGGGCTGATAACCACAGGATACGTTTTCTAGGTTCCCCTGCCAGGTGGCTTCCAGCTGGAATTGGTAGGAGACTACAGGGTGGGAGAATTTCCACGGTCATCTCTCCTTTTGCCTTCTGTTTCACGTGGGGTCTTCGGCACGGGCTGCATTTTTTCATTTGCCTTTAGACCTGCTATGGCTTCAGGGTGAGCCTGATCCTGGTATTGACTCTTCTTGCCTGGCCAGCCCCGGGTTTGCAGAAGTTCAGCCCTGACGGCGGAAGCCAGCCCTGTGTCTGTTTTCGCAAGCCATGCTGTAACAGCGGTGTGCACCTGTGTAGGCGTCGTCTCTAACTGGCAGCGACAGAGTATTGTAGTTGGGACAGAGACCTAGCGGCCTGAAGCCTAAATTCTTACTCTCTGGACCTTGGCAGGGAAAGTTTGTCTTCCTCCCACTCCAGCCCGAGGAGGGTTAGGCTGTCCTTTTTTGCTGCTTACCTTAGGTATATTCTCAGCGTTGCCTCTTTGGTCTCTCGGCCGTCCCGCACCTGTTCTCTGCACGATATTCCCTCCACCTTCAGTCCCAGGAATGGTTTTCTTTTTCTGGTGGATTCGGATACAGCCTATCAGGCAAAGCCTTTGCTTTTGGCTTTTTTGGGTACTTTTAGAATGGTCACTACTTTGTAAATATCATGAATCACATGATGATGGTTCTGCGTGAATTTAGGTTTTATCCTCTCTGCCTTCTTTCCCTTTTTCTGCTTTCCTTTTTTTCTCCTTTTTGCTCGATCTGTCCCTCTGTTTATTGAAAAAAATTTTTTTGAGTGTTTATTCATTTTTGAGTGATACAGAGCATGAGCGGGGGAGGGGCAGAGAGCCAGAGAGGGAGAGACAGAATCCGAAGCAGGCTCCAGGCCCTGAGCTGTCAGCACAGAACCCGATGTGGGGCTTGAATTCATGAGCTGTGAGATCATGAAGTGAGCCGAAGTTGGACGCTTAACCGACTGAGCCACCCAGGTGCCCCTCTCCTTCTGTTTACGTCTGACATCTAGGACTTCTGGAAGGCAGTCTCTAAATTTAGGTAACTATCTCTACCTATCTATCTTTCTAATCGAATCTGTCTAATATATCTATATCTCTTTAACCTAATTTACTTGTCTGAATGTCTGTGTCTGTCTGCTTGTCTGTCTATCTATCTATCATCTATTGGGCATGGGCCCAATGCTGAATATCTTAACCCTGATGCCTCTGCTGCCTTGCTGTGAAGTCAAGGTCAGCATTACCCTGGGCAGAATGATCTCTAGGGATCGTCCTCATTTCTGGGGGCCTCGGTCGTGGCTCAGGTAAGGCCCCGGATCTGTTGGCACTCTCAAACCTTGTGTGTGCTCTAGACCAGAAAAACAGAGCCACTGCCTTCCTAAACTTTTCACGTGAGAATCCACTTCAGCCGAAACCTTCTCACTGAGCACGTCCTGAGGATTCACAGATGAACGGGACTTAGCCGTGGTGACTGCCCAGTCAGCGGGAGACTTGAGAGAAGGGAGGGAGGGGTATTCAGAGGGCACGGTCAGACCTTTTCCTAGCCTCCAAGGTGGGCTGAGTGCTGGAGACAGAGCAAGCTTTCAGAGGAGGACTGCAGGGAATCTTAACCAAATGAGAGGGAGGAAGAAGTGAATGCAGATAGGATAGTATAAAATAGTGTGGTCCACGGCAAGTGCTCTGATGTATTTATTATCAGGCTTCAACCAGTTGAGGTTTCAAAATGGAGCAGCATCGGTATCACCTGGAAATTGTTAGAAATGAGAATTTGTGACCCACCCCCCCATGCGTACCCCGCCAACATTTCAGACCTCTTGAATCAGAATCTCTGGGGATGGGGCCCCCCGCAATCTTTCTGTAATCCTTCCAGGGGATTCTGAAGCACGTTTGATTGAGAACCGCGAGGTACGGCCGTCCTGGATAGGGGTGCCCTTGAGGTATTTTATTTTTTATTTGTTTTATTTACTTTATTTGTTTATGTTTTAATTTTTTAAATGTTTGTTTATTATTGAAAGAGATGGAGCACAAGTGGGGGAGGGGCAGAGGGAGAGAGAGAGAGAGAGAGAGAGAGAGACAGAATCTGTATCAAGCTCCAGGCTCTGAGCTCCAATCTGTCAGCCCAGGGCCCAGCGCAGGGCTTGAATTCATGAACCATGAGATCCTGACCTGAGCCAAAGTTCGGTACTGAGCCACCCAGGTGCCCCGCCCTTGAAGTATTTTAAGTGAAGGAGAGACACAGAAATATGGAACAGAAAAGGGAAGGCCAGCAGGGTGACACATGTGAATCCAGAAATACTAGATAATGGGTGTTACTACATATGAGCACAACATTTAACTTTGAGCTTCTTAGAGGTTAGGGTGAAAAAGAAAATCTTGTTGAATCACTTTATTTTATTGTATTGTATTTGATTTTATTTATTTTAGAGACAGAACACATGAGTGGGGAGAGGGTCAAGAGGGGGAGAGAGAGAGAGAGAGAGAGAGAGAGAGAGAGAGAGAGAAAGAGGCAGGCGCGGGGGGAGTATCCCAAGCAGGCTCCGCCTTTAGCATGGAACCCAACATGGGACTCAATCCCATGACCCTGGGATCATGACCTGAGCTGAAACCAAGAGCCGGGCACTCAGCCAACTGCTCACCCAGGCTTCCCTTTTCTTTTCTTTTTCAGTGATAGGAAGAAATGCATTAGAAACATTTTCCTGGTCCTAAGCCCTAAGAAGTGGGTATTTATAGACTTGATCGTTTTGTTGTTTTTAATCTTAATCTAATTCTTATTTTTAAGTGCAAAAACAGAGCAATGATACTTTGCAATGAAAAAAAAATGTTAAATCTCCTATAAAACTTTTACAGCTAATATGTCTGTACAACCTACAGATTATTCATTATCCTCGGGACTATAATCTAGTTTTCCCATACAAATATAAATCTCATGGTCCGTGTCCACGTGGGAGATTTAAAAGGCTTTCTTTATATCCTTAGGCAAAGATTTTTGTGTAGTTCTAGGAGAATTTATGCCCACAGCATCCTCTCCGGATGATATAAGAAGCCGCCAAGAAGGAGCTTCTCTGGGAGCCTGCTGGATGCATGTATGGACCTTCTCACGTCATGCTATAAAAGCTGTTGACAATGAACAGTTGTTTTACATGTTAAAAACGCTTGGAAGGAAGATTTCAGGGGAACCTTTTGTAGACTGAATGTTCTCCCTTAGCTTTTCTTAAGCAGTGCCTAGCAGAGTCGAATTCTGTTGTGTTGTTCATTTTGCTTACAAAGTTAGCGACTTTTTTCCCCCCCTGTGCATTTGTTTCCACTGCCACCTCCTTTCTCACAGTGACTTAGGGAAACGAATCAATGAGGGTCGAAATAGGACCCCTCGGCAGCGTTGGAACACGCGTTTCTAGACTCCAGTAACTGAGACAGTTAGAAAAGTTACCCACGCGATATTTGGCACCTAGTTAGGTATGCCTTCCTAGAACAATCTTGAGAAAATATTTTTGCCCTGCCCTTCTTTTTCATTTCTGGCTCTTCAAAAAAAAATGTTTTTGGTGGTTTGTCATACCCAGGGGAGTTCTTCAGATAATGACTTTGCGGTATCCGTCAGCATGGTGTGTCCCAGAGAGGGGCACAGCTAGCTGTAATGTTGCTTTTGATGACTACAGGCTGTGGCCCCGGCTCCCGGACGGCATGCTACTCCCTTCAAGCTCTTTCTTAACTCTTAACCTCCTTGCCGTTCTTCCTGGCCCACGACAGACAGGAGGCACTTGGCTGACAGGCCTGTCATTTCTGGGTTTTCTTTCGCAGCCATGCCAAGAGACCAGAGCCCATATCTCCATCTTCCCAGCATGCCACTTGGCCCAAATCCTTAAATAATGCATGCGGCTAAGCTGGAATCCATTTTCTGTGTCCCCAGGAATGACAATCCATTCTCTGTTTTGAGAGCTTATTCCTAGATCAGAAACGTGTGAAGATTCTCTGCCTGTTGGGAGTGGAAGGTCCACAGCTCTTACCTTCAGGCCTCTTCTCTTTTTTCCCCCCTTCCTTCCTTGTCCCCGGGATTGTCATGACCCGGAAGTGAATTGTTTCTGCAGCTTTTCATTTTTTCTGAAAGTCAGTCTGTTTCAAAGTTAAATACTGAACCTCAGGGGCACCTTGGTGGCTCCTTTGGTTGAGTGTTCGACTCTTGATTTCAGTTCAAGTCATGGTCCCAAGGTCGTCGGATGGAGCTCTGAGTCGTGCTTTACATGGAGCATGGAGCCTGCCTGAGATTCTCTCTCTCTCTCTCTCTCTCTCTCTCTCTTTCTCTCTCTCTCTCTCTCTCCCTGTCCTTCCTTCCCTCTCCACCACTCTCGTGCACACACTCTCTCTCTAAAATTAAAACATAAATAAATAAAAAAATAAGTATCATACCTCGTATTCACCAGTAATAACGAACGTGTATGCTTCAGATGGAAGTTATGATTTCTGTCCAGAAGAAGGGTGTGGATTTGGTGGGGTGGGGGGGCCAAGGAAGAGAGAGAGAGCCTATGAATGAAACAACATAGAAATAGTAAAAGGTTCTGATCCCTTTGGGAGGAAGGAGAAAAATAGCAAAACCCTGATGTACTATATTTTATCCTTTATGTCGGCTGAGAAATTAGGGTCAGGACCCAGAAACTTTGCTCTATCTCCTGGTGTTTGTTTCAGCTCAGGTGGGGTGGGCTTCTCCTTTGATGGGTCATTTCCTTGTCTCCCTTCACATTCCAGGCTGCATTAAGATGACAAATTTCACTTATGGGCTCAGGCACAGACGTGAAAACCTGAGCTATGGAGCTAACAGGGTGAGTGCAGAGGAGTGGATTTATTGGGGGGAGAAAGGGATTGTTCCAAGAGCACAGCAGATTTGGGGAGCCCGGCCCTGCATCAGAGAGTACGCAGGGTGGCCCGGACAGTACCCGCCTCTCCCCCATCAGCCCTGGTCTGAGGCCTCATCACTTGCCCCAAGGCTGAAGACACATGTTAAAGTAATTACGAGACTTCTTTAAAGCACACACACACACACACACACACACACACACACACACTCCAGAATATGTTGTTCATAGATGTGCAACTTTATTTGGACATCACCTGAAAGCAGGTTTTGCAGAAAAGATTGAGGGCGAAATACGTAGAATAAAGGCCTTGTGTTCTTTTCTATCTGTGAACTCCGCAATAAATAGCTCACGTCTCCTACCCTGCCTTTAGTGAGGAGGAAAAAAAAAAAATCTTGGACAGCAAAGAGCAAGTCCGTCACGTCAAACATGCCTGCGCTAAATACTAAAATGTTCAAAGTCCAACTGAGATAGATAAAGGCTTTGATGGAAAGTGGATATTTCCCAGGGACATTACAAGCAATAATCCAGATGTTCTGCTGTAATGCTACGAGTGTCGTGGATAGATCAGGAGATCCAGCCAGGCCGCGCCTGATGTAGGCCTTAGCCTTGCCCTCCCATGCTGTTCCGCCATATGGAACCTATCTCTCGGCCCCCTTAATAACCAGCTTTGGATTCCATTTTCACAGAGCTCATAGAGCTAAGTGGGGCTGTTTTATGGACAAGTTAGATAGAAGCCTTTCCAAGATAAACATCCAATTTGGAATTAGGACATACCAAGCCACAAAATTATTTTAGGGCATATTTCATGGAAGCCCTGCCATTTTTCTTAGGCAATTGCCAGACTGGAGGATGCCCTTTGATCCCGTGTGGACATTACTCCCTTCTTTATAAAAAGGATTTTGAAATAGTTGCAGTGTTTAGGGAGGAATATATCTGTCGGAACTTTGAAGCATGGCCATGGGACAGGTCATGCTTTAGCTTGTTGGTTGGCAAGTCAAACTTAAAGAAGAAAAAAGAAAAAAAAAGGGGGGGAATTGTAGCCGGATATATGAATCAAAATCTCATTTTCTTTTTAAAGGTAGAAGTTTTCAGCCCGTGTGCTTAAGAAGCTATAAAATGTACTCAGTGTATCCACATCTATATGCTCAAATATAAATTTATAAACACATACGCATATATGTTTGCATATGTGTCTGTTGGGGTACTGTGTCGGCGTGTGTTGTGTTTAATTAACATGAAATCGCTTGACTTTAATACTTTCATAAAGCTTTTTTTATTGAATATATTCTCTCCACAACCAAACTGGAAAGAGAAGTTCAGAAAGAATCGTTCATGTTCTCCAGAGGAGAGGGATTTTTTTTTTCTTTTTAAAATGAATTATTTTCCCTTGCCCCCTCCCTGCTCTGTCTCAGCACCTCCAAAACTCGTGCGTGCGTGCGTGTGTGTGTGTGTGTGTGTGTGTGTGCATTTTAAGAGAAGAGCAGCGCAGATGTGAAGTTTGAGAGTGTGGACTTCCTTGAATGTGCTTTGCTTAAGGTCGTCATAAAATGATCAAATGCTTGGTGGCTTGTTGCCGCTCCATTTATTAAGAGTGGTGGAGTAACATGTGTTGGATGAGGTAAGCTGGTATATAATTAATACGATACTGACATACCATTTGTTGTGATAAATTGTGACTAACTGGTGTCCGAGCGAATTGGTGTCTGAATGATCTCGAAGATATATTGAGTAGATGACAGGAACGAATATATAGTGTTAGAAATTCATGGCTTTACTATGGTACTTTATGCCATTTACATTCTCCAGTCCATTTATTTCTCCTTCAAATACGCCCGCCTCTGCTCGTACCATTTCACGTATCGAGCGGCGAACGTAGATCAACTCCACCAACTCAGTGCAGCGTGCGGATCGGGTGGGGATCCTCATTCAGACAAACTAACCATAAAAAAAAGACACGGTGGAGACCTTCAGGGAAATGTGACTCTGTGCTGGGTGTCTAACGATATTAAGGGAATTAGGGTTATTTGTGTTGAATGTGGTCACGGCAGGGTGCTTCTGTAAAAACACATATGGGTTTTGCTTTCACTCTTTCAGCCCGAGAAAAAGAGTGAAGGGCTAGATGAAGTCAGATGGGCAAAAGGTGGAATCAGATGGATCAGCACGTGGAGATTTATATGCCATGCTCTCTGCCTTCGTGCGTGTTTGGAAATTTCCATAGTGGAAATTAAAAATAAAGTGTGCGTGTCCTCTTTATAATTTAATAATCGGGGATGTTTGCTCTCCTCTACATTCTGTTTAAGGTGTGTGTGAGTGTGCATGAGTAATATAATTTAGAAAAGGGAAAAAAAACAAACAAACAAGTAAAGAGTTACCCAATCTCTACTGGATCCCAGGCGCCGTGCTAAGGACGTTATACATCCTTCCCCTCCCTGCAGATCTGCAAATCGCATTTGCCTGGCTGGTTGCTTCCAGGTTGTATCTGGAGTTGTGAATCTCACTGTGGTGTTGGGCATTTTAGGAGCAGCCCAAGGAATAAAGGGAAGTGTGGACAGATTTGAGTGTGAAGGATAAATTCAAAACCATTATTGCTAAATGCCCAGAGGTATTTTGTTTGCCTGCAGAGCAATGCCTCGCTCCTGTCTCTCTGTTCCCAGAATGCCTTTCTTCCCTTCCTTCTATTAAAATAGCTGAAGGATTCCTACCCCGGAGCGCATCTGGGTGGGAGGATAGGCCAGAGCCAAATCCAAGCGTTGTTCCTAATCATCCTTCACTATACTTTAGAAGTCCAGGGCTGGAGAAGGAAACCACATAACTGTGCCTGCAGGTTGGCCAAATCCTGAAGACGGGTAACACTTTCAGCAGCTAGGGAGTGCTATTCCTGATCCCCATACTGAGAGCTGGAATTTCTGTGATCACCAAAGTCACACTCAGGAATTATCAGCACGTTGATCTGTCCTTTTCTTTCTTTGCTTTAGTCCTCTTTGATACGCAACTTGCGACTCTCAGAGTCCTTGAAAAAGAACCAACTCTGGAATGGGATTATAAGCATAACCTTGTTGGAAGGGAAGAATGTATCAGGAGGAAGCATGACAGATATGTTTGTCCAGTTAAAACTGGGAGACCAGAGGTATAAAAGTAAGGTAAGTTCTGTCAATTCCTTAAGAAGAACCATACCTTTTGTAATAAAAGCACTGAAAAAAAAAATGTTTCCCACTCAAAATTTCACGAGAAGACGAGAATTGTATTTTTCGCCCTCGTAACAGTGTTAGGAGCATCCCAGGCCACAGAATAATCTATAACTGAAGCCAATTGGTATACCTGTTTGGTTGCTTAGCATAATTTATTTTAATGTAGTTAACTGGAGCTAGAGAAAGCTTATGAAATAATAGATTTGGATGCATTGATTTATTTTTGTTTTGAAAATAAGCAAGCTGTTGTTTCATAGATTGCAGGAACGGGATGACCAAATATTTTCAAAATCCTGAAAAAATAATAGTGTAATATATTTATATGAAAACATTTGAGAAAAGTAAAACGTTCTCAAAACCATCTACTTTTTGCTTTCTCTTACTTGTAGGTATTAACACCCAAAATAGACAGACATTTGTTGTGGGTTTTTTTGTGATTTTGTTTTTAAAGTATTAGTGATTTTTTTTTTTTGAACGAAAGTAATGGCGTTTGTAGCCGCCTTTAAAAATCAATCATCTTCTTCTCCCGAAACAAATTCCACTTAATTTTTAATCTTAGTAATTTGGCGTGGTTTTTATTTCAAAAACCATAGTCTCCACACCATGGTAATTAATTCGTTTTACATAACTGTCAGACAGGAATATTTCCTAAGTTTTATGGATTGGGGGAACGAGGGTACTTGAAAGTTAAGTCACTTGCCAAAAGCTACATGGAAAAAAAAATGCAAACCAAACAAAACATTGGTAGAAGATTTTGAAAATAGACCCGAGGATATTTGCAATTCGGGCTTTCCAGCGTAGAGTCCGTAACAGATGAAGATATGTGCAATTGGAAAATGATTTAGGGAGCAGAAGTTGGTCTCTGCTGTATACTTTTAAATGCAAAATCAAACATTAAACATCATTTACCCCACCACAAGGAGTAAAGAATTAAAGCTCACACTGGAGAATCATTTTTGAAAAATATGAAAAATCAGGGGCGGGTTAACAGCCGAAATATGCAGACATTTATTTTAACCAGCTAGTTTCAGGCTGTACCTTACAGTGAACGTAGCCAGAGTGAACGCATCTCTCCACGAAGGTCCCTGTAGCCAGCCAGGGTCAGGCTAAGGATTTATAAGAAAAATTATTCATCGCTAAGTACGCTCAGCCCCCCCGGGGTAAGGTGAAGTGCAGAATTAGCCCACCATTTGCTACCTGCCCCCTTGAGGAATATCACATTTAATTTGTGTGGTTGAGTTTCTTTTCTTCCGTGGTTTCTAAATTCTGTGAGCTGATATATTAAGCTCAATGTAAAAAACAGCTGAAATGATAATACGTGATGCGGGCTACAGCCGACATCCGAGTTATCCCTGATTCCCCTGGCGGTAATAGTTTGGCGCTAGGATTTCTAGGATTTCATAGTTGACTCTAGAGCCTGATAAGTCAGTGCCCGGCATTCCTGCTGATTTTTAGTCACGGATCGAATCTCGACGTAAATGAAACAAAAGCAAAAATGCTGCTAACTGATCAAACACACACGATCGGAGAACACAGAAACACTTGTGGAATTTTGACACCACCCTGCTTCATCTCGCGGTGTGGCAGCCGTGAGGCTTCTTAGTCTTTCACACTCGAGTGACCGGATTCAGGAAACTCGGACTGAAATGTGCAAGTTACGGGTTTCTCACGCAATGCATCGGACAGATGTTAATTAACACCACAAACTGCTAACTTATATACTCCTTAGGCCAGCACTGAGTGGATGCGCTGATAAAAATGTTACTTGCATCCGGTTCACCAATCCGTAGTCTCTTTTGTGAGAGGGAGCAACTGTAAATGTCTACTGAGATGTGTTTTCCGTGTATATAATGCCTATATAATTTATGGTTCCTGGTGGGGTAATTCCTTGTGGGGTTACTCTTTTTTAACTTGCTGGAGAAATTGTTGAATCTGGGGGGGGTGAGCTAAGAGGGTAGCGATGTTTTGCCAATTCCAGAACCCTCAAAGTCCCTTTCGTTCCCAAACAGAAAGTTTAGCTTTCTCGGGGGGGGGGGGGGGGGGGAGGCCCATCGCCATGACTTCCTGCCGTTTAGCAATGACATGTATGTGTATGTAGCTGCTTTAGCGACGAATGGCATTTTGAGAAAGTAAATATCATAACCGCATGTTTTCTAGACACTGTGTAAGAGTGCAAATCCGCAGTGGCGGGAACAGTTTGACTTTCACTACTTCTCTGACAGGATGGGCATTTTGGACATTGAAGTGTGGGGAAAGGACAGCAGAAAGCACGAGGAACGTCTGGGCACGTGAGTCTGCTCTGCTTTCTAACTCGTGGGAGACGCGTGGGCAGCTCGCGTCTGCATGGAGCTGCTCAGAGACAGTGTCTTGATCTGTGTGGGCTTAGAGTCAAAACCTCATAGCCCCACCCTGGGAGTCATAAGTCAGCTGGACCCTAACCTGGGGAAAAGGTTTTGTGTTTGTTTTTGTTTTAACTGGTAAATGCCATTTAGTATTGATTAAAACAGAGGAAAATCGTTATGTGTTGGAAATTCTCTAAAAAAAGAAAAAAAAAAGACACCGGGCCATTTCGGACAATCTGCGAAATGGTTATGCATATGGCCCTCGAACAGCATGCATTGAACTGCGTGGGTCCACTTACATGCATTTTTTTTTTTCCAATAAATACAGTATACTAAGCATCTTTTCTCTTCCTTAGGATTTTTTACAAGAACGTTTTCCTTTTCTCTAGCTAACTTTATTGTGGGAATACCGTGTCTGACACCGATAATATACAAAGTTATGTGTTAATTGTTTGTACTGTCGGTAAGGCTGCTGGGCAACAGGGGGCCGATTTAGTAGTTGAGTTTGGGGGGAAGTGAAAAGCTATTTTTGACTGTGCGGGGTCATCAGCGCACGTGACCCCTGCACTGTTCAGTAACCAACTGTGTAAATTTCCAGTGTGCCCTCTAATTTTGGTTTCGATACTTAGTAAAATACCCTACAATTTAGTAAGAATATCAGCCGCGGTGTCTCAAATGATAGGAGATCTTTCAGTGTCCTTCATGAGCTGTGTGGCAAACCGTCATGAAATCTGTTGAGCCGACTTTCTGTATTCTACGTCTCTTTACTTTGCACCGTCCCAACTCCATTGGGGCTCTCACCCTCCCGTAACCAGCGATGCTATGACTGTTACGGCTTTCTTCTGGCTTATAGTAATGCCATGAAATGAGACTGTGCCTGCACTGTGGCTGGCCCGTGGTAAGTACGGTGGACATCGCGGTGGAAGCATACGTCATCTCTGATCTTTCAAATAGCCCTGCAGGTTGGCAGCATTATTCTCCTTTCGGAGATGAGGGGACAGAATGCAAGAGGTTTACAAATGACTTGGTCGTGGACTTCAGAGCAGCAGGTGCCAGGGCTAGGAGTCTGTGTTTTCCAAGACCGATTTCTTTCCACCAAATCCCTGCCTTGTGTTCATCCCGTATCCAATTTTTCATCCCGATTCTTCACCCCGGTACAATGTGTACACAGACCTTAAATCTCGAATGTAAGCATGCAGAGGGCTCTCAACAGCTGTTGGTCATCTTTTCCAAACCAAGGACTCCGGAACCTTGGGTTCAGAGAGGTGCCTGGGGCTCGGCCCTTGGAGAACGGAGAGTCTGCTAAAACCTCTGTCGTGAAGCCAGAGCAGCTCAGCCCTTGCCTGTCGTCTGCACTGGGGTTCAGACTGAGGGAAAGTCCTCTTGCTGAGATCTAAACATTGAGGACAGCTCCTCTAATGGGACCCCTGATTTTCACCGACGAGGAAAGGCGGAGGCCCAGAGAAGTGCGTGTTTTTCTGTCAGCAGGGAACTTAGAGGCGGAGATGGGACGAGACCCAGCGAACCCAGTCCCTTGTACGCTGCTTTTTCTGCGTAAAATACTGAGCACAGTGACTGGCACACAGAGCGTTGGCTCTTCCTGCCGTCGCCCCGTCCCTCCTCAGCAGCTCTCCTGAGGTAGACGGGTGGCGAGTTTGGTACCCACG
Organism: Prionailurus viverrinus; assembly: GCF_022837055.1. Classification (NCBI taxonomy): domain Eukaryota; kingdom Metazoa; phylum Chordata; class Mammalia; order Carnivora; family Felidae; genus Prionailurus; species Prionailurus viverrinus. The sequence goes on from NC_062566.1 coordinate 8,467,812, forward strand.
GAACATTCCTCTGGTGTTTTCTCAGTGGAGGTACCGTGTCCCGGGGGACTGTCCGGCATGTTGCAGGAGGTTTAGGAAATCTGGCTCTCACCCACCTGATTCCGGATACTCGTCTCTCTCCCCAGTGGTTGTGTGGGAGATATACACACGGCACATCCACATTCCATCCCACGTATCCAGACACCCCCCCCCCCCCCAGGGGAACAGCATGTCACCAGTTGAGACCTCAGCTCTTCCAGCCTATCTGGGGCACAGCCCGGGTTGCAGGGCTTCACTTGGCCCTCTTGTCCCCAACACTCTGCTGAGCCCACAGCTGGCCGCCATTGCTTTATTGCCAACCTCGTGGTTTCGGTTGGTGCTTTTGGATAGCAGACTAGGTCCTGTCACCCTCCGGCTCCCGCAGGAGGTCTCCCCCTGGTCATTTTGCAGATATAACCCGTCAGATGACTTTAGCCTGCTCTTGTCTCTCCCTCCTGCACCCACACAGGGTAACTGAGGCACTTCTGACGCTCCCCACTACTTCTGACACTTGTCACCGCTGTGACATTGCCAGTGCCCTCCCAACGCTCACGGTTAGGAGCCCCAGAAACTTCGTGCTGGCCCAGGGAGCAAGGATTGGTTACGTCAGTGCCGGGATACAGAGGATCCCTTGTCCCAAAGCGCCACCTGAGTGGCGGGAATTTGGGTTTCCAGGGATGAATGGCAAACGTGTTATTTTAGGAGGTGCCAGGACTAATGCCCTCTCGCCTCACACATCGCTGTGCTGCCACCTTTCCTTCACACAACAGGAAGTGCTTTGCCAAATGAGTGTTGAGTTTCTTCGTGGCCACGAAAAACCATGTAGAATGTCCAATTTAGTCTATGTTTTGTCATTTGAGCATCCATTTATTTTAGCGATTTCCTGTTTGCAACTTAGCCATGTACCTGGCCTGGGGGTCATGACGTCCTTCCTCTTCATGGCTTTTAAAGGCTTCTTTTGGTATCCTTTCCCTTTTCCCTCTGCTGAGGTACAAACGATAGCAAAGGTATCTCTTGGGAGCTGACTACGCAGCATTACCCTGAAGCCAACTTCCAGGTGGGGTGACAGACCTCCCCTAAGATATCTCCTGCTCCTCAGAGTTAAACAGGAGGCGGAGCCGGCATGGGCACACCCCAGACCTGTTACATCCGGGTCCTCCTTCCTTTCAATTTCACGCTTCTTTCCTTCTCGTTTCATTTTGTTGTCGTTGTTGTCATTGGAAGGCTCAGTTGTTTCATCTCCCAGGGCTGGGGAAATACCTTTTTGCATGAAGAAGCTCTCTGACAGTGTGAATGAGTCATGAACGTCTGTTAAGACCTCTCGCGTAATTTGTTTTTGGATCACACCTTGATGCTAGTACTCGAAAGCCCCACGTGGCCTCTCTGCGGAAATTCTTTTCGAGATTAATTTTGAGATTTTCCTCAAACGTTCCCCGCAACGTTCGCAACTGAACTTATGCAATTTAAGAAAAAGAAATATGGATAGTAAAAGTCATGTATATATGAATATATATATCGTATATATATATATATGTATACATATATATATATATGAGATATATATATATATCTCAAAAACAGTATAGACAGTTTTTGAAACTTTGTAGAAGTCTGCAGGGAATAGGGGCTATCTTCAAGGACTTGATGTAAAGGACATCTGTTGACCGAAGGATTGAGCCATGGCATTGGCCTTGGCCTTGGTGGGTTGCTAGCTTGATCGTGGTTCAGACATGGGCCTGCCTGATGGCCAGCCACCGCCAGGATCTCCTAAGTCACCTGGAGCTTTCTGAAATCCTCTTGTACGAGGCTCCCTCTGCAGTCTTCTGAGACTCTTCTCAGAGTCTTCTCAGTCTAACTGAGCCACAAGTTAACCCAAGGGGAGGTTCAAGGCTGGTGAGATAAAGGTGTTTGAACAGATCCAATGCCCTCTGGACCATCGTACCTACTAACTCCACTGTTTGTCCAAGAGCACAAATAAAACAAAACAAAATGGGAAAAAAAAGCAAACAAAAACACCAAAAAAAGCAACACGACACGACACAAAACAACAGTCTCTGATTTTAAAGGCCATCAATGGTCCAGAGACAGCGAACTTTTCAGGGGAGTAAGAAATAAAGTTGAACTTTATTTCTAAGTTGAACCTGCTCCAACTTGTAACCAAGATGGCAAGAGTATAGATATAGGTTATCCCATTGCAAACCGGGGCCATTTCAAAATAATCCTTTTGTTTTCTGAAAGTGTATTTTACAGTTCAAGGCGGTTTTAGACATTCACTCATTATTATAGAATATTCTAGGCTTCACTGGGTTTTGAAAAGTTAAGAAGGAGAATGTGCAAGTCCATTTCAACGGGGCTGCCTCAGAGGCAGCCCTCGGCCCCGCATGGTGCCTTGGAAAAGTGGTGCTAACATTGTACTGGTTTATTAGTGACGCTGATGCCATAGAGAACCGGGGCTGGAATATTTCTCCGGACAAATTGCACCACGTGTCATTGATCTGCTTTTACAGTCAGGCTTGACACGTTCACCATTTTCTTCCTGTTCACCCCCTTCCTTAGCCTCTGAGATTTACAGCTTTTAAAACTACAGCACTCTTTTCTGCCCCTTGCATTTAAGTTAAAAGCTGACCAGTCTGTAATATAAAACAAGGAATTGTGGTAATGAATAAGAGGTTAAAAGCTATCATGGCAAGTGAAACTTGAGCAGGTTCGACTGACTGATATGGCAAAATGATGTGTTGAATTAAAACATTAAAATGCTGTGGGATTAATGGAGAAAGACAGGAACAGGAGGTCAGAAACAGTGCTAAATCAGCACATTATACGCCTGTGGGCTAGAGGAAAGCTTTACTACACAGGCCTGTTGCAGAAGGAAAAAAATAGTAATTGAGTCGTCATTTTCTTCAGGTGAGGAGAAACATAGACTTTTCAATCTGAGAAGCACCTAGGAAATATATTGATTGCCGTCCCTTTCTCATGTAGAGGAGGAATTAAACAATGCACAGGATTTCATTACAACAGCAACAACAAAAAAAACCACTGCCTTGGTCATTTGGGTTTTTTGACTTTGAGTTTCCTTGTGCCACTGGCCTTCGTTTGTTTGTTCGTTCGCTCTATTCAACAGAGAGCCCGTCATGTACCAGATGGCCTACAAAGTGCTGAGGATTCAGTGGAAGATGATACAGTGACGGATATAGTGCTGTCCTCAGAGTCTATAAAGTTCTGGGGCGGCTGCATGTGAGCAGGCAGTGACTTGGGGGAGGGAGGGAGCAGCTCCCTGGAAGGACAGAGGGCTAAGCTGGAAGCCTCTAAAGATGGCGGGTTGGCCTGACCAGGAGATTGGAGGAAGAACACTGTCCTAACACAGGCACTGCTCTTGTGTGTGAGGTCACACATGACGCCACAGGGACAGAAATTTGCCAGTGCTCATTAATCACGTAGATGCTCTGAGTATGTGTTTTCCACATCGTTCCCAACAGACAGCAATTTTATAAGCTTTATTGCTGGGTCAGATTTATTAACAAGTGTGTCATTGGATATGTTTGGCCACAGTTTCTTGGGCTGTGGTGAGTTAAACGCAAGGCTTTACAAATTATTTTTAGGTCAGTTTCCCTGATGACTTTGTCAGCGTGTCTGGATCGTCAGCAACCAACCTGGTAAAATTTTAAAATACTAACATTGGTGTAATTCACCATAGGCCAAATTATTAACATTTCTGTAGATCACTGGTCAGCAAACTAGGGCCCATGGGCCAAATCCAGATGGCTACCTGTTTTCGAATAAAGTTTTATCAACTACCAGCCTTGTTCGTTTGTTTACATTGTCTATTACTGCTTTCACGCTGCAAGGGGAGTTGAGTAGGTTCAGCAAAGACCACATGGCCCGTAGACTTCAAATATTTACTTTTTGGCCCTTTATAGAAAAAAATAGTTTAGGTGCCTATTATTTATTACCTATTAGTTGGTGTGACAATTGAGCCAATTCATTCTACGAGAGCCATTTTAGACCATCTATCTGCAAACTGAGTTTATTTTTCAAAGAAAATTTGCGTATATCCTAGGAAGCTAGGCTTTCATAAATGCTCTGAAAATGTTGCCATTTGTGTAGTTGGGGAAGAAATTTAGAGGCTACAAAATGGAAGGGAAACCAATACATAACAGTCCTTGTAAAATTCTGGAATTAGACAGTGAGTCTGCAGTGTTTATAAGAATGAGAAAGAAGGGAGGAGTGGATGGTATTTTAATTTGCCCAGAAAGCTGGGCTGAATTTATTCCCTAGCATTCCTGGAGGCTCCTGGTAACAGGGAGTTACACAGATAAAGAAAGCCTGGGGACAGAACACCAGATTCTGGAAAGCTTCAGTAGCACCAAGAGAGAATTAAGAGACCAACTAAACATTATGGTATTTTCTCAGGGCAAAATCGGAAACCCTTTAGAAAATAGAAGACACGACCTAAATGCTCCTTTCAAGGTTTTTTATGTTAAAAATGTCTTCGATGAAAGTATGTCAGATTTTTTTCTGTCTTAATGATTTTAGATTTCAGAGTACTTATCTTCACTTGAACCTAAAAAAAAAAAAAAAGTGTTCACCCAATCCTACAAAAAAAAAAAAAAAAAAGATATTTTGTTCACACAGTAACTTCCCTTTCTTCAGGAGGCTCAGAGAGTATTGTGATAATATCTGCAATTCGGAAAGACAAATCCTTTTTATTTTGTACTTATTTTTTTTTGAAGTCTTTGTTTGAATTCCAGGGAGTTAACATCGAGTGCTATGGTAGTTTCACGTGTCCACTACAGTAATTCAGCACTTCTGTACATCACCCAGTGTTCATCGGGATAAGGTCCCTCCTCAATCCCCATCACCTCATTCACCGATTCCCCCCCCCACCCCACCTCTCCTCTGGTAACCATCAGTTTATCCTGTATTATTAAGGGTATATATTGATTTGTCTCTCTTTTCCTTTGCTAGTTTATTTTGTGTTTCTTAAGGTCCACATATGAGTGAAACCATATGGTATTTGACTTATTTCACTTAGCATGATACATCCATCCATGTCATTGCAAATGGCAAGATTTCATTCCTCTTTATGGCTGATATATATGTGTGTGTGTATATATAAACATAAATATATATATAACATATATATCACATATATAACACATGTATAACACATATATTATATATAACATATATATCACATATATAACATATATCACACATATATAACATACATAATATATACATAACATATATCATATATATCATATATCACATATATAACATATATGTGTTACATATATATAACATATATACGTAACATATAATACACACACACACACATATATATATATAACATACATATTTCACATCATCTTTATTCATCAGTTGATGGACACTTGCATTGCTTCCATATCTTGGCTTATTATAAATAATGCTGCTACAAACATAGGCTTGCAGGTATCCCTTTGCATTAGTTTTCTTGTATTCTTTGGAAAAATCTACAGTAGTCCCATTGCTGGACCATAAGGTAGCTCTCTTTGTAACTTTCTGAGGAACATCCATAGTTTTCCACAGTGGCTGCACCAGTTTGCATAAGACAAGTCTCCTTTATAATTTTTTTTTTTATCCTGCTTTTGCTGATAATACAGTAACTCCTTCCTGGCTTGGCGTTAATATAAATAATTCTTCCAGCCTCTGGCTAATCTCCAGAGCTTCTGATTCTCCTTCAGACATGAGGATCAGCTGGAACAATGTGGGCTAAGGTTGGAATAGAGTAAAACAGAGGACAAGTTCTTGTATGGAATTCATTTCTTCTTACCCCCAGCTTTCCTCCTTTCTTCCAGAATGTGGAAATAAATGTGAAAGCCAGGTGGGTAGAAGAGAGAAGAGGGCAATTCAGTTGCAGAAAGTTTATAGAAAGTCCTCTTTAGATGGGGTGCCTGGCTAGCTCAGTGGGTAGAGCACATGACCCTTGATCTCAGGGTTTGATTTCAGGCCCCATGTTGGGTGTGGAACCTACTTTAAAAAATTTAAAAAGTCATGTTTTTTTTTATTTTTTGTAATTTTTAAAAAATGTTTATTTATTTTTGAGAGAGGCAGAATATGAGCAGGGGAGGGACAGAGATAGAGGGAGACACGGAATCCGAAGCAGCCTCTGAGCTGTCAGCACAGAGCCCGACGCGGGCCTCGAACCCACGAACCACAAGATCATGACCTAGGCTAAAGTCGGATGCCTATCCAACTGAGCCACCCAGACGCCTCTCCCTCCCCCTCACCCCGGCCCCAAACGTCATCTTTATATGGGAGCTAGTTGTTCACACTAGAGAGAGGGTAGATGTAAATTCATTCTTAATTCTTAAGATATCAATTTGCATAATGGGGCAGGGACCCTAAGAGGCTGGGTCATAACCCCGGTGCAGAAGGATTAGTGTTTAATTATGATTGACATGATGGTGATCTATCAATTTAATTTGTTCTTTTAAATCACTATGGAAATAAAAGTAAGTATTTGGCTAACCCCACTCATTAGCTAACGGGGCATGTAGACTGTAGGACCCTTTTATCTAAAATAGGCGGGGCTTGGGGTGCCTGGGTGGCGCAGTCGGTTAAGCGTCCGACTTCAGCCAGGTCACGATCTCGCGGTCCGTGAGTTCGAGCCCCACGTCGGGCTCTGGGATGATGGCTCGGAGCCTGGAGCCTGCTTCCGATTCTGTGTCTCCCTCTCTCTCTGCCCCTCCTCCATTCATGGTCTGTCTCTCTCTGTCTCAAAAATAAATTAAAAAAACGTTAAAAAAAAATAAAATAGGCGGGGCTGTCTTCATGTATGTGTTCTTTCTTCACCATCCAAAGAATGTTTCGAAATGGGGTAGGTGCAGAAGTTTCACAGGGGACAGAAATGCCTAAAAAGTTTGTGGAGATGTGTAATTTCTAAGAAGAAACCCAGTGTCTACTTTGCATTTTGCCTGATACGTGATTCAACATTTGTTTAATAAACTGCTCTATTCCAATGAGTTGTGCCTTGCAACAGGCAGTGTGAGAGTTTGCAGAGTTATTATAAACATGCTAACGCTGCTCACAGTCTTTGTAGATGACTTTTTAGAATTAACGTAAGGTTCGGTTTGGAATTATCGAAGAGAAATTTTCTCGTTGCCTAATGATGCATCATTTTTGGCCCCTAATTTGCCTCTTGTCTCCAAGTAACTTCTGGTTGTTCAAAAAACAAAGCCACCGCTATTAACAGGAAGGTAAAATTCAAAGGATGAAAATAAATTGTCATCAGTAATGATATTAAGATGAATGTTCCATAAATAGGTTATTGCTAATTTGGACTAATGAAAGCGACCACCAGAAAAAACTCTTCCAAATTTGGGTCATTTCTCTTTCCACAAGAAAGAGCTTTATTCAATGGAAATGCAAAAAAAAAAAAAAAAAAAAAAAAGTGAAATAATGCTTTGCAAAGTACTCCTAAGCAGATGTGCAACTGCTACATTGGGTAAAAATTTGTGGGTAGTTTTGTAGAAAAGGCTTCGTTATAAAGCACTTGACATTTCTTTCCTTCCAAGCCAAATTAATTCTCCATTTACATACTTGCTTATGAAAGACAAATATTTAGTAACCCCCATTTTCACGGCAGCAAACTTTAAAAGGTTCTTTATTGCCACACACAAAAAAGTTTTGATTCAGAGCAGAGAGGATTATTTAAAAAGACATTTTTCTCTAATGTGTCTCTGGGAGATACACGTGAATTTATTACACGCAAAAGCTCTAATTGCCATCCCTTCTCAAAACTGGAATCGCGTTTGGAAATTAGGAAATAAATTACCCACACCTATTTAATTTTAGGTACGTATCAGTATTAACATATATATTTTATTCTGTAGTGAGACCTGGTATAGAATTTTAATATTACTGATATTTTTCTCTTTACTTGGGAAGAGATTGCAAGGTTTCCAATTTATTTAACCGGCGCTCATTATATGTCATGTGGCTCAAAATTGTCATTGCTTTATGTGTTGGGTAAGTTTACCTATTTCGAACCATCTGCAAACATGCAAAGTCCATTCAAGATTTAGGCTAAGAATCAATCGATTTATCGTTGTGCCACGTTGTGAGAGGCAGGGATTCCTTTATACAGTCTTGAATATTCATCTCACTCAATAACTATGGAGGGAAAATGAGAATTAACACACGCGGGCGCACACACACGTATTAGAAGTGGGAACTACCACTGCGTACCCTTCCTCCCTCGACTCGACCCTACCTTTTTCATCCACCTGTGCGTAAACAAAGCAGGTGTGGCCCAGCCAAACCCAGAGTTGTCAGTGTTAAAGCAAATAAATGGCTTAGCACCTCAGCCCTCCTTTTTGGTGTTTGTTTCTGTATATAAATGTGTTTGAGGTTTCCAGCATCCCCAGAACATTGGCTGTTGAGAGACGGAAAACATGCAATTCATAGCAGATGGGTGAAGCCTTTTCCTGGCAGTGTTGCCGAAATGGGATCAGTCAACAGCATTTCATGCTCCATTTGTCCAAGAGCAGTCCACCTGGGGAAACCCTGTGGAACCGTGCCTATTAGGAAAACACCTTAACACGTTGCTTTAAATAAAAACTCACCAGTTGGCACTTCTCGGGAAGCAAATAGTTTCTCCAGTGAGCCCTCTGCCACTTTCACTTCTTTGGTCTTTTCTCCCTTTTTTTCAACCGCGACCATTTATTTTCTTTGCTGGCGAAAGACGCGAGGCAGAGAAGCCGTCTAGAGCCCTCCCCCGCAATGCTTGACCTTGGAACTTTTTTCTGCCTACTTCTTGAGCTCATTGTCTTCCGGCAGACCTCATGTGGCATAGATCTGCCTCTTTTTTTCACCTGCCATCCCCTCTGTGTTGCCTTCTCTTTGGTTTCATTAGTGTGTCCCCCCCCCCCCGCCCCCCTTAATCTTAGGGTGTGTTAGGCTGGGAGTGAGAATTATGAGCCAGGGAGCCCCTGTGACCTTCACCGCTCAAGAAACGCATGCCGAGAGGGAGTGGGGTTTGGGGGATGATGAAATAAAAATCGGGTGCTTTGGGGGGCCAGCAGCGGCCAGGAGGTAATCCCTTTTCGTTCTCTGGTTCCTACAACTTTTCCAGGTGCAAAGTGGATATCGCAGCGCTGCCTCTGAAGCAAGCCAACTGCTTGGAGCTGCCCCTGGAGAGCTGCCTGGGGGCCCTCCTGATGCTGATCACGCTCACTCCCTGTGCTGGCGTCTCCGTCTCTGATCTGTGCGTGTGCCCCTTAGCAGACCCCGGCGAGAGAAAGCAGATTGCCCAGCGATATGTGAGTGCTCTGCCTCGCCACCCCGCTGCTCCCCACCACCTCCGCTTTGGAGTTGAAACAACGTCTATGAATTAAGAAAAAAAAAATGCATGAAAAGAGATCTTTGTCCACAGTTTAATGGCATGTCTCATAAAACAAGACATCAGATCGAGAGGTTAATGCATTAGCGAGAAGGTGAAAGTCGATTAGGCTTTGCTGTTTTGAAAGCCGAAAATGGTGTTTTGGATTTTCAGCGTTCAGAAACTCTTCGGAGAACGTTGAAATCCACAAGGAGGCAAACTTGTTTAGCATGCCTGCATATGTAAAAATGAATTTTAATAGAAGTTCACAGAGATAGCCTTTTTTTTTTTTCTTTTTCAACCAGCCATCAGGTTGGCTATGTTACACCCACCTTTCCAGAACCTCTGAGAATCGAGTGAGAAAGTGCTTCTGTCTCATAAAGCAACGCAAAGCCCCGGACAGGCACAGAATGGTGTTCTGTACTACCCTGGATAATAAAGGCAGTGTGTGATTTTTGCCTGAGTAGTTGCAATGCGCTTACAAGTCCACTCAGCATTTTTAAATCCAATGGCTTCGTTGCTCTTCATTTATTTTCTGTACTCGGGCTTTCTAGGTCTCCTTATTTGCATTCTGTTTTTATCCCGTCTTCTTTGTAAATCGATACGTTTATCTTATGGCTGCACACGAAAGGCATGTTTTAGAAGAACAACACGAAAATGAAGCAAAGAAGAATCCCTATTTAATGGGAATATTATTCTCAGCGTTAACTGTAGGGCCTCCAAAATCCTTCACTGTGAGGTGTATTGATTAATTGAATAGTTCTTTATCTTCGGGAGTACAAAACCCAACCACACATCTTATTGTCAACGCGGACTTTGTGCCAGGTTGGCCTGTTCTAGAGGCGTTTCTACAAAATCCACTATTAATATTCTTTGATGACTTCAGTCAAGCGTATGAAAATTTGATGATAAAACTTAAAACTTTCCCCTGGACTTTCCCATGGAGAAATTACCAAACTTACCAAATTCACGAGGAGGGTCATGTATTTACAAAGTGATTTTAAGTAAGATCATCCTGGCTGCTTTGAATAATGCCTCAGGAATTGAGGAGTACTACTGGAAAATGGGTTTTAAGAGGCTCATCAAAACAGAAATTTTTTTTGTGTTTTCAGCTAAAGAGCTGGGCAGCGTGTTAGAGGGACAGAAGGCCATGTCAGAAACACAAGTTCCAGACTTCTTGAGTTTTAGCTTGTGAGACTAGATCATACTGAAGGCATTTTCACATTTAAACAGTAAAAGTATTTATTTCAAATGTTTTCATTTAGATTAAAATATTTTAAACTAGCTTTATTAAAAACTGCAGGTTTTGTTTTGTTTTTTGGGTTTTTGTGTTGTGTTTTTTTTTTTTTTCTTTAGGTTGGAAATACACAGCAGAAACAACTTTCAAAAGTGTGTAGAAATGATGCATAGTAAGTTAGGCACACCTGAACTATTATTAAGTTATTGTTACTCTATCCTGAAATGTCTAAATAACAAGGATTTTACTATCCTCCCATAAATCCCCAAGGCCTGCTTATCACAGGTTTTTAGCAAATGATACAACGATAGCGGAAATATTATATCCAAAAGTTTTAAAGCAGCGTCTTTTCAGCAACTGTATTCTGGAGGCATGCAGAGATACTTTATCCGCTTATCTCTTTCATGCACCATTTCGGAAGGATGCCGTGTACAGAGATACCGAAATATTGCTATCCATGCAATATACATAATTCTTTTTTTTTTTTTTAGTTTTTTTTAAACATTTATTCATTTTTGAGAGACAGAGAGACAGAGCATGAGTAGGGGAGGGGCAGAGAGAGAGGGAGACACAGAATCCGAAGCCGGCTCCAGGTTCTGAGCTGTCGGCAGAGCCCGACACGGGGCTCGAACTCACGGACTGTGAGATCATGACCTGAGCCAAAGTCGGAAGCTTAACTGACTGAGCCCCCCAGGCCCCCCTGCGATATGCATAATTCTTAAGGATTTTCAGGATGTACACTCAAGCATTGGCTCATGCAAACTGAAAAATAAAATAGGTGTGAATACAGGGTGATACTACATGCTCAGTGTTGAATTTAATGAGGTGGCTAAAACGTGAACCAGAAAACGCACACTCTTTCCATCCCAGCTCTCTTTCCAGTAGTAATAAGTATCTGCGAAGTGTCCAAGTTGGGTCCTCTGGTATCCATAAATTTTGTACTAACAAGGTCAGAATAATGTTGCCTTTTCGAGTGATTTAAAACTTTTAATCAAGAGAAAGAAGGGGAAGAAGAGAATGAAAAATGAAAAAAGAAAGAGAGATGTACCACATTTTGGGATACCCGTGCCATCAGTGGGGGCGATGTTAAGAGTAGATTGTGTGTGTGTTATAATTGGTTTATTCTGAAGTCCCTTTTAATCGGTTGCTATGAATGCCTACCTGCCCCATTGACATAATGCACTTTGGAACTTTTCTAAGCTTTGCACGAGAAAGGTGATGATAAATCTAGAATGTACTTCTGTAGGACTTGATGGCATTAAATAGTATACTAGAAAGTCATTCTCATGCATAATCTACTTTGCTCCCCCTTAGTGCTTACAGAATTCCCTGAAAGATATGAAGGACGTCGGCATTTTACAAGTGAAGGTCTTAAAGGCAGTAGATCTCTTAGCAGCGGATTTCTCAGGTATAAACATTTTTAATTCATTTTCATTTTTGTTTATTTCCCGCTCTGAAGTGATCCGATGACAAAGCAAAATGTCTTCATGGGGCGCCTGGGTGGCTCAGTTGGTTAAGCGTCCGACTGCGGCTCAGGTCATGATCTGCTGGTCTCGGGAGTTCAGGCCCCGCGTCGGGCTCTGTGATGAGAGCTCAGAGCCCGGCGCCTGCTTCGGATTCTGTGTCTCCGTCTCTGCCCCTCCCCCACTCATGCTGTCTATCTCGCATCAATAAATCAACTTAAAAACTAAAGAAAAAAAATAATGATAAAACTAAATGTCTTCATGAGCGAAAGCGTATACACACAGCCATTATGCTCTTTCGTATATTAAGGAGGGCACTTGCTGTGATGAGCACTGAGTGTTGTATGGAAGGGATGAATCACGGGATTCTACTCCTGAAATCAAGGTAACACTCTGCGGTCCCTAACTAGACCTTAAATAAAACATTTGAAAACAAACAAACAAAAAACCCAAATAGAGTAATAGAAGAAAAAAAAAGATGCATTTAAGCAGGTTTTTTTCCACTTAACCTTTTTCACAAAATCGTTTTTTTTTCAAATAATTGTCTTTCTTTAAAAAAAATTTTTTTTAATGTTTATTTTTGAGACAGAGGGAGACAGAGCGCACGTGGGGGAGGGGCAGAGAGAGAGGGAGACACAGAATCTGAAACAGGCTCCAGGCTCTGAGCTGTCAGCACAGAGCCCGACGCGGGGCTCGAACTCACGAACAGTGAGATCATGACCGGAGCCGAAGTCGGATGCTTAATCGACTGAGCCACCCAGGCACCCCTCAAATAATTTTCTTATGGTTAGGTAACATACCAGTCCATTTATTTGGCTTTCAAATATTTTCGTGGATGATTAGTGCCATTGCTTTATTTATTAAATTTCTGAGAAATTTTGACTAGAGTACCTCAGAAGACAGATCCGACCCCCTGCCTTCACTCCTTGCCGTGCTCTGTTCTGGAAGCATTTTGTCCTTCACAATGTAAGAGGATGTGGTGGTTGGTAAACTTAAACCTGGTTGTGCGTCTAGCTGGTGCTTCTCAGAAACAGTAGCCAAAGTCTCGGCCATGGGACCACGTTGCAGTTGACGTGGTCTTATACGCAATTTCTCTTGGTACTTCTTGAACTTGAACTTTTAACTTTTTTTTTTTAATGTTTGTTTATATTTGAGAGCAAGAGAGAGAGAGACAGAGCATGAGCAGGGGAGGGGCAGAGAGAGAGGGAGACACAGAACCTAAAGCAGGCTCCAGGCTCCGAGCTGTCAGCACAGAGCCCAACATGGGGCCTGAACTCACAGATCATGACCTGAGCTGAAGTCAGGCACCCAACTGACTGAGCCACCCATGTGCCCCACGAACTTGAACTTTTATTTATTTATTTATTTATTTATTTATTTATTTATTTATTATTTTTTTCATTTATTTTATTTTTTTATTTTTTTTTCAACGTTTATTTATTTTTGGGACAGAGAGAGACAGAGCATGAACGGGGAGGGGCAGAGAGAGAGGGAGACACAGAATCGGAAACAGGCTCCAGGCTCCGAGCCATCAGCCCAGAGCCTGACATGGGGCTCGAACTCACGAGCCACGAGGTCGTGACCTGAGCTGAAGTCCTACACTTAACCGAGCCACCCAGGCACCTCTATTTTTTTTTTTTAATTAATGTTTGTTTATATTTGAAAGAGAGAGAGACAGAGACAGAGCACAAGCGGGGGAGGGGCAGAGAGAGAGGAGACACAGAGTCCAAAGCAGGCTCCAGGCTCTGAGCCGTCAGCACAGAGCCCGACGTGAGAGTTCAGACTCATGAACTGTGAGATCATGACCTGAGCCGAAGTCGGACGCTTAACCAACTGAGCCATCCAGGCGCCCCAAACTTTCCTTTCTTTAAAACTTTTCCAGTTTATGAAAACACTCAATTCACCCATTTCACATGTGCCTTTGACATTAGTCGTTTAATGATCACTACATTTAGAGCATCACTACATTTAGAGCATCTACTAGTTTTCCGGAGCCGATTATTTTCCCTTCAGTCTGAATGTTTCAATATAGTACTTTCTGAATCTATGATTGCTGATGTCTCAGGAAATGTTGTTGCAAACACAAGAACTCATTCGTGCCTTAGAACAATATTTTCAGAAATTCTGTCTGTAGTTGTGTGTTTTTGAATCTGTAGGAACTAACGGCAATGCATTAAAAGTTTTTCTTTTAAAAAAAGGTTTTTTTTTTTTAAAGTCTTGTTTACAACCGCAGCCGTATGTGGAAACACATTTTTAAAACCTCCTTAATTTCACCCGTCCTGACAGGTACCCTTTCTGCATCCCCCCAAACTAGTATTTACGGAGGTGTTTCAAGTCAATGTCGCTTTTCCAAACAGTATTTTGACTATTAAAGTGAATAAGAGAGGAACCTAAAAAAAAAAAAAAAAAAAAAAAAAAAAAAAAAGCCAGGAGACAAAGCAAAACTCTCTTTTCAGAAGAATAATTTTGGGGAGAAATGTTGTCATTTTGTCATTTTCTTTATAGTCAGGATTCTCGTAGATAGTTTTGGAGTGGCTGAAGACAAGTACCAGAAGATTCCAGTCACAAAAAGCGGTGGTTACAAATCCAGTCATGCTGTGTGGTTTGACTAAATGCCCTGATGTTTCACTGTCTCTGTATTATTTATGGGAAAATTATCACTCGGAATTGAAGCAAAGTTCCTTGTCATTAGCTAAACATGTCTTTAGACCATATTGATCTTTATTTTTAGAACCAAATTTCACAGTCTGTGTTCTTTATTGGCTGGCAGGCTCCTGAGTGAATCCTCTGGTCTATTCTCAACCAGGATGTTGCTTTAGGGCAACAAAGTGGACCTAATGCAGAGAGTTGTAAAGCAAATTTTCTATATGAAGAAAAGAAATGAATTCAGACTGCAGGGAGGTAGCAATAGCGATGTCATTAATACCTGCAAGAGGTTAGCGTCTGTATCATATGGTGGGGACTCACACATTATCTGTTATTATTGTTACCAATTCAATTGCTATGCGGTGAAAAACGCTGTCTGCTGGTGAATCAGAAGAGGTATGTATACCCAAGATTGTCAGTACCAGAAACATTTAAGAAATAGGTAACCAATTATACCCCATGCCCAGCCTTTTCCAGCCTGCTGTACTTTATAAATGAGCAGTTCTATGGCAGTGGCTCCGGAAACAAAGCATTCACTCCTGCAAATAAAAAAAGAAATGTATTTACTCTGAATAACCAGGGGCGTTCTCATTTTAGACAGTACAAAAGGGAACTTTCCTACCTTCCTACTTCTGTTCCCTACTTTTTGATCATTCTTTTTTTCTTACAAACAATACTGAATAACCACAATAACGGATGCTTTAAGTTTGTTTTACAGAAGATTCCGGGAGAACATTGATAAAGCTAACGTTCAGGGAGAGATCTTGGTAGTATTGTGTATGGAGGTTATTGTTAAGAGTCCGCAGAGTACAGAGTACATGTCCTAGAAGGGCGATGAAGGCACTTGGTAAGCCTTCTTGTCAACGGTTTGCCCATTTGGAAGTGATCTCTGTCTTAGCAAGGAGGACTTCAAAAAAGAAAATATTAACCGCGCATTGCCACTGCGATCAAAGTATGATAGTCTCTTTTAGTGGTTATTGGTGTTGTGATTATCTAATCAGAAAAATACAGCCTAATATAATTATGGAGTCATGAGAAGAAATTAAACTTTGGAGACATTAAATCCCCATTACTTTGCTAATATTTTAGAACATTGAAATAGTAGATGTATATATGATATACATAATATATATATACTTTATATAACTTTGTATATATACGTATATGTATATACATATGTGTGTATACTATCTACACACAAGCCTAATCACTAAAGTGAATTTTTTTCCAAATGAGAAGTAAAAATGTGCTTTTTAAATGAAGAAAAAAAAAAGTGTACCTTTCCAAATGTGTTAGAAGATATTAATAATGTAAACTTACGTATATCACCAGTATTAAGATATTTACAAAAGATAAAGGCTTCAGTGCTCTAATGGATAAAAAAGATATTTATTAGTTTTGAATTCACACATTCTTTTATAAATATGCCATTCTGTTGTGTGATGGAACCGATTCAACGCTCATATGTTTGAATTTATAGGTAGCTTGGTATTTTTTTTTTTTTTATGTCTGGCGTTTGTTTGTATATAAGTGAGACGACGCTTAAAAAATCCGGAGTAATGTATCTTCTCTTGCAGTCGGTCCGTCTAAAATTGGTGAAAGACATTTTAATGTTCTCTACAGCCAATATTAGATGTGGATGGCCATAAGCAGTCATTCTAATAGAAGAGCCTGTCAGATATTTTTATTAAAGAGTTTGTCTCACAAACCCCTTGAGTCCAACGTAACCTAACATTTTTAAGTAATAGGTTGTCCATTCTGATGCTATTACTTCTGTAGTAAAGCAGGCCATAGCCTTGATTCACGAAACAGATGATAAATTGTACTTTGAGACTCAAGGTGAGGCTAGCTGTCGGTAATGCTTAATGAGACCCACATATGCCACTCAGCTGCTGCCAGTCTTAAAACTCAGCTGTTTTGAGAAGAAAGTAACCCACATTCTAATGAAGTGAGAGGAAGATTTTGTTCAGGACAGAGCTGAGAAATGATGTGTGCAACAGGTTCCCTCTATGGTAAAGCCCTCAGAGAGGGCTTTGCCCGGGGCTACAACAGATTCATGAGTTAATACCGTGGGGAAAAAAAACAGAGTTTGTATCATGAAGGATAATGATGTAGGCGACAGACAAATAGAAAAATTGTTAAAGAACTGAGCCTTTTCTCATCAGGTTTGTATTTCGGTACAAACGACAATGCTTAACCTACCTATTGAGAGAGCAACCACTGAAAAGTGGGAAACTGTTTACTATATGTTCAGCACACATCGGGAGGATTGTTCTGGAGAGCCTTATAATTGGTAGACTATGGTGGGAAACCTGCTAGATTTTAACATTAAGGGGTTGCTTCCATGTTTCTGTATTGAAGCCATCATAACTACCATGCACATAAAGAAGGTACCTGCCAAATTCAACACCTAGTCGATGACTCTTATATTCTCCGAATCAAGATGTGGGTTTCACACGTCTTCCTTCCTGTTAATTAAGCCTCCTCTTTATTCTTTACAATAATTCTTATATGTTGACATCCTTTCCCCCAGGGAATCTTCTAGCGGTAAGACTGGCTATTGTTCGGTCTCCCTCTGCTTCATTCTTCTACCCTGTTACCACTGCCAAGGTGCCCCTACCCATTAAGAATTCTGGGCATAAAATGGGGGTTGTAGAAACGTAGGAGAGTTTTCTTTACCTCACCAAGCCAACGGTAGCAAAAGATCATGCGGAGCAGCGTGGCAAGCCCACCTCCTTGTAGAATGACAATAAATAATGTGACAATGTAATGGAATACAGATCTCAGTATCTCTCCTCTTTGTGGCACAATCCTATCTTAAGTCTTCGCGTTCCTGTCATGGTAATGATCTGTCCGCCATGATGAGAACCTGGGGAGGTGTCTATCGAGAGACGACGAAGGAACAAACCGGAAATACCATCTTGGCTCACACCCTAGAGTTACTTGTTCTCCGGGGACTTTTCTTGCATCCTTGCAACTTCTTTGGCACATTTTGCCCTACAAAACCCACCCATCAGAGGCAAACAGCTTTCAAATATGTCTGGATCTTCGTGACTTCTTGGCAGTAGGGTTGCCACGTGGACCCTTTCTCTGTTGCCAGTGGTGATAAGACAACTGCCATATATATATATATATATATATATATATATATATATATATTTGTTATTGTGAAGTAGCTTCATTTGATAAATAAGCAGGATAGGGTCCCCAGTAGCACCTGATCCAGGAGAACAAAGATACATGTAATTCCCAAATCCCCACCTTCTTTCCAAGGAGCCCAGTATAGCTTCCCAGTTGCTTTCAAGACTTGTGTCAACTAAGTCAGCTTGGTGGCGGATCTAGTGACCTTCAAGAAATATTCATTGAGTACCTACTGTACCTCAGACACACCCTTAAGGAACTTGGTGGCTCAGCCTTTCTCAGAGTTGCCTGTAGGGGGCAGCAGGTATCATGGAAGTGAATGAAGACCTTGCTCAAAATCTGGGTGGTGTTTCCAGTTCCCAGTGCCATTAGGAGGAGCTCTTGGTCTGTTGTTCCACACACAGGGATCATCTCTCCTGCCTGGGGTAGAGTTCTCCATTCATTCAGTGAATGAGCCTTAAGAGATCGTGACTCAGGGGTTAAGTCAATCGGTGTTCAATGCAATGACTTACTCGTCAAAGATGGAACTCAGTCCCCATTTTTTTACTC
The DNA here is from genome assembly GCF_022837055.1 of Prionailurus viverrinus. Taxonomy (NCBI): domain Eukaryota; kingdom Metazoa; phylum Chordata; class Mammalia; order Carnivora; family Felidae; genus Prionailurus; species Prionailurus viverrinus. The sequence continues at coordinate 8,486,230 of NC_062566.1, forward strand.
TTTATTTTTATGGTAGCTGCTTTCATTCTAATCCATATCTATGATGGTGTAAGACAGACGCAGAAATGGAGAACTATTTTAAATCTTGGTTCTACCACATACTGGCCTTAGGTCCCCTTCCCCGCGGATATTTTGAGGGTTAATGAAAACCTACATGAACGTGCCTGACACATATTGCATGTTCAATAAATACTATTTCCATTTTTCATTAAATCTATTTGAGTAGATTATCATTGATGTGGAGAAGTCCAAAGATTATTGTCTTAATATTTTGTTTATAATTTTCTATCAAATAACGTCAGAAATACCAGGATTTCTCATTGCACTTGGCTTTTCAGCGAACACTTTGAGAAATCTAGTTACCGGTCTAAAATGTTTTTTCTTTTGGTTCTGTTTCTGCTGCCTGATAAAAGTAAAGAAAAAAAAAAAAGTGTTTCCTGGTAGGAAAATTCTTAATACTGGTTTAATACTTAAGCCACTTTAGTGCTCGCCTTCACATTTTGATAATCTGAATAACAGTTTTATCAATATAAAATACTTTTGCGGGGCTCATCAGTTTTTTTTGTTACATACAAGAGCGCTATTCTGAAAAACTATTGACCAAAACACTTCATTTAGATCCCACACTGTAGAGTAGAAATATTCCAGCCATATGCTGCAATCATGACTTTTGAGTAGTTTCTATAAATTATTACATTGACTATGAATTTTTTTGATTGTTTTTTGTTTTCTTCAAAACATGACTGCTTGTATCGGAGGAAAAGAGTCTTACAGTTACCGTTCACTGGGAATTTTAAGTCACCTGTCCATTTTCTGGTTTGTTTTCATTGTCTGTTTGAAGTTGTATCCATAGCAATACCTCTCCTCTGAAAGATGCCCTATTTTCAAAGGGACGACTGTAATTGCAATTTCTAAAAGCCTTAACAATAGTGATTGAATGCTTTTAATTTCCTTGAGAACTATTGGATAGCTGGGCTCAAATCAAGACCAACTTTTTAAAAACACATCAAAAACTATATAAATCTGTCTTTGGCTCGCCATCTGCTTTAATAGTCTGCCAAAGAACATGGGACTCTCGTCGGCGCAGCGTTTGGAAGTATGTGTAATATTTAGCAGTGTTTAAATTAGTAGGACCTTGAGAGCGAATGAACTCAGTGCGCTTTTGGCCTGCGAATTAACAAAGGAGTCACTTGGATCTTATTAGTTGGGTTCTTAGTAATTAATGAATTTTTTCAGCAAACATACCTGCTCTATGGGAGAGGCTGTGGTAGGCTCTGGGGATGTCTCAGGGAATAGGCATTGACCCTCGCTCCCACGTGAAGCGGCTAATTAAACCAGCAGGATCCACAGTTGATACTTGAACAGTAAGGGGCGGGGGTAGGAGCATTGAGAGTCTATATGGTCAAAATGGGCAAAAATTGGAATTTAACTCTTAATTTTTTAATGTTTGTTTATTTTTTGAGAGAGAACATGAAGCAGGGAGGGTCAGAGAGAGAGGGAGACAGGATCTGAAGCAGGCTCTGTGCTGAGAGCAGAGAGCCCAATGTGGGATGGGGTGGCGGGAGGGGGGGGGGGGCTTGAACTCCCAAACCGTGAGATCATGACCTGAGCTGAAGTCGGACGCTTAAGAGACTGAGCCACCCAAGCGTCCCGGCATGTAACTTTTAAGCACTCATAGCCTACTGTTGACCTGAAGCCTTTTTGATAACACAAAGAGCTGAGTAACACATACGTGTATGTTATATGTATTATATACTGTATTTTTCCAATAGAAAATGTTATTAAGAAAACCATGGAAGAGAAAATTCATTTGCAGTATGATACTGTATTATCTATTTAAAAAAAAAAAATCCACCTAGGAGTGTACCTGCACGTTTCAAACGTGTGTTGTTCACGGGTCAGTTGTAATGACAGTTGTACTCCTAAGGTCAAGAACAGGATGCCAAGGTTCATTAAAAGGACACCTGCCTGGTGTTCCTGCGATGTTTTAGCAAGGATGTCAGAGATGAGTTAGCACGGCAGAGGTAAAAGGAAAGCGTTTTCAAACCAGGGAACAGCATGTTCCAGAGCCTCCAGCGTTTTCCCCAGACCTGCAAGAAATCACGTGCCTGGAGGATTTTCAGGGTGCAACAGTGGAAAGAGGGAGATGTTAGGCAAATGGAGTAGACGGTGCTGGTGGGTTTTTTTTTTTCAAACTTGACTAGTGACAGGGGAATGGAGTCAGAAGAAGGAAAAATTCTTACGTCACTATTTCTTGTATGTTTTCTGTGTTTGTGCTAGAATAGTAGAAACGTGCAAATTTAGTTAAATAACATTTCAGCAAAATTGAGTCCTTCTCTTCCTCTGCGGATCTCGCAGCCCTAATATAGACCCGTCTGTGCCATGCTCTGGATGTCCGCAGCAGTGACGTAAGGACGTGGTCACCTGTGTGACTCCACCGAGGCCTTTCTTTGGATTCGAAAAGCTTGCAACCCACTCAGGGAGGCAGGACGTACTTGGAAAGTTAGACCCAGCACCAACAGAGATCAGCGTTTCTTCTTTGAAAACCCCTCTCGGCTCGTAGCACAGTGTTGTTTACGTTGCCGGGATCATAGAGTATTTGTCGGATAAAGGAGCAGGTGCACCATGCAGTGAAGCGTCATAATTTTCAAGTTAATCATCATAGGGGTTGGGGGGAAAGGGGAGGCGCCGTGGAGCCTCAGGTTGCAGAGAAAGTTCTATGAAGATGATGCATCTTGAACTAGGTCTTGGAGGTGAGTTGGCCTTCGTGTTTTGGTTAGGACCAAGGGTTGGGAGAGCATTGCAGGGAAAGGTCATTCCACATGCAGAATAGGAAGCATATCCGAGCCCCACATCTCTGTGCGCTGGTCAGGGGTGGGGGGAAAGACACATCAACCTCGATAATAGGGTTTGGGAATAGAGGGTAGATCCGGATGGATCGTGTGGGGTAAATTGTCAGAGAAGAAGTTTTTAAGATGAGCGCTTTGTACCAGTATGCAGTGGTAAGGTTTATATGCATATGTTTGGAAACAAGGCGTGAAGGGAGGGTTTATGGCAATTTACTCTGGCATGGCTCTGTGGGCTTCCCCTTCTGAGCCATGATGCTTTACCCTTAACTTCAGGAAGGATCGTCCTCTAGAAACCCTTCCTTCTAATCCTGTCCCTTGTACTGATGAGTCTGTGGTGGCTCCTGGCTGCTAGATGAGAAACAAGAAATGAATTTAAGTGAAAAGTACTAGTCATGGCCTTCAAGGCTTCAAGTTAATCTCTGCATTTATCCACCCACATCTTACATATCCTGATTGCCACCATTTATATTTATTTACTAATATTATTAATTAATATTGTTAATATTTATTTATTATCTGTATCTGTGTGTCTATCTTGTTAATAAATTTAAGGCTCTCATCTGTTTCTTTCTCAAGATTAACCTATCCATTTCTTTTTTTTTCAATTTTTTTAATGTTTATTTATTTTTGAGAGAGAGAAAGAGAGAGAGAGAGAGAGAGAGGGAGAGAGACAGAGCATGAGTGGGGGAGGGGCAGAGAGAGAGGGAGACGCAGAATCCAAAGCAGGCTCCAGGCTCTGAGCTGTCATCACAGAGCCCGATGTGGGGCTCGAACTCACGAGCCGCAATGTCATGACCTGAGCTGAAGTCAGATGCCTAACCGACTGAGCCACCCCGGCACCCAACCTATGCATTTCTGCCAGCCAAATTAAGCCTCCTCCTAAATGTTGGCTTCAAGATTCATTCCCACTCTGGAGCGCCTGGGTGGCTCAGGTGGTTAAGCATCCGACTCTTGATTTTGGCTCAGGGCCTGATCGCACGGTCATGAGATGGAGCCCCGCGTCGGGCTCCATGCTGAGCCTAGAGGCTGCTTGGAATGCTCTCTCTCCCTTTCTCTCTGCACCCCGCCCCCTGCCCCAACAAATAAATAAACATTTCAAAGGAGATTCATTTCCACTATGAAATCTTTCTGGACTTTGACCAACCACGTTAAATTTCTCTGAACTTGCGGTTCCTCTTCTGCACAAATGGCACCAGTTCCGCACCTCTTGATGTGAGGACTGAATGCGGACCTGCCTAAAGCACGGTTATTTGCCCAGAGCGGAAGGAGCCTGGTGGCTCCCTCCATCTAACACCTGCCACCAGGAGCCAGGAATCCCTGCATCTGTCCCTGCATCGGGACATTCCTCGCAGGGGATGGCAGGGACTGCGTGCCTTGGGTGTGCCTGCATCAGCCCCGTTCAGTGAAACACAAGACTAAATACGGAACAGGAATGCACAGACGTGGAATGTGAGACGTGTAAGGAAAATACACAGTCGCAGATCAGAAACTGGACAAGTCTATCTCCTGGCAGGGAGCAGGAGGGAAGCTTTCACGGAAAGGGTGACATTTGCTGAAAAGCAGAGATTATTCTGAGAGTCCCTTAAAGGTAAGGACTTGGCGGTCTCTGGTGCATCGGGGCCTGGTTCCCAAGTGCCAGGAGCAGAGTGGGGGCTTAGTAAATGTCACGTGAACGATGGGACCTCTAAAACACATTTATTACTTGCCGTTCAACTTCCGCACCCGATAGAAAGGTGAAGTTATTTAAATGAGAACCCCCTGCTTGCCATTCCAGGGCTATAAATGGATTGCCGAGTGGTGTTGAAAACTTTTGAGCGCAGGGTTCTAGAGGAGTACCATGCAACTGAGTCGTCAGTGGCGGGACCGTGTCGAGGTGACGTGTGTCTGGATGTAGAAGAGGTCATCTAGGTGTTTTACCTGTGCAGCCAGGTGGAGCAAAAAGCAAGAAGCGCTGTCGCAAGTGTGTGTACGTCAGTTTGCCTGGTGTGTGTGCCCAGTGCCATTGGGAGAACATCTGGAAGTTTCACGTATTACGGGAGATCACTTTTTTCTCCCCGATAAATACATTCATGATGGAAATTTCACCGAAAGCCCCCAGATATCCGGAAACTTGTTAGGGAAGGAAAGCAACCCAGAAAGGATAGATGAACTACTCCATAAATGTGTTTATGTCCTTGTTTCTTCTTCCTCCTCTCTGCCTGTTTATACTGTAATATTTAAAAAAATTTTTTTTTCAACGTTTTTAATTTATTTTTGGGACAGAGAGAGACAGAGCATGAACGGGGGAGGGGCAGAGAGAGCGGGAGACACAGAGTCGGAAGCAGGCTCCAGGCTCTGAGCCATCAGCCCGGAGCCCGATGCAGGGCTCGAACTCCCGGACCGCGAGATCGTGACCTGGCTGAAGTCGGACGCTTGACCGACTGCGCCACCCAGGCGCCCCTGTTTATACTGTAATATTAACAAATGCAGCGTTTTAATGAGCTTTGACGGAATTACCTTCGGAGGGTTGGTGCGGTATGTTCCTTGGAGACGCATAACTGAAGTTCCCAGTTTCTGGAAGGAAGTCTGTTCCTCATTAGCTGGGACAGCTAAGAGTGTGCTGGCTCAAGAGAGAGGGGGCCACAGCTCCAGCCCACCTGTGCCTGCACAGGACCGGCCGTGTCTCTGCCCTGCTGTGGAGTCACCCCAGGGCTTTCATTAAAAGTGTCAGGTGGTTTCCCTGGAGGGACTGCTGATGCAATGTCATGTGGGTGTCTCTGGAGGAGCAGTCCTGACACCTACTAACAGTCTGACAAACGGTTAAGTAGCTGTTTTGAGCCCAGGTTGAGAGCTCCAGCGTCGTCTACCTGAGCGCTAAGCGGGAAGCTCGGGTTCTCTTTCAAGTTCATGGTTGTTAAAGAGGCAGTCTGGAGTCCCTCCCCACCCAAAACCTACCCGCTGCCCTGACAAACACACTCCCCGAGTAAAACTGCCTGGAAATAAGCAAGACTTTACTATTATTGTTATTATTATTATTATTTTGCAAGATGTAGATGGGTTTTTGTATTGGTTTGATTTCGGAACCCAACCCCCTGGAAATTTGGGGAGTTTCCCAGGGCACGTTTGGGAGAAGAGGTCAGAGCCTCCTTGCGTTGACAGGAAGTGAAAAGCCATCACCTCTTTTCTGAGCTCTGGCATTTAGGACCCCGGTACTTGGCTACGCGGGAGCAATCTGATGCTTCCTCCGAATCAGAAAGCACTTCTTGTGTCAAGTGCCACAAAGGAGCAGGAGTAGAGAATTCATATTAGAGGCAGCCACACCAGGGGCCGGTAATAGGAGCATCTGGGAGGCTAGTTTTCCCCGGGAAGCGGAGGCCCCACCAGACTTTTCCTGGGGTGAGATACTGACTGAGGGTCTTGTGCCTGAGTATGTCGAAACACCCTTTGGTTTCTAGTGATTTTCAAGCCGCAATTTTCCCATCTTTGTGGTGATTCTGAGAGCTAATATTAGTTTAGTCAATTCCTTCTCTGTTAAATTTAGACAGGGGCCGTTTCCATGTTATAATTGACAACCCCGACTCATCCGTTTATGTCTCCATGGCTTGGCCATTGTCTACTGGCCACTGAGATCATGGCATTGACTTAGAAGCTTTGGCCAGGCATCCAAGTGTCCAGACCACTAGTCCGTTGAATGGAATCTCCTGTTTAATAATGACTTTTGGGGCGCCTGGGTGGCGCAGTCGGTTAAGCGTCCGACTTCAGCCAGGTCACCATCTCGCGGTCCGTGAGTTCGAGCCCCGCGTCGGGCTCTGGGCTGATGGCTCAGAGCCTGGAGCCTGTTTCTGATTCTGTGTCTCCCTCTCTCTCTGCCCCTCCCCCGTTCATGCTCTGTCTCTCTCTGTCCCAAAAATAAATAAAAACATTGAAAAAAAAATTTAAAAAAAAATAATGACTTTTAGCATGCATCTTCTTTTTTTTTTTTAATATAATATTCATGCAGACTCCTTCACATGATGCACAGTACCTCAGAGCTCCTGGTTATTAAGTTAATTAGATGTAGGTTCAGTGACCTAAATGGTAGGCCAGTAGGTCAAGAGGCCTGAGTACTCTCTGCATTAGACCCTGGCCTGGTATTCCTCGACCATTTGTTGGAGAGCATCTGTTCTTATGCCCCCAATTAATTTAGCACGCACCGCTTTGTAGAGTGTCACTGCTGCAGAGGCCGGCGATGTGTTCATGTTGTATGGACATTATAGAGCCATCCATTCTGTCCCTGACAGTTCCGATTCTAGATCCCTCTGCCAAACCTAACAAAAGGGGAGAGCATTTCTTTTCTTCTTTCTTTCTTTCTTTCTTTCTTCTTTCTTTCCTTTGACAGTAGCTTTCTGGGTTCAGCTTTGGATTTGGGATTTTCTAACCTTTTATTTGTTTATTTATATTGTCTTTTGGAGGATATGTGAGGTGGGGTGGAAAAAGAAGAGGTGAGATGAGAGAAGTAAGGGTCAGGCTTCGTTCCTTTTAAGATAAAAACTTTGAACTTGCTTTATGGAATTCTTTCGCATGTTTTCGAGCAGCAAAAATGCAGCATATGTGTTCTCATAATGTACTAAATGTATAAGATCATAAGTGTTCTTGGCCACTCCCCGCAGAGAAGTTTTACCTCCTAAATAGCCCTGTTTATACTTTTTCTCCCTTCTCTCACGATCATTAAAAGCCTATAGGTTATCCTAGGCTTTCAGCTATCTTATCTATCTATAGGTAATTATCTATTACTATCTATCTATCTATCTATCTATCTATCTATATTTTAAATGTGTATTTATTTTTGAGAGAGCCTTAATGGGGGAGGGACAGAGAGAGGGAGACAGAGGATCCAAAGCAGGCTCTGCGCTGACAGCGGTGAGCCCACTGTGGGGCTCGCACTCATGAACCATGAGATCATGACTCTAGCCGATGTCGGATGCTCAACCGACTGAGCCACCCAGGCACCTGTAAAACAGAAGCTCCTCTCTGTTTGCTGCCTACATTCTCCTTGAGTCGAGAAGAGCTTCTGTTTTAAAACAAATACAAAACTGGACTCCCTCACCTGCCAGATTGACACCTGCTCCTATGTGACCTGTGTGGCCACTGGATGTCAGTCCTGCATCTGGGTTGCATATGAGTCCCTGTCTATTAGGTTCTCCTCTTCCGGCGCGTGTAGATTCTGTCGGTGTCCTGAATTCCCACACAAGACATGCTGGAAAGAGATGCTCACTTTTGCCCTTTCAGCGAGCAGTCTTACTGGTATAAAGTGCATGACTTTTATTCACTTGTCCTCTGTTACTTTTGCGATTCATTTATCTCTGACCAAGGAAAATTCTTGGCCTTGACCAATGTCTTGTGTTCTCTTTCCAGGGAAGAGCGATCCTTTTTGCTTGTTGGAGTTAGGCAATGACCGACTTCAGACACACACCATTTACAAAAACCTCAACCCTGAGTGGAACAAAGTTTTTACATTGTAAGTGCTTTAGCCTCCAGAATATCAAGGAGCAGTTTTAACTTAGAGACCAGTTAGCCGTGATATGTTTGGGGCAGGCTGGGGCTCCTGAGTGGAACGTTCTGTCCATTTTTATGAGCGAAGGATGAATCTTATTATTTTTTTCCTTCTAAACACCTTTTATCCTTTCATTTTATAGAGTGTTAATAATAGATAAGGCCATTTGGAACTGCAAGGGAGTGTTATAGGAGACATTTGTAAGGTAGATCTTTCAGTAACTCAATCTGTTAGTAGGTGGAAGCTTCCATATATCCAGACAAATTCATTCCTGAGTTAAAGCAAATTACACATGTAGATCTGCCTTAAATTCAAGTTTATGTGTGACAACATTATTATAAGGCCTAAAGACTTGTATTATGCCAGAGTCTTTTTGAAAATACAAGTTTTCTGTGATTTCTCAAAGAGTCCCAAAGTCTCCTTGAATTCCAGTTTGTCTGAATGACCCCTGCTCCACAGGGATGCCCTGTCTACTCTTTCAAATTCAGGCATTTAGAAAGATGGATTTATTTCTTGGTTTGCTTTAGATTCTGAGGTGCCTGGGCTTCAAGGGGAAGCACCTGTTGAATTGGGGTCAAATGATAGTTCACTGCCCTTACAATACTGAAGAAATGTTGGGCTTATAACCAAAAGAATACCGTTTGAATGGAGTTGATGATTTCCAAGTAGAAAGTTCTCAAGGGTTGAAACTGAATTCACAATCAACAAACTCCCAACATACAAAAAAGTCCGACACTTTTTTGTTGCACAGGTAAATCCTACCAAACAATTAAAGAAGAGTTAACACCCATTTTTCTCAAACTTTTGCAAAAAATAGGAGAGAAGGAAAACTCCTAAATTCATTCTATGAGACCAACATTACCCTGATTCCAAGACCAGATAAAGACACCACAGAAAAAGAGAACTAACTATAAGCTAATACCTCTGATGAACAGAGATGCAAAAATCCTCAATAATATATTAGCAGGCAGAATCCAACAATACATTTAAAAAAAAAAAACATTCACCACAATCAAGTGCGGTTTATTCCTAGGATGCAAGGATGGCTCAATATTTACAAATCAGTTAACATGCTATATCACATAAATAAGAGGATAAAAACCATACGGTTATTTCAATAGATGCAGAAAAAGCATTTGACAAGGTACAACATCCATTCATGATAAAAATCCTCAATGAAGTAGGTTTACTCACAGCATCATACTTAATAGGAAAAAAGAGCTTTCCCCAAAGGTCAAGAATAAAACAAGGATGTCCTGTCTCACCGCTTTTATTTAACATCTTCCTGGAAGTCCTAGCCACAGCAATCAGACAAGAAAAAGAAATAAAAGGCATCCAAATTAGTAAGCAGGAAGTAAAACGTTCACTATTTGCAGATGACATGATACTCTATATAGAAAACCCTAAAGATTCTACCAAAAACCTACTGGAAGTGATACATGAATTCAGTAAGGTTGTAGGATAAAAATCAATATACAGAAATCTGTTGCATTTCTATATGCTAATAATGGAGCAGCAGAAACAGAAATTAATAAGACAATCCCATTTATAATTATACCAAAAATCATAAAATACCTAGGAATAAACTTAACTAAAGAGGTGAAAGATCTGTACTCTGAAAACTATAAAACATTAGTGAAAGTTCCCAAGGATCTGTGAAAAGTGGATTAACTCTCCTAAGCCAGTTTGCACATTGTCATACGAAAGATTTTCTTGTTTGCTCAACACATTGCTAATGACCATGGCTCCATTTTTCATCAGGGGTGATGTCTGGTTTCTGGTCAACGTAAAAAATGTTTCTAAATATGCATGGGGATTTTTAGTATTTTGCGTTTCAACACTAGGAAATTTTCTATAAATCTCAGCAAAAGTGATTTTCACCGCCCTTTTATTTTTAAGGGAATTCTTCATTAATTTATTTTTTTCCTCATTAATTTAAAGACAGTCTTATTGCCTATTTGGAAGCTACTTTGAAATCACTGTCCTTTTACTCTCCTCATTCTGTCTCTGATTCTTTATCCTCCTGTTTCTTTAATAGTCCTACCCTCGAGTGCGCATATGCATGGAAAATGTCAGAGTAAAAAAGTTGACTTTTTTTTTTTTTTCACAGGGATGTCTGAATCTTCCATGATGGAAGGTTTGGGAATAGAGTTCAGTTTGATTTAATTTTTGGAATTTAATTAAATGGTAGTTTTATACTCTAAGGGCATACAGGCTTAATTAGTGAAACCGTGTGTTCAGATCTTCATGGAACAGACTCCACTTATGTGTTTTTGTATATAATAGGTGGTACATTTCTTGTTTCAGTCCTATTAAAGATATCCACGATGTTTTGGAAGTGACAGTGTTTGACGAAGATGGAGATAAACCTCCTGATTTTCTTGGAAAAGTTGCCATTCCCTTGCTGTCTGTAAGTTACCGTTGTTAATATACAGTTCGTAAGTCATTTTACGGTTGACGGGTTTCTATGGTCTAGGGTTGTTTTATCTTTGTCAGTCTGAGGGGGGGGGAATCCCCCCTGCTATAGCAGGAAACAACTATTTTATTCCTCATCCTTTTCCAGTATTTTCAGTAGTTTCAGATATAAACTAACATAATCTTCTCTGTGTCAGTCAAATATTGCTTTGACCGACAAAAACCTTTCGACTAGTCTTCCAATTTGTTCTCAGTCTTTCCGTCCTAAGGCGGGAGTTTCTGTTTGGTTTCCGGGAATACAGATCCGTGACTGATTTTCCATTCGTTAATGAAAAACATACACGTATTTCTATATTACCTCCTCACTGCCCATTTCGTCAAAGATTAGTTGCTGGTAACTGCCAAGTGGTTCTCAGCTCTACTGAAGACCATTTTCTCAAAAGTTCTCTTTGCCTTCATAGTAGTTAGGTTTGCTCTCAGTCTCAAAAGATGCTTTGCGGAAGAAAGTAGAGAGCTTCTTTTGGAAAAAGTGCCATTTCAGTTAAAAGGCAACATAACAGAAAAAGCAAAGAGATGAATGAAAAAATACCCTAAAAAAGTCAGAGGAGAAAGCACCAAATAATGCCTTTACGTGGACAAAGGAGGGAAGCTGTGCAAAGACTGCATCTGACTTCACCTATTAATTGGACATTAATGTTTATACCAAATGTATTCTTCCAGAAGAGAGAATTTTAGTTTTTCATCCAACCATAAATATGTTTTCTTATAGAGATGTTATGGTCTTATTAGTCCATAAGGCCTTATTTATTTCTTCCCGAAGACTTATTTCTTCAAACTGTTAGTGCATGTTTTAGGAGGAGAGGTCTTTAACCGTGATATCAGACTAGCTCCCATGATGCCTACAGGGGGAAGGAACGCTGCATCCCTCAGTATCTTTTCTGGTTAATTTACCTGGTGTTGAGCGCCTGGTTAATTTCTCGCCAAATTCTCTTCTCCCCAGTGTTCCTCTAGGAAAAGGGGTGAAGCCGCTGTCCTCTTGTAGATTTGGCTCCTGCCAAATGCTCAGACCCATCAGTAGTAGAACACACTGACTCTCAGGGACGAGAGGGCAATTTGGAACTTTTCTCTCTTTTTATTACAACTTTGTCAGTTACTCCTGAAGGAATACATGTAACGAGAGCTTAGGACCCAATTTTAGAGGGACCTAAAGGGACAGGAATCAGAGACCCTTCTTTACAATTCAGTTCCTTTTCTTCTCAATTATTTTGGGCAGGACAGAGACGTTTCTTTTCTTGTTTTTTATTTATTTTTGTTTTTTTAATGTTTATTTATTTTTGAGAGAGAGAGAGTACAAGCAGGGGGAGGGGCAGAGAGAGAGGGAGACACAGAATATGAAGCAGGCTCCCAGCTCTGAGCTGTCAGCACAGAGCCCGACGCGAACCTACGAATCACGAGATCATGACCTGAGCGAAGCCGGACGCTTAACTGAGCGAGCCACCCGGGCACCCCTCTTTTCTTGTTTTTAGAGATAAATCCACAGTAACACGTGTCATTCCTTGCTGGGTAAACACTACATGGTGTCATTTTTAACCTCCCTCTATTTTACACGTGAAAGTTTTGTGTCATTGGTCGTTCTCTGATACCAACAAATTGACCCACTTTCTTCCCTCCCGTCCTCCCTTGTAATGTACAGTGTCTCCATGCCGTTGGGTTAGATCTAAGAAGTTACCTCTGCCTAAATCAGGTTTGCGGTTTCTCAGCCTTAAGTGCCATTGACATTTTGGGATGGGTCGTGGTCTGTTGCAGGGGGCTGTCCTGTGCATTGTAGAATCCCTGACCTCTACCCCCTAGATGCCAGGAGCACCCATCCACTCCTCACTGTTGTGACAATCAAAGATGTCTACAGACATTGCCAACCGTTCCGAAGAGGGGCAAAGAGAACCACTGACCTAACTTAATGCAGTTTTCAAACTGCATCCTTCAAGATGCAAAGTAGAGTGATTTATGAAAGACTTTGTTTAAATGCAAGGAGCCCCCTCACCCTCTTAATTTTTTTCTGGTTGCCGATAAGCTGCCCACGGTCTATTCATTTGTTTGAGGGATAGTTATCAAATGTTCAGCTTGTGCCAGGCATTGTGTCAGGGGGCAATGCTCTAAGAAGGACCGCAGTGAAGGTATCTTCTCCCCCGGAACTTGTATTTGGTTGCAGGAGTCCATAAACAGAACAAACAAATGAGCAAAAGGCAAGACAACGTGTTAGGTGGTTAAAAGGTGCCATGTAGAAAGCAAAGCAGGATACGTTCCGAGGATATGTTCGGGGAAGGGGCACAGTTTTCCATGGACCGACCAGGGAGGGCCTCGCTTCGGGGGGACATTTGAATGAGAACTTTAAGGAGGTGAGAAAGAAAGCCGTGTGAATATCTGGGGGAACTCTTCCAGGCAGGAAATCTTCCAAATCCAAAGGCTCTAAGGCAGTGCCCTGACTGTCCAATTCCAGAAAGATCACAGTGGACAGTGTGGATGGAGTGGAGTAGGCTGGGGGGAGAATCACAAATGTGGAGCAAGACAGGACACAGGGGCAGAGTGACGCGGGAAAGGGGTAAGACTCTGACAGTCTAAAAGTTTGAAGGGCTTTGGCTCTTTCCTAGTGTCGATGGGAAACCACAGGGAAGGTTCAAGCCGGGGGGGGGGGGGTGCTTGCTGTGGTTTACACTCTCTAATTCTGATATTAAAGGACTCTGGCACCCCGAGAAATAAGCCCAGATCTGACAGTTCTCTGCCACGTAAAGTGTAAAGGCAGTGTGGCCTGGGCCACGTTCTCATGAGGGACTTCAGGGCCCGGGAGCGTTGAGTTGAATACGCTTCAGAAGCTGCCCTTTGGAGTGGCTGTTTCAGTTCAGACTCATTTCCGATTGTCTGACTGACGAATCGGGCGAGTGATCAGATCTTACGGTGGATCTGTTTTGGCTCCTCCTGATATGCGGTGGCCCACCTGTTCCATGCGCTCTCCAAACAAATTCATGCTCTACCTAAACTGTAGAGGTAGATATGATAGAAAAAAATGCCATAACCCTCAGTATCTGTAACAGGCAAATTTTAAGTTGTTCATTAATTCAGCAAACATTCAGTTTTTGAGTAATTCTAACTTGTGTTTTGGAGAATATATATATATATATTATATATATATTATATACATGTATATACATATATATTGTATATATGTGTGTGTGTGTATATATATAATATATATATGTTTATTTATTTTTGAGAGAGAGAGAGAGACAGAGCCTGAGTGAGGGGAGGGGGGACAGAGAGAGAGAGAGAGGGACACACAGAATCTAAAGCAGGCTCCAGGCTCTGAGCTGTCAGCACAGACCCCGATGCGGGGCTCGAACCCGCGAACCGTGAGATTATGACCTGAGCCGAAGTCGGACGCTCAACCAACTGAGCCACCCAGGCGCCCCAGAGAATGTATTTTAACATTTATTTAGATCTGTGTTTTTCCCTTTATTTAATATCTACTGAATAATGCTTAATTAACACGTCTTGGGCTGTGCATTTATAATACATTAAATCATTAATTCTCTGAAAACCTCATGTGGCAGGCTTGATTATTATTATTATTATTATCATCATTATTATTACTGCTATGGACAAATGAGGAAACGGAGGTACAGGAAGGATCCTGTTGCTGGTAATTAGTCGGGGCTGGATTTGAATGAGGCAGTCTGATGTCAGAGCCTGGGGTCCTGAGAGGAAGTTATACTTCCATAGTGCGTACCTGTTACGTAGACATCATGCCGAAAGCAATGACCAGGATGTGTTTTGTGCAGCCACTGGTCTCAGTGCCATAGGATGTGGACGGGTGAGACGCAGAGTTGAAGACTGGCCCATCTTGGCTGATGCCTGTGGAATGAATGCACACGACCCCAAACACCTTTTTTTCTTTATCGAGGTATATTTGGCACAGAATGTTGTATTAGTGTGCAGGGTGGTGATGCGACCAGCCTGTATGGGATGCCACCCTCCGTCACCGTACAATGCTATCACAATAGCATTGGCTGTATTCCCTATGCCGTACCCTTCATCCCCAGGACTTCCTGGTTCTACCCCTGGAAGCCGCGACCTCACGCTCCCCTTTACCCATGTTGCCCATCCCCCACGCCCCCCCCCTCTGGCAGCCACCGGGTTGACCTCTGTGCTCACACAAGCCCTGAAACACGAAGTGCTGAAAAGAAGGAAAAGAAAACGCAGAGCGGGAGGGATGGACTTAAGTTTAGGAAGACTTTAGGAAGTGGGGCGTTTGAGCTGGCCTTACAAGGAGGCTGGTGTCGATAATGTGCTAAGTGCATTTCAACCTGTTAAATAAAAAGCCTGTTCTGAAGTCACTGTTTCTTTGAATCAGGGTGAATGGGCCGACTGACTATGGGCTCATTTAAAAAAAACCCACGTTCTAAAATCAGTATATCTGTTAATGGTGGCAGAATTGTGCAAATCATGTACATATGTTTAGATACACAGAATCCAGGCCAGCGGGTCACTCTTCCATATTTTTCATTTTTGTTCAGGTCCTCAAATCAGATAGTTGCTTTTTGAATGGCTATATAGATAGGGAAAACTTTTTACTCATTAAAAACAGAAAATTGCCATTAGCATGGATTATAATCTGAAGACTTCTAATCTGTGCCCATTTTTACATTATTCCAAGCATCTTCTAATCAATAACATAGTAAATATGCATTAGAAAACAAAGCACATTTTAGAGTTTTAAAATATTTCCAGCATAGACACTATCTGCTCATCATTATCCGATTCAGTTAGAGTTGTTTAACATTTCCATCCATAATCAAGTGATTCTCATTGGGTCCTGAAAATCAAGCTGGGTTCTTCTCCTCCAGGAGCATTTCTTTTTCTTCAGACCTATGGTTAGCATTTCAGAATAATGGAACGGGCCCATGTAGGAAGGAAGACTTAGAAAATCCACTTCCTGCAAAATAGGAAAAGCATCTATCTATTTATTGTTAATTCCTAATATCTAAGAGAAGATCGTCTGTCATTTGAGGAGGGTCCTACGTTTTGATACAAATTTGAGACCTCTTGGGCGAGCCATCCCAACAGATGCAGTGGAATTCATGATCAGGAAACATAGGCTTTGTGCAGCCCGTGACAGTCTCTGTGAATCCATGTGCACGAGAACAAGCTGCACCAGCAACGGCTTCACTTAATTAGCTTTATGGGACAAATTTTCTGTAATTGCTTGTACCAAATAAATGCCCATACACATCTTCATTTGCATTTCCAATTAAGTATTTGCCTGTTTCACCTATGATGGGTTTTGTGGATTGTAATGGACACAGTTACACAATCATATTTTTTTTCAAGTTAATGCTGAAATGTTGGCCGTTAAGATAAAGAATATTTATTTTTTAGAGTTTATTTATTAATTTTGAGAGAGAGAGAGAAAGAGAGTGAGTGCAAGTGTAGGAGGACAGAGAGAGAAGGGGGAAAGAGAGAGAGAGAGAGAGAGGGAGAATCCCAGGCAGGCTCTGCAGTGTCAGTGTAGGGGCTCAAACTCATGAACCATGAGACCATGACCTGGGCCGAAGTCGGATGCTTAACTGACTGAGCCACCAGGCACCCCAATAGTATTTATATTTTACTTTACATTAATGTATATGGATGTCTAGCCCGCCTGAAAATTTTAGCGGGGCTAAAATGGCTGAAACACAAACACTCAACTCTCCACCCTGATATGTCCTTTGAAATAAGTTTTTCAAAAGATAAAATAAGGCAAGTTTGTCTTATTGCCCCCGGAAACTAGGAAAGGATACCTTTAATGTGCTGGAATCCTCGTGAACCATTATGTAGTATAGAAGGTGGGTGGTATTTGATGAGGACGGACAACCTAAGGGAGAAAGAATAATGCCTTGTGGGATTCCTCTGATGTCTTGGAACAAGAGTATAGCAAGTATAAATCTGAGCATGCTATACGTGATGGTAAGTGCTGAATGGGTTAAACTTTTCTTTAGATGGAAAAACCTGTTACAATGAGTAGATGCATACAGTTTAGCTACTGCGTCTTTGAGACGGGCCACATGCCGTAACACAGAAGTGAGTGAGCAAAAGTGTAACACGTACATGTAAACAAGGGGTAACTCAGAAACATACAGAGGAGATGATTTTATGGGTCCCCGAACGATTTCATTACCAATGAACATAAGGCAGACATGAATCGTTATGTGAATAATTTCCCACAGAAGTATGTATGTATGTTAAAAAGTATTTGAACTGTAAGAAAAAAAAATTGCCAACTGAGAAACACAAAATGATTATATCATCTGTGCAGTTTTAAAAATATCAGACACACAAAAATAAATAAGGCTGTAATGTGATGTGTTTTGAAGGCCCAGATGTTTGAAATTCCAAGTTCCACAAAGCCAATGCTAATAGCTAAAGCTCCTGCACACCATCCCAAAGCTACTAAATTTCTAGGGCTGAGACCCTGGAATCTATTTTTTTTTTTTTTTTTTAGCAAGTTCTTAGATGAGTTTTAGGCATCCTGAAACAGTGATTCTCAAATTTTAGGGAATAAGCAATAAGCTTAATCTAATATATATGCAGAGACACACACATAAATATATAAATATTCTGCTCAAATACCTATTTATTGTGTTTAAATATTGGTCATGTTGTGGGCTCACGACTGCCTCAGTAGATTCCAAAAAGAAAGAAACGATATTGTGGTCACAGTGTTGGGCAGATATATTAATAGCAAAAATGAAACAAGCAATCAGAACATTTGGTGGGAAAAAAAAAATCCCAAGTAGCTAAGGTAGATAACCAAAAGTACAGGTTACAGACTTTTTAGAAATTAGCAATGAAATACTCTACATACAAACTGTGGATAAAGGCCAAAAGTATTACTCAGAGGAAATCCTTACCATAAATGTTTTCGTAATTAAACAACAAAGGTTGAAAATCAATTAAGCATCATAACAAAAGGTAAACTAAAATAAATAAAATTAAATAGGAGTTTGGGAAGATGAGAAAAAAGAGCAGTAATGTAGAAAATATATAAACAGTATATTTGATAGATCCAAATGTTCGTTTCTTCAAAATCCAATGAAATGGAGAAGCTGCTTACGAACCTAATGAAAAAAAGGAAAGCATATATTACTAAGACTAAGGAAACGAGAGATATAGGGATTGCTATGAAGAGCATAACTAAATTTTACAGAAGAGTACGGAAGAAAACTTGAATAAATATACATACGGACATATCTTGAGAGAATTTGGATGTTGTAGAGGTGTGAGATCTCCCCAGATTACTATAAGTATTTTTTTAAAGGTTGGTTTTGCTGGTTTTTAAATTTTTTTTACCGTCTTATTTTATTTTTTAAGAGACAGAGAAGGACAGAGCACGAGCAGGGGAGGGGCAGAGAGAGAGGGAGACACAGAATCCGAAGCAGTCTCCGGGCTCCGAGCTGTCAGCACAGAGCCTGATGCGAGGCTTGAACTCGTGAACTGCGAGATCATGGCCTGAGCCAAAGTCGGATGCTCAAGTGACTGAGCCACCCAGGCAGCCCGATTACTATAAATATAATACAGCTCCCCATTTGGAAAAATTAAGTGCAAAAAAATAGAGTGAAAAATTATGTTTAAAATATAATTAGAGAAACCTGAATATCAGGTATTGAACGCATTGTACAGTGAAACAATTTAATTATGGAAATATTGGGAAGAAAATCATCAAAGAATTCTACTCTTTTCTCCCTGTGTCCTCCAGTCTTCTCCTCCCAATAAGAAAATAACAGATTCGGGGCGCCTGGGTGGCGCAGTCGGTTAAGCGTCCGACTTCAGCCAGGTCACGATCTCGCAGTCCCGGAGTTCGAGCCCCGCGTCAGGCTCTGGGCTGATGGCTCAGAGCCTGGAGCCTGTTTCCGATTCTGTGTCTCCCTCTCTCTCTGCCCCTCCCCCATTCATGCTCTGTCTCTCTCTGTCCCAAAAATAAATAAACGTTGAAAAAAAAAATTAAAAAAAAAAAAGAAAAGAACAGATTCATATTGTTTAAAGAGCAATTTTTTTCCTTTAAACTGTAAGGGCACTGGCATTCTTACATTACTGAAATGTACTAGGGACATAAAGGAAAATGGAAAATTTGTGAATTTATTCCTTGAGACTAGAAGAATTCTGATATTAAAAAAACACAGAGTTAACAACAGTAGCAAAAAAGAAATCCTACGCCTTTCATGGAAGACCAGTGAGACTTAGCACATTAGGAAACATAATTGTGTAATTTATATTATTCATATATTAACGGAGAAAAAAAAAACTTCAATAGATGCCAAAGGTGCACTTGATAAAATTTAACATCTGTTCTTGATTTATGAAAAAAAAAGTTTAATAAATAAGTAATTGATTTGATGTATCAGAAGTATCACAAACATCAGACTTATTATTGAGAGACCAGAGATATTCTGAATTAATGAACTTCTATACTGACAAAATTAACATTAAGTTTTTTACGTCAGATCCAGCCAATGTAAAAATAAGAAAAATTATATTTTAATGAAGGAAACCATAGTATCTATCTGATAATATCACATTATATATAAATAAGTATAAAGAAAATTAGTAAGTAGCATTTTGGAATAAACAAAGGTCAGTAAAGGTATAACCAGGATCAAAATTAAGAAAAAAAAAAAAAAAGAGTAGCTTTACCCAGTAGGAAAACATTTTAAAAACTTAAAGCACCAAAGGGTTTAATAGCAGGAAACAAACAAACAAACAAAAAACAATTATAATGCTTAAGACCTATGTGAGAAAGTTCTAGAACTGTACTAAAAGACATGAAAAAAGACAAAACAATTGGAGATCACTGTATATATAATAAACCTGAGAGATGAAGTCACTGAGGAAAGGGATAAACGAAGTGATCACCATATAATTGATTCTGGGAAAGTCAGTTGCTTACTCATCAGGGAAAAATGCATCCGTGTGTTACACTGAACACAATAACTATTTTACCATGAATTAAAGGTCAAATACTTGGAATAAACTCCGTAAATAAAACGGCTAATAAAACGGGGAAGTCTTCTGTAAGAAAACCAGGAACGCTAGAGGAAAACAAATCCTAGGAGGTCAATATGGTGAAACAAATGTTGCCATTGTAAATGAAAACACAAAGTAAAAACTGCTTGCCGCATAGAAACAGATGGATAATGTCACTAACATAGAACGCGATCGTTTTTTTCATCTATGAGGAAGGGACGGTCAGTCTAGGGGAAAAGTTGATTCAAACAGGTGTAAATCCAAACAGCTGATAGGCACCCTGGGTTGGCACCCAGTCTTGTCCCCCTAACTGGCTGCGTGATCTTTGACAAGGCACTTAACCTCTCCGTCTCCATGTTTTCCGAGATGACATGAAGGTAATTCTGCCTGCCTCGGAGGTCTGTGGTGAGGATTTCAGTGGTTTGGTGAATATATAGTGAGTACAGGAGCACACTGTATGTGCTTCCAAGTATAATCAATCATCTTCATCGCCCTTGTTTTAGTAATGTAAATGATCAAATTAGGTTAGCAGTGGGATTAACAAATACGGTAAAGATTTTTCATTTCCAGGGGTTCTTAAGAGTAGAAAAAGGACTCTCTCAAACGCTGTGGGACAGAACCATCACTTCGTACAAGCCTGGTAGAAGGCACTTAGACAAAATGGATTAAAATTTAATATACACAACCTCTGAGCATCTATATTCTAGGTATTTATACCCATGGCCACACAGATGCTAAATGCCAGAAGGGGGAATTGAATCTAAATCTAGCTTCACAGCCCTAGCACTGTCCACTGTTAATAAACATATGAAAGAAAATGTTCAGGCTCATTAGTTGTTAAAAAAAAGAAAAAAAACACCCACATATTAAAACAACCTGAGGACATTTTATTCCTCTGAAATTGCTGTATATTAAATAAAAATTCCTGCAGTTGGCCACGTTGCAAGGAAATAGAGATAGGCTTATTCACTGAGGCTAGGAGTATAAATTAATACAGAATCTGAGAAGGGCTAATTGACAATACTTGGCCAAACCCACAAAAAATAGGTATGTGCTATGACTCAGCGGTTCCACTTCTAGGAATTTGTTTTTGGGAATGCATCATGGATGCACAAAGGTGGCTATGTGTAAAATCATCACGGTGTTTAAAGTGAAAAATTGGAAACGGTCTGGGGCGCCTCGGTGGCTCAGTCGGTTGCGTGTCCGACTTCAGCCCAAGTCATGATCTCACGGTTGGTGGGTTCAAGCCCCGCATGGGGCTCTGTGCTGACAGCTCAGAGCCTGGAGCTGCTTCGGATTCTGTGTCTCCCTCTTTCTCTGCCCCTCCCCCACTCGCACTCTGTCTCTCTGTCTCTCAAAAATAAATAAACATTAAAAAAAAATTGGAAAGTCTTTGCAATTAACGATGAACGGTTGGTTAAGTTAATTATAGATGATCCATAAGGTGCAATACCATCCTAAATTATGTAGAAGAATTGACTATTACACCAGGGAATGATTCCCATACCTTTTTTCTTTTTTTTCTTATTTAAGAGACAAGTGATTTAGGGGCGCCTGGGTGGCTTGATCGGTTAAGTGTCCAACTTCGGCTCAGGTCATGATCTCACAGTCCGTGGGTTCGAGCCCCGCATCGGGCTCTGTGCTGACAGCTCAGAGCCTGGAGCCTGTTTCCGATTCTGTGTCTCCCTCTCTCTCTGCCCCTCCCCTGTTCATGCTCTGTCTCTCTCTGTCTCAAAAATAAATAAACGTTGAAAAAAATTTTAAAAAAGAGACAAGTGATTTAAAAATATACAAATTAATATAAGACAAAAAAATAGATGAAAATTTTTATTTTTTATTTTTTATTTTATTTTTTCAACGTTTATTTATTTTGGGACAGAGAGAGACAGAGCATGAACGGGGGAGGGGCAGAGAGAGAGGGAGACACGGAATCGGAAACAGGCTCCAGGCTCCGAGCCGTCAGCCCAGAGCCCGACGCAGGGCTCGAACTCCCGGACCGCGAGATCGTGACCTGGCTGAAGTCGGACGCTTAACCGACTGCGCCACCCAGGCGCCCCATATGATGATGAAAATTTTTAATAAGCAGTTTCTATGTCCTTGTCCTTGTTCTTCATTGCCTTCTGCCCATTATTTCATAACAACCTCTGAGATCTGGATCATTTTGCATTCCCAGTTTACAGATTAGGAAACTTGAAAACAGAGGAGTTTTGTAACTTGTCCAGAGTTATTCAGCCAATCGGAGGCAAGGTCAGAATTTAATCTCCATACATCTGCCTCTGAAGTTCTACATTTTACCCAATACACTAAGATCCTGTTTTCATAAGACGAGTAAATACAACTGTCTAGTGAAAACTAGAGATGTTAAAAAAAAAATAAATATAAACGTGATGTTTTCTTCTTTTAAACCATTTTTATAAATTTTACACAATTCTTATAATTAATGTGTGTTACTTTTATAAGATAGCTTCTATTTTATTTTTTGAAATGCTTATTTATTTATTTTGAGAGAGAGAGAGAGAGAGAGGAGGAGTAGGAGGAGGGGCAGAGGGAGAGGGAGAGAGAGAATCCCAAGCAGGCTCCATGCTGTTAGCACAGAGCCCCACACGGGGCTCAATCCCACGAACCAGGAGAGCGTGACCTGAGTCGAAATCCAGAGTGAGACGCTCAACCAACTGAGCCACCCAGGTGCCCCTGTACCGTTCCTTTTCTTAAACCAACTGTTAGTTTTATTCATGCATATTGATTACGACTAACTTTTCTATTGAATTCGTTGGTAACTGGTCACATCAAGGAAGTTTATAGTAAAGCATAATTCTTTAAAGAGAGTTCCAGGTGAGAAAAAGATTTCGGTCCCTGTTCCACATACCAACTTCTGTTATATGCTGGTTAAAAAAATGTTTTCTAAAAAATGAATGTAGTATCTTTTTGACTAAAAATTTGGTTTTGTCACCCAACTTTTAAAGAGTTACTCGTATTTACTATGCTAATGCTTGTTCAAGAAGATTTAATTTAACTCTTTTAAATAAAAAAATATATATATATTGAATAGTTTAAAGATGATTTCAGGTCAGATTAAAATCGAAACCAGACTGGGGGAGCCTGGGTGGCTCAGTCGGTTAAGCGTCCGACTTCGGCTCAGGTCGTGATCTCACGGTTCGTGGGTTCGAGCCCCGCGTCGGCCTCTGTGCTGACAGCTCAGAGCCTGGAGCCTGCTTTGGATTCTGTCTCTTTCTCTCTCTGCCCCTTCCCACTTGTACTGTCTCGCTGTCCCTCAAAAATAAATTAATGTAAAAAAAAAAAATCTAAACCAGACTATGTTCTCTGTAACTTGTCCTCTGGCTCCAAAATCCTGAGTCATTACTCAGAAACACACTTCCTGTACTCTTATATTCACTGGCTAATTTAACCAGGAATTAACTCTTAGCATGATCTTTTTTTCTTTTTATTTATTTTTTAATATTTTTATTTCTTTTTGAGACAGAGAGAGAGCACGTGAGCAGGGGAGGTGCAGAGAGAGAGGGAGACACAAAATCCAAAGCACGCTCCAGGCTCTGGGCTGTCAGCACAGAGCCCGATGCAGGGCTTGAACCCACGGACCGCGAGATCATGACCCAAGCCAAAGTTGGACGCTCAACCGACTGAGCCACCCAGGCACCCCAGCATGAGCTTGATAAAACCTTTCTGATAGATCATGTTTTTTTTTCTTTTCTTTTCTTTTTTTTTTTTTTTTTTTTAATAAAAGGACATGAACATGCCCATTTCCCTGATTGTTGAAGTCATATTTCTAATTATATTAAATCCATATTGGGAAGCCTGGGCGGCTCAGTCAGTTAAGCGTCCGACTTTGGCTCAGGTCATGATCTCATGGTTCGTAGGTTCAGGCCCCATGTTGGGCTCTGTGCTGACACCTCGGAGCCTGGAACCTGCTTCAGATTCTGTGTCTCCCTCTCTCTCTGCCCCTCCCTTGCTCCCACCCTCTCTCTCTCTCTCTCTCTCTCTCTCTCTCTCTCTCTCAAAAGTAAATAAACATAAAAAAAAAAGATTAAATCCATATTACTGTTCTGTAGAGATGCCTTCCCCAAATTATTGCGTAATATCTGTGCTTTTTACCTACGAAAAGGTGAGTATGCAAAATGTGTATAAGTCATTTGGAAGAATTGTCTCATAACAGGTTAAAGACACGATCTGTTATTTTACCCAAAGACCCTTATCTTCCAGTGACATTAAATCATCTCAGATGTCAACCCAGGAAGACTCTCCACATGAATTTAGAGACCTCCTTTTGTCATATAACGAAAACTGTATCATCCTTTTTTGCCTTGATAGACAGACATCTAAAAATTAAGTTTAGATCTTAATTTAAGTGACTATCTCATACCTAGAGACAAAAGCATATACAGATTCTCTGCTCTAAGTTTTCTTTTGGCTGCGTTTTAATTGTTCTACCATTTAATAAAGGTCTTAGAATTATAAACTGACAGAAATGATTTTCTGAGTTCTAAGTATAAATGATAAACATAATTCTCGACAGGAAAAATATGGCTAGCTTCCCTTTCCTGTTGTAAAGATGCTTTCATACAGCAGTTTGGCAAGTTGAGATGTTCTAGAACTTTTTGTCCTGTGTTCTTGTGTTGGAGGTTAAATTATATATTAAGACTGTCAAAAATCAAAATATTTAAAAAATAGTCCCTTTGGTTACTATTTCAGTGTTTATTTATAATACTAAGTATTCAACTACATTGCCCTGCTGTTAACTTAAAACATATCCCAATTCAAAATAGGATATTTCCTCTTTCCCTTAGTCTTTCTCTTTTCCCAAAAGATACTCCTTATAGCAGACAGACTGAAAAATTGGAATCAACCAAGTGTTCATCAGTAGGAGAATTAATAGGTTCATATCCGAATATTATATAGCAGTTTAAAGAAATGAGGCAGATCTGTATATGTACAAATTATCAAGTCATATTGTAGATGCACAGTGAAGTTGAAAAATGCTGTTTCCCACAGGCAAAAAAATTTACTGACTTTTTTAAAGGATGTATTTATGAATAATAAATCCTCAATACAAATTTAGGAAGGCTACATGCCAAATTCCTATCTAATTTCCATCCGGGGAAAGGAATTGTGGTATTTGTAGAAATTCAAAGGGGCTTTTTTTTCTGTAATTTTTCAAACGTTTTACAAATGTATAAACTTGCAATTGACATATTGTAAGATAATATTATGTGAAAGTGCCCAACATGAATAGCTTTAATTATATCTCTAGCTTTTAATAACTGATTTAATGTCCCGGGGTGGATTCTGTGTTTTTGCTGACACAATACTAGGACATTGAAAAAGAGGAAAAGATCATTTACCAAAAAACCAAAACCAAATAAAATTACTATAATATATATATATATATTTTTTCTACTGATACCTCAAGTTCTTCTGTTGACCTTTCCTAACCCTTAAGAAATCATGGAAATTTTAAGATAACAGTACAATGACGGTGGGTTGAGGGACAGCTAAATTGGACTGAAGTCAGGTTGGCAAGTTGTCATGCTGTTTTTGTATTTATTTCTTTCAACTTTAACACCCACAATTTATTAAGTGAGACTGTGGATAAAAGAGGAAGCTCAGAATCCTGTTTGGACACCGTTTAGGAAGGAAATCAGGTCTTTATGGGGCACCCCCTTCCTCTTAGCCACTGGCCAGGAAAACCATCTTTCTGTTTAAAACCTATTCAATCCGAGAGGTGGAGTGACTTTGGGAAGGAAGGTGACCTCTCCCTTGTAAAGTGGAATGGCTGTGTTTCCCCCCATGACTTATTCATCTCATTTCCACCACTGTTTATAAGAACACTTGTGCTGAATGCTTATAGTGACAGCAATAGTCAGTTAAAATATGGCTCAAATTCCATGCCCTCAAATTCCCTACGTTAATTCGAATCTTTGCTCATTACAATCGCAAATGGAGCTTTTGGGTAGTTCGAGCTTTACTAATGTCCTTTTGGGGTGAACAGGTATGCTTCTTACAAGCCAAGAGTTTAATCAGTGCCCATACTGCTGTGTATAACAAAAGCATGGCTGGCCCCAAATCTGGAAAGATCTGGTCTTGAAGGGTCGGAGGTCATTTCCAAAATGGAGGTATTTCTCTTAGATGCCTTACATGCCGGGGTCCAGTGGCAGATTAGGGTATAAAGGTGACGTGACCTGCTGACTGAGGGAGGAGATCAGAGGAACTCGTGTATTTTGAAAACTTTTCAGCGTTTTGTGTGTTGTAAATATTTGTGGATTTTGACCTCAGCTTCAGTGATGCTCACGTATTTAATTTGCATTGCTTCACGGCTGTGAAACACCGATCATC
Source organism: Prionailurus viverrinus (assembly GCF_022837055.1). Lineage (NCBI taxonomy): Eukaryota > Metazoa > Chordata > Mammalia > Carnivora > Felidae > Prionailurus > Prionailurus viverrinus. The sequence goes on from NC_062566.1 coordinate 8,512,405, forward strand.
TTATTAAAATCAGTCCCTTTATTCATTTCTCAAAAAAGATTTTAATAACTGCTTTGTTCGGAGAGAATTTTAGACTTACAGAAAAGTTGCAAAGATGATCCAGAGTTCCTATATACCCCTCACCTCGTTTCCCTTGAAGTTAAACTTTTCACATTGCCATGGTACATTTGTCAAAACTAAAAAAAGAAACCAGACATTGTGTTTGACTGTTAGCTAAACTCTGGTCTTTATTTGGATTTTACCAGTGTTTCCACTAAGGTCCTTTTTCTGTGCTGGGATCCAACCCAGGGTACCACATTGCATTTAATCATCTTATCTCCTTCTGTCCTCTCATTTGTGACAGTTTCTGAGTCTTCCTTTTTCCCATGACCTTGGCAATCTTGAGAAGTACTGGCCAGGAATTTTGTAGAATACTTATCATTTTTAATAAATAAAAATGTATAACTGCTGGGAGTTTTGAAAGAAAGCCCACATCGACCTATGAATAATTTGTACGACTGAGTCTTCCACTAATAACCCAGTTTCAGCCTGGTGGTTGTTACTTTATCTTCTTATCAGTTGTAACAGCACTCTCGAATTTAAAGTTGATGCATGATGAATTTCAGATTTGTTGCCTGTCTGCTTCATGTGTGGGTGCCTTGTACAGTCTCAACTTTACCAGTTCAGTTTAACCCCCCTAGAAAGTTTGTATTTTATCTATTGTTTGTGACAGATTCGAGATGGACGACCAAATTGCTACATATTGAAGAATAAAGATTTAGAACAAGCCTTTAAAGGAGCTATTTACTTGGAGATGGACCTCATATATAATCCGGTAAGCCAAGCTGGGCCATACATCCCGGCTTCTCTGTACCTAGCCTGGCGAGACTCAAATCTGCGTAAAATGTTTCTGAAATGTTGCAGCTAGAGAGAGAGAGAGAGAGAACAGGGTTTTAAAACTCAGCTATAAAATCAGTTCGGGACAATCCGGTTTTCAGCTCGTATTAATCCTGTTGAGCCAGTAGAATTGATGGTGTTTAATTCTCAATACATCTAAATGTCAAAGAAAAAGAAAAAAGCAAAAATTGAAGGGGAAATTCGTGTTTTATCTTTATCACCTGTAATGTTCTCTAAGACAACGATTGGGGGTCAGACAGGTATTTTCAAGCCTCTGACATGTTATTTAGTTGTTAAAGTAGATGTCCTGTGAGCCAACACTATCAAGACAAGTAATTACCCATTTGGAAAGTACAGTTAAGGGAGGAATTTTTAAAGCATACCTTAAACCTTTAGTTCAATATAAAATATGTAAATATTCCTTTGCCAATCTTTAGGTGTGGGCATAAACATCTGTTTAAAAAAATTTTTTTTAATGTTTATTTATTTTTTTGAGAGAGAGAGAGACAGAGTGTGAGTAGGGGAGGGGCAGAGAGAGGGGGAGACACAGAATCGGAAGCAGGCTCCAGGCTGTGAGCTGTAGCCCAGAGTCTGATGCGGGGCTCGAACTCACAGACCCTGAGATCATGACCTGAGCCGAAGTTGGATGCTTCACCAACTGAGCCACCCAGGCGCCCCCAAAATCTGTTTTTTTTTTTATAGCATGGATCATGTTTAGTTCTATAACATATTCCTTGCAGCAATATACTCATAACATCTATAATAATACCTAGTTTCTGGTTTTTTGCAAGTGGAGATCTACTTGAAAGATACTCAAACAATCTGAATATAGAATTTTCCAGACTGTTTTTTTCCCATCAAACCATTACCTCAATAACAATATCTTTTTAGTGACTGACCTCGTTATCAAGGCTTTCTAGAGCAACATACATTTCAAGTCTTCGGGTCCATGCTTGGATTTCAATGGTTTCTATGATAATTGATTAAAAATATGGAATTATGATAATGGGCAGAACTGGCATAAACAAGTTCAGAAGTCAGCGCAGTTGATTCTTCGTAGACCTACAATTCGATGGTTGTGAGCAGATTCCTAAGCACGCAGAGAAATGGCCTACTTAGCTGTGACCATGCATATGCCATGGTGTCAGCAGTAGGTTCTAGAAAGGAAAAGGAGAGCACAGGTTAATCCAGTTAGTGGTATACACGAAGGTAGGATAATGGAGCTTTTACAGTAATTATAAGAATGGCGGCCATTTAGTGGCCACCTACAAGGGCCCAGGCTCTGACATTATTTCATTTAATCCTCGCACTAAACCTGGTAAATAGGTATCATTAATGCCATTTTATGATGAGCAAATGGAATTAAATAAGAGAGCTGATTTACTAGTAAATGAGTGAGTCAGCATCCAGCTCCAGATCTTTCTGTCTCTGCAATTATTCCCGTGCTGTCCTGTTTCTTGTTTAGTGTAGCTCAGAAATTATTCATAAAATCAAGGACGGAGACATTTTTATGTTTTTATTCTCCACAATGCTAGAACTCTGGGTACAGTCTTCAGTCTGGAAGTGGTTGGTGTTACTTCCTCTTTTCCCCCGTTGATTTGCCTTCAAGGAAACTCCTAAGTGCATCTTGTGCCACAGATGACCCTTCATTTCCTGTTTTCTTCTGACAAGCACTTGAGTATAGACTACGCACAGGGGCGCCTGGGTGGCTCAGTGAGTGCAGCATCCGACGGTGGCTCAGGGTCGTGATCTCACAGTTTGTGAGTTCGAGCCCCTCTTCGGGCTCTGTGCTGACAGCTCAGAGCCTGGAGCCTGCTTCCGATTCTGTGTCGCCCTCTCTCTCTGCCCCTCCCCTGTTTGCACTCTGTTTCTCTCTGTCTCTCAAAAATAAATGAAACATAAAAAAAAATTTTTTTTTAAATGTCTAGATTATGCACAAAGGTGAAACCTGAGTTTTAGGGAGGAAAGCTTTACGAAAAATACATGCCAGTTATGTGATTTTCCAGTTGTCCATCTGATGAAGAAGGACTTGAATTTTATTCCTTGAGACTTCCCTAGAAGTATGGTGATTGGGACAAACCGCTTCACCTCTCTCAGCCTCAGTTTATTCCCCATAAGATGGGTCTCAGAGGATACATCTCCTTATTTTTCCAAATGAGATTCTCGGTGGAAAGATGTTTCTATAAGCTGGAGACCGGTTTTCACAGACCAAGTATTCCTGGTAAAAATACAGTTTTAAAACCCTGAGAAGGAAGTCTTGCTTTTTAGAGACCAGTCCAAGAACTTCATGAACCCACTCTGGGCTGTGGTTAAAAGACCCCTGGTGATTTTCACAGTGGATACAGCTCACTCCGGAGTCTCCTGGATCCTGTCTCACCTGCCCAAGTGACTAGCTGGTGAAATGAGATCCCCGGAAACACTTGCGGAGCCCAGAGATTAGTCTCCATTTCTCTGCTCCCTGCCGGGGACCTTGGGATCAGAAGATACTGGTTTCCACGTTCTTCCCAGTCATTAACGAGAAAAAGAAGAGAATGAAGTCCATTTAAATGCTGCCCTTTCCTCTTTCTCAACAATGATGTCTTTCTAGGTCAAGGCGAGTATTAGGACCTTTACTCCCAGAGAAAAGCGCTTTGTTGAAGATAGCCGCAAGCTGTCCAAGAAGGTAGGTGGGTACAGTCAACTGGCTTGTGAGTACACTTAGCACAGGAAGTGCTTATTAGTCATTACTTAGCGGCTCGCCCCACCTCCCTCCTCCCCTCCCTTCCGTCCTTCCTTCCTCCCACCCTCCTCTTCCTCCCTTTCCTCCTCTTCCTCCCCTTCCTCCTCCTCCTTCTCCATGTCTCCCTCTTCTCTCTCTGTCTCTCTCTCTCTCTTCCTCCACCCCAGCATCTCTCTCCAGCCCCGCTCCTTCCTTGTCCTCCCATCTGTCCCAAAGCAAGTCAGCACAACAAGAAGGGAAAGACTGGAAACCTATGTTGGATGAAGGAGAAGGAGTCAGCCGCCCATTGATCTCCTGGATCATTCTGTAACCTAGTGTCAGCCTCTGTAGACGTTCTCCCGAATTTACTGGACGTGCCTAGCCTCCTTCAGGTAGAGCCAGTTCCCTGTCTGCCCTTCCAAGGCTTCCGGGAGGTGCTGTGCCCAGAGAGTCCTTCAGTGGAGCAGCCCAGCGGATCTTAGGGGCGTCTAGCCTGGAGGTCACCCACGGCCTGCTGCTGCCACGTTCTTATTGTCTAAATATTTGGAATGTGTTGGCATTTTACCTCCTTATGAGTTAACTGCCCCCGCCCCCCTCCACCGCCGCCTGTTTCCCTTAATTCCTCTCTCATCAGTTTAACAAAAAGTGAAGATCGTGGCCCAGTAGGGAAAGTTTTGAATTTTTTTTTTTTTTTACCGTGACCTTTATGTTTCTTCTCAGAGTCCCTCCCTGTCTTATTCCGATGACACAGTTCAGAATTTCACTCGGTACCTATTGTCCCTCTTCAGTTGTGTAACAAAGAACAAAGTGTCCCTTTTTTAAAGCGTTTATTACTTCCACCATTTCCTGAGGGGTGAGCAGCTGTGGATTACATAAAGCGGTTAAATATAAATGCATCTCCTCAGCCTTTCGTTTCCCATGAACTTGTGGGCACACTTGGGAAGGGCCTGGAATGTCTTTCGAAGGGAGCATCCCAATGTTTTCTTTCGGCCTGCCATACCATGGAGTGTAATATGTGTTGGGTGTAATCTGAGTAAATGTCATTTCTTCTTCTTCTTCTTCTTCTTCTTCTTCTTCTTCTTCTTCTTCTTCCTCTTCATCTCCTCCTCCTCCTCTTCTCCTCCTCCTCCTCCTCCTCCTTCACTACCAATGCCTCGTGCCCTATTTACTTGCAAGTTAAAACCCAAGTGGAGGTAGGTGGGGTAGCTGCTTGGCAAACAAGTTGAAATGAATCTGGGTACCACTGGGAGAAAAGACGTGTCCTTTGCCAAACAGGACCTGCACGTGGGGTGGCTTTGAGCTCTGAGAGCATCAGGGGACTGGGGGGCTGAGAGCCTGGGGTATGTTAGGATCCTCCCCACGTGCCTCTCGCCACTGTGTCGCCATGTTTTTACACAGTTGAAGCTTGTGTTTATGATCCGAGTGCTTGAGATCACTTACCATGTGACAGCCACAGAGCCCCTAAATTTTCTTCACAGTCTGCAAGGTTAATACCAAGATGGACCCCATTGTAGAAGACAAGAGATGTTAGGAGGTAGGAGAGCTGGGTTATCCTCCCAGAATTATATTTTCCTATAGGCTTTGTTTTTTCCTGGACTATGTGAGCTAGAATACTTGTACATTTAGTTTCCAAAGCAAAACCATCCATTTACTTCCAAACTAAAATAGATATTCACTCCCATGCTCTCTACCTATCCCTCCCTCTCCCTGCCTCCCCCACCACACACAAATTCACGCACACACGAAATGCCAGGCTGCTGTAGCTTTTACCAGCTCAGTTTTGTCCCGACCACTATTAAAACAGGCTCTTCTCCATCAAAAGAGCTGTAAAATGCATTGTATGTTTTTCCCTCTCTGGATGATCGTGTTAAAAAAAAATTTTTTTTAGAAGAGGTGTTAGGACTTTTGCTTTCTATTATTATTTTTTTAATTGGCAGCTATACACAATATAATTTAAATGCCCAAGCTGCCTGATCTAAAGAGAATATTTGGAGTATTTAAATCTAGTTCCCTGTTTTCCATTTTTTTTATTAGATCTTATCAAGAGATGTAGACCGTGTGAAAAGAATCACCATGGCAATGTGGAATACAATACAGTTCCTTAAAAGCTGCTTCCAGTGGGAATCCACGTTAAGAAGTGCAGTAGCGTTTGTGGTAAGCTTCCTTTTTTATGTTCAGATGACTTGCCTCTGAGTCCCAAATCCAAATGCAGATGGGTTTTATTTTACGGACGTGAAGCAGAATAACACGCGTTCAACATAGCTGAAGTTCACACCTGTAAGGAAACCGTAAATGGTATCCGTTCATCTTTCCGAAATACACCCTAGCATGGGTGATTATACTGGAGATGTCTTTGTAAGACTGTACTTACATCAGATTTGCCATTGGAAATCCTTTAAATTACCCAAATCTTACTCCTATGCTATCCAGTAAATTTAAGAGATCCAACGTTTAGACATTTTTAAATGGTTTTTATTCTCTTAAGAATGTGTCTCTGTACATGGTGGTGATTATTATATTAGCATTAACTGTGTCTGTATCAGTCCCTCCGTGGTATACATTTCTCTCCCCCTGTCCCAGTGAATGCCAGTGTTTTTTTTGAAAAAGGACAGGTGAAAAATCACATGACTACATTGCTCTAATTTATGTGTTGAGTAAGTATTCACCAATTTGATCCCAAAATTTATTCATATCAAACCACTTGAGTCATAATTGATGACCTCCCATTACACGGTGACCCAGCACCACAAAAGAGAGTGACTGATGTGTGTG